>NC_092875.1:27800076-28137576 GCF_028372415.1 Notamacropus eugenii | reverse complement strand
TCAGGGAACCAGGAGGTGGAGGATTGATGACAAAACAACAACAAATAACATTCCAATAGTATTTTAAAGTTTGCAAAGGGCTTTTTATCTGCTTCCTGGAAGGGAAGATGGCACAATGGAGAGAGTTGAAAAAGAGCTGAGTTCAAGTCTTGTATACTGGCTACGTGGCATTGACATTCTTTAGACAGTTCTCTAAGACTATAATAAGTGGCAGAGAAAGTGCCAGCCTCCGTTGGGAGAGCAAGTTCTCCATATTTATGAAATTACAGGTTCAGTCTCTATGCCTCTCTCAGATTCTATAGGTAGTGCCATCCTCATTTTACAAATAAGGAAACTGAGACTCAGAGAGGGTAAGCGACTTGCCTAAGATGAAACAGCTCATAAATCTCACAGGTGAGATGTAAACTCAGGTCTCTTAATTGCTAGCGTCCCTCCTCTACCCACTAAAGACCTTGTGTTTATTATCTATCTGTGTGTTTTCATTGATTCATTTATTTATTCGCAGATGTACATGTTGTCTCCTCCCACTGGAGTCTAAATTCCTTGAGGGCAGGGATTATTTCATTCTTTTATGTTTTATTCCCAGCACCTAGCATGTTGGAGGGCTTCTAGTAAATGCTTAAGAAATGCCTGCTGATGGACTGATTCATTGGTTGATTGATTGATTTTGCTGTGTGGTTCAGTCATTTCAGTTGTGTCTGACACTTCATGGCTGCATTTAGGGTTTTCTTCACCAAGATACTAGAATGGTTTGCCATTTCCTTCGCCAGTTCATTTTATAGATGAAGAAACTGAGGAAAATAGAGGTTAAGTAATTTACCCAGGGTCACACAGCTAGTGAGTGTCTGAGGTCAGATTTGAACTCAGGTCCTCCTGACTCCAGGGCTCATGCTCTTTTCACTGTGCCACCTGGCTGTCCCTGTTAATTGATACATGGACTGTGCCAATTCTAAGTTCATTATTCTATTTCATATGAGCCAAAATATGTAGTAATTGAGCGTAGAATCTCCCAGAAAAGACAAAGAACATTCTTTTCTCTTCAAGTGTGCATCATGAGTAATGAGACTTCTTTGGGAAGGGCTGGTGCCCTTGAGTGAGCCTTAAGCATGACTTTGAAGGTCAAATTGCAACAACCTGGCCCAAAGGCAGCTGGCTGCTGTGATGGATGGAGTGAAGGGCCCCAACACAGGAAGATCTGAGTTCAAATCCAGATTTAGACACTTACTAGTTGTGTGTCACTTAACCTCTACTTCAGTTTCCCCACCTGTAAAATGGGAATAAAAGTATCTCATCTCCCAAGCTTATTGTGAGGACCAAATGAGATCCTATTAATAAAGTGTTTAGCACAATGTTTAGCATATGACATGAATGCTTCACACCAATACTGCTTACAATTCCAGTGTTCCAGCAAGGAGAATCTCACTCACTGACTGCTTTCTAACAAAGGATCAGGACAATTCCACCATCAGACCTTAAGAATTTCAGTTGTTTCTAGAGGTAGAAAACAGAGGACTCAGACAGACACCTGGGGGTATTTCCCCCACGCCTTCCCAATGGAAACAGAAGGCTGAGACAAGAGTAAAGACCCAACAAAAGAGGCGTCTCAGTAGAATGGAAAGAACCCTGGCTCTGGATCAAGAAGACATGAGTTCAGATCCCACCTCTGAGATTCACTCATCATGTGACCTTGAACAAGTCAACTTAACAAGCAATTATTAAGTGCCTACTATGTCTCAGATGCTTTGTTAAGCACTAGAAACCTTTCCATTGCCTCAGCTTTTCAGAAAAGGAAGGGGTTGGGCTGGATGGTCTCTAGGTTCCTTCCAACTCTAGATATGATTTTGTGCCTTCAAAAAAATTACTTCCTATCTCTGGACCTCAGTTTCTCTTTCTGTAAAATGAGAACCTGACAGCTAGGTAGTACAGTGGATAGACCACTGGACCTGGAGTCAGGAAGACTTATCTTCATTGTTCAAATCTGGTCTCAGACACTGCTAACTATGTGACCCTGGGCAAGTCACTTTACCCTCAGTTTGCCTCAGTTTCCTCATCTGTGAAATAAGGGATCACAATATCATTTACAGGTAAGGAAACTGAAGCAAACAGAGGTGACCAAGGTCACATTGCTCATAAATGTCTGAACCAGAATTTGATCTTAGGTCTTGCCAACTCTCAATGCATTCTATATACACACACTCCTTGCTGAAACATTTGGACTATATAGCCTTTGAGTTTTAGATTTGTGGATTTATGACCTCAGTTTTATAAATAGGAAGACCAAGGCTCAGTAAAGGGACTTCCCTTAGAAGGCACAAAGTCCTAAATCCCTATCTATTCGTCCAACAAAGGGATGCTGGCCCTACCCATCATCCCTATCTGAAAATGAATGTACTGAAGGATAGTAGGAGCATTGGAGATGCTCGAACTTTGAAAGTAGGAGACTTCCAAGATAACTGGCATTTCCAAAGCCTCCTCAACTGTCAGAAGGGATTACCAATCCCTCTTTGGGAACAGACATCTTCCTTAACCCCCTTACAACCTTCTATATATTTTCCATAGACCAGAAACAAAAAAAAAATACTCTAATTGTTCCCAATGTTATTTCCTCCCTTCTTTTGCAAGTAAATCTCATTTAAAGTGACAACTCACACAAGGCATTGAATTCCAGCCTCTTGGAGTGGTATCAATCATTTGAATAATGGTAGGAATAAATATTGAAGATATTAACCCTGAAGCTCTTGGAGTTATGATGAAAATGCCAGCTTAATGGTATATGGAATGGAAAATGCCAGGGAGGGCATGAGAAATATCAGATGCTTTTGCAGGCTCTGAAGCTGAATAGCAAAAAGCATGCCAGGTAAATGAAGACATATGGGTATTAAAGGGCCACGGGTATTAAATAAAGGAAGAAAAGAGCTCCCAAACTGGGGAGGCAACAAGAAAAATGACAACTAGCCTGGGGCGATCCAAATATGCAAAGTAGCAGATATCACATCCTGGGGGAGCCAGTAGCCCCTAAGCTGTTTGGTTTTTTTATTTTATTTTTTTAATAGTAGAGGCTTTCATTACTTATCTGCTGGCTTGCAATGTTGCAGTCATGCTCAAGTAAATGCAGGAAAATAAATGTTGCTATGAAGTCTGATGAGTCTTTGGCTCCCAGTAGCCAGTGGGCCAAAAGCTGGTTGAATCTGAACCCTGAGAACTCCAGTGGGGATTTCCAGATCCCCATCTGCTCCTTCTGTCTTGTAGGTCTGCCCACCAGTGAGACCAACGCTACTATAATAGTGATTCAATGGAGTTGACCATCTGGCTGAGGAGCTATAAGACCAAGGAGTAGCCAGACCAACCTTCCTGTGAGCCAGCTGGTCCATGTGCGGGTGAGATCAACACTTCCCTATGGCCAACAGCAGTCATCCACAAGGTTCCACTCAAGTACCACCTCCTGCATGAGGTCTTTGCTAATGCCCTCCCCTCTATCAGAATGTCTTTGTATCTCCTTTCTGTGTATTTGTACTTATTTCTATGTGCCTCTGTAGAGAGGCTGTGTGGTGTAGTGGATTGAGAGTCAGAATCAGAGCAAGTAAGATCTGAGTTAAAATCCCACTTTTGACATATTCTGACTGTGTAAGCAGTTTTGTCTCTTGCTGACATCCTGGGATATTTAGAGTTAGAGATGGAAGCCAGGCTAGAAAATGGCACTAGATATTCATCTAGCAGCTAGGTGATGCAGTGGATAGAGCACCAGGCCTGGAGTCAGGAAGACCTGAGTTCAAATCCTGCCTCAGACACTTACAAGCTATGTGACCCTGGGCAAGTCACTTAACCCTGTTTGCCTTAGTTTCCTCATCTGTAAAATGAACTAGAAAAGGAAATGACAGACCACTCTAATATCTATGGACCCTCACAGAGAGTCAGACTTGACCGAAACTACTGAACACCATTCATCAAGCTCGTTGGGTTCTTTGCATTAGACCCATTTTCCATCAATATATGGCATAGTTGAGCTATGAATTAGAGTCCTATTCCTTATGGCATCTGAAGAGATTCATAGAACCTCCACACTAGGCAGCTATTGGACTGAAGGTTGGGC
Source organism: Notamacropus eugenii (assembly GCF_028372415.1). NCBI lineage: Eukaryota > Metazoa > Chordata > Mammalia > Diprotodontia > Macropodidae > Notamacropus > Notamacropus eugenii. The sequence goes on along the minus strand of NC_092875.1, from coordinate 28,133,486 downwards.
CTGAAATCAGGAGGACCTGAATTTGAATTCAATCTCAGACACTTACTAGCTGTGTGAACATCATCAAGTCACTTAATTTTTCTTTGCCTCAGTTTCCCCAACTGTAAAATGGGAATCATAATAATCCTTATCTCCCAAGGTTGTCATGAGAATCAAATTAAATAATGTTGGTAAAGAGCCTAGCATAGTGCCTAGCACATAGTAGGTGCTATATAAATTATTCCCTTCCCTCTTCCTCTCAATTTTAAGTATGAGTTTATTTACTTTTATTTTAGGCACATATCTAACATGCTTATTTTTCTGGTTCCTGTATACAATACCAGGTGGAGAATAATAGTATGTACAGTGGGAAGAGGGCTGAATTTACAGTCTGATGAGGTGAATTGGAATCCAGCTTTGGTCATGTGTATTAACCGTGTGACTTTGAGCAACTCACATAAGCTTCTCTGTTCCTCAGTTTCCCTATCTGCAAAATGAGGGAATCAGACTAGTGACCTGTAAGATCTCTTTGAGTTCTAAGTCTATGATCCTACAAATGAATTAGAAAGAGAGGGAGGAGCTGCTGTGGAAAGGCTCACTGAAAGTAAGAAAGGACATAGTACCCTCAGAAGCACTGAGTTTTCATTGCTTATATGACACTGTGTGACTGGGAAAAAGTCATGTCACCTCTCTGGGTCTCACTTACCTCCTTCATGGAAGAAGAGGACTGGACTAGACAAGTTCTAGGTGATGACCAACCCTAATGTTCTATGAGGTGATGACCACATCAACGTCCCTACTCAATAAACTCCAGTGGCTCCCTATTATCCTTTGTTTGCCACTTAGGGATCTTCATCACCTAGTGCCTTTCTACGTTTCTGGTCTTCATAGATTTCACTCTGTGACTTATTTGCTGTTTCCCGAACCAGATGCTCCATTTCCCATCTCCATTTCTTGGCATTGGTCTTTCCCCATGCCTGCAATGATTTTCTTCTTCCCTATCACCTCTTAACTTCCTTGGATTCCTCCAAGACTCAGTTCAAATTCTATCTTCTGCAAGGTAGTCCCTTCACATTCCTCCCCCTAACTCGAGCTGCTAGCAGCTCTTTCTCAAAGATTGTTTTCCATCTCCTCTGCATATATCTTGTATTACGTACTTAGCTATTTCCAGGAAACTGAGGCAAACAGGGTTAAGTGATTTACTCAGGGACACACAGTGCCTGAGGCCAGATTTGAACTCAGGAACATGAGTCTTTCTGACTTCAGGCCTGGCACTCTATCTACAGTACCATCTAACTGCCCTTAATGCGTGTGTGTTTGTATGTATGTATCTCCCAACTCACATAAGAACTTTCCTTAACAAAATTATCTTAAACTAGTGTCTAGTATTTCAAAGATGAATAAATGGCATATAGGGTAGCATTTTAATTTGGTTATTTGAAAATTGCGTTTCATCATGCTCGTTTCTTGTTCAAACACCCTCAGTGGCTCCCCATTTTCCCCAGGCTAGGTATCTGGTTCTGTAGGATGAAAGATTTAAAGTTGGAGGGGACTTACAGCCATTTAGTCTAACCAGAACATTTACAGATGAGGAAACTGAGGCTCAGAGAAAGTATAGACTTGCCCAAATTCACAAAAGTAGTAAGTGAAAGACTTGGATTTTACCCCATGTCCTCTGATTTCAAACCCAATGCTTCTTCCACTATGCCATGAGATGATAATGATGATAAGTGATAGCAACTCATATTCTTATAATATTTGAAGGTTTGCCAAGTACTTTTCTCACCACGACGCTCTGAATTTTTAGTCAGAGAGGAGATGAGTTGGAATCTGGTCTCCTCTACTTGTCTGATCTTGAGCAAATCCCTGCCCCTCTCTGAGCCTCAGTTTCTCCCTCTCTCTACAAAACAAGGGAGCTAGACTAAATGGACTTCTAGCTAGTTCTGAATCTATGACCCTATCTAACAAAGTATCATTTTAGCTCCAAATCCTCCATTCTTAAAATAAGCATCATGAATAGCACATTGTCTAGAGATAGTAAACACTTAATAAATGCTTGTTGATTGATGGATAGCACTGTTCCCATTTTACAGAAGAAGAAACCAAGCTTAGCTCAGAGAAATTATCAAATATCCATGGGAGTGTGCCGGATTTGAATCCAGGTCTCCTTAATTTAAATTACTATCCCATGTCACCTATCCTTACTTCCTAGATATTCCAAACATGGTAAGCTTCTAGGTCCAGGAGCCCTCTAGGCATCAGAAATGACATTAAAAGCTTTGGAAGAACATTTAAAAAATCAAATCTGTAAAAAATCAGAATAGTATTTCCCAAATCCCTATACCAATGGGGGAGGGGAAGCACCGTCATGAACAGAATATCGACCTTCAAGTCAGGTTCATAGGATCATCGACCTTTGGAGCTGGCTAGTCCAATCCCTTTTATTTTATAGATAAGGAAATTGATACTTACAGATGAGGTAATAAGGAGTAGAAATAAGCTAGCATCTCTGACCTCAAACCCTATGCCCTTTCCACTAAGTGATGGATTCCAAATCATCCTCTGCTGTCAAATATTTATTCTCTCTGTGTGCCTCAGTTTCTCTATCTACACATAGAGAGTCTTGGAGGAGATAAGCTCTAAGTTCCTTCCCAGCTCTGATATGTTGTCCTATCATCCATCCCAGTGCTGAAATTCAATCTTTCTATGAGCTCTCCCACCTTTGAATTCTACATTCTATGAGTCCTTCCGGGTCTGCTAGCCTCTCTTGTAAGTTCTAATATAACATGATCTAAAGTCCTTTCCAACTTGGGCATTCTTCTGCTTCTAAGATCCCTTCTTTACACCTCTGAGATTCTGTATTCTAAAGTCCCTTCCACCTCTGAGATTCTAAATTCTAATACCTGGCAGCCATTTTAAGGTCCCTCCTGGCTCAGATATTCTATATTCTAAGGGTCCCACCAGTTAAGCTCCCTCCCTGCTTGGATAGTCTGTATTTTAAGGAACCCACCAGGTACAGTCTTCTTTTCCCTAAGGTTTCTCCCTGCTCTGATCTATCTTCTAAGGGCCCTGCCAGCTTCGACACTCTTTATTCTAAGTTTGTTGAAACAAGCTCTGGCCACAAGCAGCTGCAATGACATGTGGCACCTCAGAGAGGTGAAGAAAAAGAAAATGACTGTCGAAGTCCGTTCTGCACCAGCTTGTCCAGGCTGTCACATAAAGCTCTCATTAGAGCTGGGAAATGCAACTTTCAGGTAGGAATCCTTTGTGAGACAGGAGGAAATATGTGCCTGGAGTGTCAGATCCTGGAGAGTCCCAAATCAATCGAGAAGAGATGGGCTCTTTCAGGGAAAGGGGCCCTTCCTGGGAGGACTGCTTAAGGAATGAAGAGCAAAGCTTGCCCAGGAGGGCCCTCTCCTGAAGATATCATAAGCCCCCCAGGCAAAAGGCAAGCAGAAAACCTAGAGCTAGCTCTACTGAAACAGAAATGAGACTTTTGTTTTGAGGAGCTGTCCAGAGTTTGCATAATGACCTTGATCCCCTCAAGGGGAGACAGAGTCATAAAGGACATGAGATAAATAGGGTTTGATCACAGGGTACCTATATATGGGGGTGGGGGTGTGCTCATTCCCTGGAGTGACTGCCACCCCTGCACTTTCCTTCTCTCCAGATATAATTGTCCTCTGTGCTGCACAGTCCTCTTCCTGACTATTTTTGCCTCAAGAGAAGAGATTTCTACATTGTATCAGAAGGGAAAAGAAGTTCAGGTCAGCAAGGCTCTAAGGAAACCAACCTGTGTTCAATACATCCCAAATGGTTTCTTATTACCTCTAGAATATATAAATCCCTTTTTTGGGCATTTAATACCTTCACAACCTGGGTCCAATCTTTCTCACCTGTCTTATTTGCTGCATATTACATCCTTCATTAGGTCAACATCCTAGTTTAGGTCTTGATTGTGTCTCATCTGGACTGTTTCAACAGCCTCCTTCCTGCCTGGCATCTCTGCTTTAAGTCTTATCCCTCTCCAACACACTTGTGATTTTTCTTAGATGCAGACCTGGCCATGTCACTCCCCTACTACCTCATGGATCAAATTGTGTGTGTTCATCCTTCATTGCTGAAGAAGACCATGCCATCAGAGAAATGATGACATGACTTGCACTTGACTTTGAGTGAGGGAAGGCTGTGCAGGTCACCAGCCTCACTTCTCCTCCAGAACCATCTGAATCCAGTGACCAGATATTCATTAGGATGACTGGAGATGACCCAGGATGAGGCAGTTGGGGTTAAATGACTTGCCCAAGGTCACACAGCTAGTGAGTGTCAAGTGTCTGAGGTGAGATTTGAACTCAGGTTCTCCTGACTCCTGCACTGGTGCTTTATCCACTGCACCACCTAGCTGCCCCAACTGATCAAATAAAATGCCTCTGTTAGACAATTAGGGCTCTTCATTTAAATCTGAGTTCAGCCTACTTCTTCCAGGCTTATCACATAAAATAGCCTTGTACACCCTGTGTTCAGTCAAGCTGGAGTAATTGATGTTCCTCTTATGTGACATGCCATTTTCCACCTCTATAGCTTGCATAGGTAGCTCTTCTCTGCCATGCTTGAAATGCACCCTCCACTCACTGACACCTGGCTAACTTCTTTCTAAGCTCAGCTCCAGATATCTGCCCAGGCATCGGCACCTCCCCCACCTAAATTACTTTGTATTTAACATATATAGATATAGATATAGATTTAACATATATAGATATACATATATAATGTAAATACATTAAATTAATTAAATACATGTGTATTACATATGTGTAAATGTGTATATATCTTTATATGGATATACATATGCATATATACACACAGATATAGATATAGTTTCCGGTGATTGTCTATAAGCTTATAGAAGGCAAGGATTGTTTTATTTCTGTATCCATATCCCTAGCACTGAGATTAGTGCTTGGCATAGGGTAGAGAAATGAAAGAAGGAAGGAAGGAAGGAAGGAAGGAAGGAAGGAAGGAAGGAAGGAAGGAAGGAAGGAAGGAAGGAAGGAAGGAAGGAAGGAAGGGAGGGAGGGAGAGAGGGAGGGAGGGAGAGAGGGAGGGAGGGAGAGAAGAAGGGAGGGAGGAAGGAAGGACAAGGAACATTTAAGTGCCTACTTTTTGCCAAGCGCTGAGCTGAACGCTGAGGATACAAAGACAAAAGCAAAAGCATTCCCTGCTCTCAAGGAGCTCACATTCTGATGCTTGCTGAATGCTTGATTGACACATGGATTTCCCATGGCCACCCCAACTCCTTGTTGTCCATCTTGGCCCTCACCCCAGCCTCTTCTTCATTCATGTGGCCAGTGTTCCTTCATTGTCCCAAACACACGGGAGGATAGCTCCTCAGGGGCGTGGGAGTCTTTCTCCTCGGTTCCTGCCTCTAAGGTGCATCCTCCCACACCTTTCCGTGGTTTGCTAAAGGAACACTAAGAATTTTTAAAAGGATCTAAAGCAAACTTTAATCACATAGTAACCTGCCACGGAAAATAACCTGGAGCTATTTTGAATACAAGCAATTATCCATAGTGGGATCAGTGCCTTTAGTTTGAGGAGGATGGAGAGTAATTGAAGTATATAAACCAGAGAGACTCAAGGAAGAATTGTGGATGAATAAAAACAATATCCTACAGCTTTTCATCTTTGCATCAAAGGCTGGTGTGTTGTTTCTCCCACCTCTACTTCTTTTTGTTCATGTTTAAATCTCTCCCCCCACCCCAGTCCCCAGTGCCTACCAACTATTCCAGTTTTCTTACACCTTATCCAACTCATGTATAAAAACCCGGAGTTCAAATCCAGCCTCAGACACTAGCTGTGTGACCCTGGGCAAGTCACTTCACCTTGTTTGCCTCAGTTTCCTCATCTGTAAAATGAGCTGGGGAAGGAAATAGCAAAGCATTCTAGTGTCTTTTCCAAGAAAACCCCAAATGAGGTTATGAGGAGTCAGACATGATTGAAGGAACAACACCCAGTGATAGTGCCCTCCTTGCCATCCCTCCAACAAGACCTTCCATTTCCCTACTAGGGAAATGTCTCTGGCTGTCCCCCATGCCTGGAATGCTTTTCTACCTCATCTCAGTTCTCTGGCTTTCCTGATTTCCTTCAGGTTCCTTCTTTTAGGAGGAGTCTTTTCTGATCTCCCTTATTTATAGTGCCTTCCCTCTGAAATTGGTTCCATTTTCTCCTGTCTATATCTTGTTTTTACATAGCTCTTTGCATGTTATTTCTCCATTAGACTGTGAGCTCCTTAAGAACAGGTACTATGCTCCATGGGTGAAAGAGCCAGAAAATTTGGAACTGAAAATAAAACTGAATGGAAAAAAATAGTTTTTTATTTTAAAATTAAAATGTAAAATTTTTTATTTTAAAAATTGAATTAAAAAAAAACAAATGTTTTTGTTCATTTCTTTGTCTTTGTTTTTACTTGCCTTTCTTTGTATTCCCAGTGTTTAGCATAGTACCTGGCACATAGTAGGTACTTAAAAACATTTGTTGACCAACTGACTCCATTTGGAAAAATTACTCTTCTCCTTCCTTAGCATGGTGAATGGCCTCCAGTTTATGCCATAGGAGGATCACTTGAAGGAATGAGAGATGCTTAGCCCAGAGAACAGAAGGCTCAGGGAAAACATGGAACCTGTCTTTAAGTGTTTGAAGGGCTATCATGGGGAAGAAAGGCTGGATTTGTTCTGCTTGTCCCTTGAAGGCAGAATTTGGAATAAGGGTTGGAAGCTACCAAGGAGAAGCAGATTCTGGCTTGATGTCAGGAAAAACTTCTTAACCAATAAAGTTGGCCAACAGTAGCATGGTTGCTTGGATGAGGTGGTGGATTTCCCTTCACTGCGTGATGTGTTTGTTCTTTGTTCTCAAAGAGGACCATGACATCAAGATGATGACATGATTTGAATTTGAGTGATGGAGGGTTGTACAAGGTCACCAACCTCACTTTCTTCTCCTGAGCCATCTGGGTCCAGTGGTCAGATATTCCTTAGGATGACTGGAGATGGCCCAGGATGCAATGGGAGACCCTGACCCTTTCAGGCTAAGGTCTTATCACATTCTCACTTTGAGTGAGATATACCCAATCCATGAATAGGCTTCTTTAAGTAGTTACTCAAAAGATGACCCCTTTAATGGCTCCCCTCACTGTAGAGTGTTAAGCAAATACTAGATGAATTAGTAATATGGCAGGAGGAATTATCATTTAGATGAAAGCTGGACTAAATGGCCCCAATGTCCCTCCCAACTCTGAGGTTGAATGATTCTTATTTGCAGGTGTGTCTTGTTGGATGTTTTTCTCTTGTTCACCATTCTACTCTATGCTTTGTCTCCCCCATTAGAGTGTAATCTTGTTGAGGGCAAGGACAATGTGTCCTTTTGCATTTGTAAGCCATTTGAAATGCCAAGATGCTGAAACAAGCCTCCTCACCTTCCTTTCCAAGTTGTGCTAGCTCTTAAGACAATTTGTCCCTTAAAACCTTCAAGGGCAGAAAAACTGGCCTTTAAATAAATTTCTGTGCATCCTTTCCAAAACTTCAAATGCAATGCCATATACAGCTAGCCAAAGTTCTAAGAAGAATTGCTTAAGATGAATCCATGGTCCTCCAGATGACTGAATCTAGGTTCCAGTTACAAAAGTCACCCAGCCAGAAGATCACATAGCAAACAACTGCCGTGAGGTTGTGAATTACGTCAGTGATCTTAGCATAGTATTTAGGAGCCAGAAAGTGGCAACTTGAGTGGGAATGACCAGGATTACGAGAATCAGGAAAGCTAAGTGACCTTTACTCAAGAGGTAGTCTTCCTCAGACAGTCTTTCCGGATTGCCTTCCTCTTTCTTCACAAATAATCATGTGCATACAGAGTTGTGTGCTTATTGTAATTCCTTGTTTTCTCCATTCCTTGCTCAGAATATAAATTCTCTGATGTCAGTCACCATTTTTCATTTTATCCATGGACACACCCCCCAGGACCTAGCAAAGTTCCTTATACATCATTTTTTTTAAACCAGATTTATGATTTGATCTGGTTTGGGAACAGCAAGTAAGGATACCCACTCCATTGAGGTTGGTTGGTTCTTCCTTTGAGCATTGTTTGGATAATGCACAGTCACAAATCCAGTATGTATAAGGACATGAACTTGAACCCAGGTCCTCTTGTCTCTGAGACCAGTTTCCTATCCACTACTCCATGGCTGCCCCTCAAATCATGCACCCTTAGTAAAAGATTATTGATAGATTGACTGTTGGATGGGATGGCACTAGACTGCTCTCAGTAACTGGCAAAACATTTTGGTGGGGAACACTGGGGTGTCATCATGTACAACTGATCTATGAATCAGAGATTTTTCACAGGTCACTAATAAAGGACAGGGTAGGTGTCGAGGCTGAACAAACACTACCTGGAAGATTTCCATGCCTTAGCAAAAGGCATCATTTTATTTTTAAAAGCAATCCATGTGCCTCATATTCCATGAAAACAAAACTAAAGATGAGCCAGGTATGGCAACCTAGGAGGTGGCTGAAATCTGCCTACACACCATGGAGACCTGCAAGGTGTGGGAGTGTAAGACTGGACCCTGAGACAATCAACAGAGCTCCAACCAGATGATTCATCTGTTGGTTTCTTCTACTGGGAGCTGAGTAACTCCCCCAGACCAATTAAACCAGCCACTTGGGCTCCTCCAGGGAGAGGAGAAATTCACAGAGATAAAGGACAAAGGTGAGAAACAAGAGTCCAGGAAAGTGTAGGAGAGATAGACTGGAGGGTGAGGGGAAGTCAGCTAAGATGGAAAGGTTTCTTTACCTTGGATAAATAGTATCTTAGCTCTACTAAGTCTGCCTAGCAACATCTTTCAATCCCATTGGCTACTCTTGTTAGTTTGCAGTAAATAGCTCTCCTCTTAAAGTACACAAGGAAGGCTCCAGTAGGACTAGAGAACCCATCAGTGGTTTTCCAGGAGATACAGATCCATTTCTCTGGGGATGGGCTTTGTGGGAGAGGGTTGGATTCCACTTGGAATATGACCTCTCCTCTATATACAAATATATCTCCAAATACCAACCCTTCCCCTTGCCCTTTTGAGCTATGAGGATTTTTGTCCATCCTGTCTTTCCAGATGAGAGAACTGATTATTTCTTTCTCACACATTAATAGCCAATTATTAAAATTGGGGATATTCTAGCTCCCCCCACCATGTTTTATTTCCTTGTCCAATCTATAAAAAAAAGATTGATGGAAGACAGGATTAATATTATCCTCATTCTGGGTATGCTACTTCATCCAAGTAGATCAGACTTCTTATCTAAGATGAAATTCCCTTCTGCTCAGGCTTTGCTGGGAAATAAAATCTTTGAATAGATTGCCCAAGGCTGGGGGCAAGGGTGAAATAAATGACATAATTAAAGTTCACGGCTAGCCCCTCATTATAATATTCATTCTCTCATTAACTGTTAACCAATCAGAGTTGATTGACACCCTTGGGAACACCCCTATCTCCAATGGGCATATGAACCATGAGCCTACCATATTGTCTTTGGTCTAAGAGAGAGATGGCCAAATGGCCATCTTTTTATTAAAATGCTGGTGTTATTAATAAAATTATTCAAATTATGTCTCTTGAAACTTTTTAAATGTTACACAGGCTTATTTCACATGTCTGTCTCACCTTACTCCTTTGGGTCATAAAATAGTATATCCCTATGAGTAACTTCACTGGCTCCCTCTTACCTTGAGAATAAAATCCAAACTCCTCTGTCTGGCATTTCAAGTCCTCTCATGCTGGTTCCAACTTACTATGTGTTCACATTACTGTCCCTCCTATACTCTACCTTCCAACTCAAATGCCTTTGTTACTCTCTCCCTCATTCTATCTCTTATCTCTGTGCCTTGGCACAAGCGACTCTCTCTCATGCTTGGAATGTATTCCCTCCTTCCTATGCCTCTTGTCATCTCCAGCTCCCTTCAAGGCACCATGATATAGGAAATAAGGCACTGGACTAGGAGTCAGGAAGACTTAGACTCAAACCCAACCTCAGGAACTTAAGAGTTGTATGACCCTGGGAAAGTCACTTAACTGCTCTGTGCCTCAGTTTCCACAAACATAAAATGAGGAGTTTGGACCTGATGATCTTAAAGGTCAATTCCAGTTCTAAATGTATGAATCCCAGTTTTTCTCTTTCTGACTTGTGGGGCCTTGGGCAAGGTGGCTGGACCTCATTGAGCCTCTTTCTCACCTCCTTGAAATGAACAGGTTGGATTCAATGGCTTTTAGGGTTCCCTTTAGCTCTAAATCCTTTGATTCTAAGGCTCAGTTCAAATGCTGGTTCCTGCACAAGGCCTTTCCTGATTTAGCTAGCACTTAGCATAGCACCTGGCACATATAGGTGCTTAATAATTGATTATTGACCGATCGCCATTTGTAAATATTCTCTCTGGCTATTTCTGAAATGAGTGTATTTATTTTGCTGATCTGTGTTTATGCAGCGGCTATTCTACTTCTGTTTCTGCATCCCCAGAGATTAACTCAGTGCCTGACACATAGTAGGTGATTAATAGATGCTTGTTGAGTTCAGTTGAATTGAACTGAATTGCACTGGACTCAAATGCCTCAGTGACAGGAAACTTCAGCAGTTTCAGATGGAGAAAATGTTCCAAGTATCCTACTGCTTATAAAAGCCATCTCCCCTCACAGTGCACACTTGTATTGGGCCTTTTCACTCCTGATGTACCCATTTAGCAGGTAATACTTCCCCTCCCCCATTCCTTTGATCAGCATTTCTAATGCAACATCAAAATTCCCCAAACAAGGGAGCCTGATTTCCCAAGCCAGTCCCTCCAGGACTAATTTCTCCCACTCCCAAATCTACCAGTTAGAACAATTTGATTCCCACTTCTTTCCAAGGAGTCCATTGATGACAGAAAGGAAACAGCATTGAGAACCAAGACTTTAAGAGAGCCCTCAGTCCTCCTTTGCTGAGTACCTTGCTTTGAGGATTTGAGTTCATTCATGAGAAAAACCCATGTCAGAAATGTTGAAATGTTTGTCTGTCAATCAGTCTATCTATCTACATTTATCTCTATCATATTTATCTGTCTGTCTATCTATCTATTTATCTAATCTATACTTTAAAAAAAACTAAGCTGGAGTGATAGTATTTACTGGAAGACACAACACATTACCCAACTTTCTGAGCAAACAAACTGTCCCACCTTACCTTTTTAATAATCATATCTAACCTTTCTCAATCCTTGTCTTTTCTTGACCTCTCTTTCAAACTGATGATCACCCTCTTCTCCCAAATACTCTCTCTTCTGTATGTTTTCATGAAATTGTTCTATCCTGGTTCAGCCCTACCTGTCTGATCATTTTTTCTCAATATCCTTTGCTGGATCTTCATGCAGGTCACACCCACTCCCAAAGCTTCCATTCTGCCTCTTCTTTCCTTCCTCTACATTATTTCACTTGTGATCTCATCAGCTCTCAAGAATTCAGTGATCACCTCTATGTAGATGGTTCTCAGATTCATATATCCAGCCTTAACCTCTCTCTCAAGCTCAAGTCATACATCACCAACTGCCTATAATTTTCAATTTGATGTTTCATTGACATTTCAAACTCAACATGTCCAAAATTGAATTCGTGATCTTTCTTCCAAACCTGATCTCTTTCCAATTTTCCTATTGTCAAGGAGGATGCCATCATTCTATCAGTCACCCCAGCTCAAGTTTTCACTGTCAACCCTCAACTCCTCACTAACTCATCCAGATTGTTGCAGCCATATTTTTGCTTTCAAAACAATTCCTGCATACGTCCCTATCTCTCTTCTTACACAGTTATAATCTTGGTGCAAACTCTTATTACCACCCTGAGGGTTCCTTTTAGGTTAGCTCTTAAGCTAACAACCTGTGTTTGCTAATCATTATAGAAGGTAAGAAAGGCTTCCTTGGTTTGTCCTAAACTGTAATAGTAATGAGGACAGTAATAATAGCTGTGATTGATATATATAAATATATATACATATATATGTGTACGTATTTGTTCTATGACAGTGATACATGGACACAACTACCTCTAAAAAATTAGAGATAAGGATCATAAAAAGGGCAACAGAGAAGTACATGGGGACTATGAGCAGGCTTCAACGTAATAACCAAGTCAAGTCAACAAACACTTATTAAGCATCTACTGTATGCCAGGCATTGGGCTAAGCAGTGGCAATGCAAATACAAGTATAAAGAAGACAATCTCTGTGCTTAAGGAGCTCACGTTACAATAGGGAAGAAAATACACAAAAGGGAGGTGAAAAGTAGAGGAGACAGAAAGATGGTATCCTCAAGTGGGATGGGGAACATGGTGTTAATGAAGTCCCAAAAGTCAGAAGCAGAGCCGGGAGGGGAATGCAGTTTGTCTGATCTGGGGTCCTGCCCTAAATGGAGGCCCTAAATGGAACTCACCGGTGAGAGGAGGGGGTCAGCATGATCGAGGGATGTTCTGTGGTTGTGGGGTGGAGAGATGCTCTGGGCCGAAGGAAATTCCATAATACTTAGCACAATGTCTAGTACATAGTAATCATTTATTAAATACTAGTTGTGTTGCCTTGCCTTGCCTGTAGTGAAGTCATGGGAAAACATAGCCAAGTGATACACTGGATAAGCAGTCATGTGTGGGTTGCTAGCTGGGTCACTGAAGGGAACTGCCAGTTGGTAAAAGGACAGACCCATTGGAGTACTGGGTTTTAGTTTGCAAAGCAGTTTCCATACAAAAAGAGTGTGTGTGTTCATCACCGAAGAAGCCCACGCCATCAGAAAAATGATGACATGACTTGCACTTGACTTTGTTTTGAGTGAGGGAGGGCTGTGCAGGTCACCAGCCTCACTTCTCCTCCAGAGCCATCTGAATCCAGTGACCAGATATTCATCAGGATGACTGGAGATGACCCAGGATGAGGCAATTGGGATTAAGTGACTTGCCCAAGGTCACACAGCTAGTGAGTGTCAAGTGTCTGAGGTGAGATTTGAACTCAGGTCTTCCAGATTCCTGCACTGGTGCTCTTATCCAATGCACCACCTAGCTGCCCCACAAAAAGAGTGAGGGAGAGAATGAATGGATAAAAAGTAGTGATTAAGCACTTATGCACAAAGTTCAAGTGTTACATGATGAGGTGGACAAGTTCATTCCTCTCCTTCAGGACTTTATAGATTTTAATCATAGAAGAAGGAAAAAAGAACTGGAAAAATAAAAGAGGGAGGGAAAGAAGATATATAAGACAGGAGAAAGAGAGGGAGAGGGATCGAATTATGAGGACCAGTCTTGGGAGGTAGCAGGGGAAAGGGAAAGAAAGTGTTGAGGTAAGAAGTATTACTTTGTAGATACCATCCAGGGTGGGGGGAACAAGGAGGCCACAGTTAATCATAAGAACTGACATTTATTTAGTACTTTCAAGCTTATGAAGTCCTTTCCACTCCAGTGACTCCCTATTACCTCTAGGAGCAAATGCAAACTCTCTCTGCTTGGGATTAAAAGCTCTTTACATGACCTCCAGCTACCTTTCTAGTCACATATAGGAGAGTTTAAAGTCTGCTACTGCACATGTACACTATGTTGGTGTTAGTTTCATGTACCAGTCAAGAGTTACACCAACTCTTCCCCCATCCCCACCCCCCCCCCCCACACACACACCTCAGTTTATACGCTTGACTTGACCTTATTCACTCTCATCCCAGGTTCTAAGGCAATCAAAACTTGAAGAGTATCTCCTGCAGAGATTATAAATATAGTTAACATTATCTTTAGAAGCTCTCAAAGTTTATGTTACATTACATTACTCCTCTCCATACACACTCCATAGTCCTTTACACTACTTTCATTACTGTCCCCCACACACTATGCTCAAGCTCCTATCTCCATGCCTTGCGTTGGCTTTCCCATCATGCCTGGAGTATACTTCCAACTTTTCAAATTCCTGATCTTCCTTAAACCTCTGCTCAATCTCTTCTGCAAGACTTTTTCTGCCCTCCCCAGTCACTAGTACTCTCCAAACTCATTTTCCTCCTTCCCCATCACAAGATTACCATGTATCTACTTGTATGCATCTTTTCTGTGCCTATATCTGCACTTGTGTCTCTCATTAGAGTGTGAAGTAAATTCATATTTATTTAATGCCTACTATGTGACCAGGCACTGTGCTAATTACCAGGGATACAAAGAAAGGCAAAAACAGCCCTTGCTCTCAAGGAGCTCCCAGTTTAATGGAAGAGATGACATGTAAACAATTATATACAAACAGAATATATACAGGATGAATTCAGGGTTGTCCAAGAGAAGACACTAACATGAAGGTGCATTGTGAAAGGCTTCTCCCAGGTGATGGAACCTTGACTGAAACTTGAAGAAAACCAAGGCAAGCCTTTACATTTCTAACATTTAATATAGCACTTGGGATACAGAGGAGTTTAATGAATGTGTTAATAAATTGATTCCACACATTATTTCATTTAAGCCTCATTACAATCCTGTGATACAGGTACTATACATGTGTGTATGTATGTGTGTATATATATATGTATATACATAAATACACACACACACATACATATATATAGGGAAACAAACACAGAAAGGTAAATTGACTTGACCATAGGTACACAGCTGCTAAGGATCAGAGGCCAGAGCTGGAATTTAAGTGGGAGTTGAATTGTGGATAACTTAGATACCAGCAGGCAGGAGTCTTTAAGGAAAAGTCCTAGGGCTGATGGAAAAAGGGGAGTAAGAATGAGGCACTTAATAACCTTAATTTCTCTATTCCATACCCTCTGACCAGGTGTCCACCAGTAGATAGGGAATTCCCAATGGATTTACTGCAGATATGTCTGTTTTCTTAGCCTAGTAACACAGGTAGTAAGTAATAGAGCTAATGAGGACCACCATGAAGCAAGCAGACTGTCTTAAGATTCCAAAAGAATAAAATGTAAGCTCCTTAATGGGAAGTACTATTTAGTTTTCTGATTTTATATGTCCAGTGCCTAGCACAGTGCTAGATATATCAGGGGGTGCTTAATGAAAGCTTATTAGATTGAATTAGAATTCATAATAGAGATTTAGACCTAAAAGAGACTTCAGAGTTTATTTAGTTCAAACCTCCTCATCTTGCATTTGAGGAAACTGAGGCCCAAAGTAATGGAGTGACTTGCCCAAGGGTTATTCAGATAGTAAGCAACTGAGTCAAAGTCTGAAGCCAGGTACTTGGACTATCAGCATTCATTCTACTTGAAAAGTTTCTCTTGCCATATTGTTCAAGAAGATGACGGTAATATGTCTATCTTGATTCCAGGCTCTGAGTCATGAAGGAGGCTTGCCTAAGGCCATATTGTATATGATTCATGAATACATTAAAAACACACTTAGGCACGCTTTGAAAACACTATGTGCCACTTAATAGGTTTCCACAGAACCTGCCATTCCCCCTTCCTACTCCCCTGCCAAGCAAAGTCAAAGACCAAGAATCTGCCAGCCAAATATGACCATCTCTTAGGCCCCAAATTAGCTGAAGGAATATTCACTGAAGTGAGGAAAATCCCAAACTGCCTTACAGTATTTTATGTTCTCCTAGCATGCACCAGGATTACTCAGGACAGATGCATAAAGTTTTGAGCACAGGAGCAATTAACAGCTGGGTCCCAAATCCATAGATCCTAATGAATTCAGGGGGTGAGCTGTCCAACAATTGTGGTGAAAGAAGGCATAATGGAAGGGGGAGCCATCATGTGAGATAGACTTTAGACTTCTTGCTTGGTTCCAGAATGTAGGACAGTAAACAATGGGGGATGAAGATCAGGAGAGCTGGTGGGTGGAGGGGTGGAGATGAGAAAGGGAAAAGGGGGTGGGAAAAGGAAGGGGAAGGAGAAGGGGAAAGGGGGAAAGAGGAAAAGCATGGAAAAGGCAAAAAAGGAAAGGGGATTGGAAAGGTTTGGACCCAATTATTTATATGTTGTTTCTCCCATTAGACTGTAAGTTCCTTGAGGGTAGTGACTCTTATTTTTTTTTTTTGTATTCCCAGTGCTTAGCAAAATATCTTGTACAGAATAAGTTCTTAATAAATGCTTGTTAAATGACCAGCCCTCCCATCTTACAGATTAGAAAACTGACCCAAAGTTAATTAACTTACCTAAAGTTACTTCCTTAAAGGGGAGGGGCATTCCTTGGCTAGGGGATTCTAGGTATGCAGCAAGCTAGACCTAGAGGGAGCTCCTTTGTCACTTAACATTTCCTAGGTAATAATTTTGCTCCAATTTCTGTTTTAACCCACCTTGACCACTTGCCTCCCTCTCCACTTGTCCCCCTCTAAGTAACCCTGTGTGTGCAACCTACCTCAACCTTATACTCAAGCATGACTTCCCTGAATCACTGTTTGCTGCTCTAATGACACTAGGCACCCAAACCATGTCCAAGATATCACATCCAGCACAGGTTCCAATCTGAGAGGGCAGAGGCACCAGGGAGAATCAGAGACCATCCCCTGCTCCAAATCACCAGGACATGCCAAAGGCTGTGGCCTGTTAGACTGTGATAAAATGGTAAGTGTTTGAGAATGGGAAAGAACCTCTTTCACTTAGGGTTAGACCCTAAGCCACTTGGAGATTCTTAAGTAGGAGACATTAATGAAACAACAAGTACCCTGTCTTGAATGACTACCTCCCAGAGCCTGCAACCAGAAGCCTCAGCAGAGAAGACTCACGTTGGAGAAGGGGGTAAAGCACAATCACCAAATGTCCTGTCAGCCCTATGGCAAGTTTCCTCACCATTACTATCAGTTCATTATTTGCCTGCATGACAGCAAGGAACACACTGATTTCCTAATAAAGATGAACCATTGTTTATTTGTACCGAGAAACATCAGCAAGTCAGCAAGCACAAGAAGTCTGGAAGAAAGTCTCCCTGATGAATCATTTTTTTTTTTGATGTTGACAGAACACAGTTTTGAAAAGATGTGCAGGGGTGGGCTGAAGAAATAAGCTTATTGGGGTTTAGAGGGCCTCAAAATGAACGGCCAGTTGCAAGAAGAGTAGGAGACTGGAAGGAATCAGTGAGGTGATGAAGAAAAGACTATGTCCTCACTCCACTGGAGTTCTCCTAGACAAGTAGGGAAGGCAAACACTGGGTGTTCCCTTCAAGGAGAACTGGAGAGGGGAGAGTATTGAGCTGACTCCAACAAGATGAAAATTTTCATCATCATCCTCACCACCACCACCACCATCATCATCATCATCATAACATGTATATGTTTGCAAATGACTACATATGTTATCTCATTTGATTCACAAAACAACCCTACAATGTAGATACTGCTTTGTTCCCCATTTTACAGATGAGGAAGCCTTTACTGAGAATTAGAGAGGTTCCTTATTTATTGAATGACTTACTCAGAGTTACACAGCTAGTTAGTAAATGTCTGAGGAGACCCTGAACTCAGGTCTCCTGACTCCAACTCCAGTGCCCTTACTGACTGGGTCAACTAACTACCATTTCAATAGGGATAAATGTCAAGTCTTATACTTGGGTTCAAAAAATCAACTTTGCAAGGTCCAAGTGAAGGCACAAGGCTAGATTGCAATATATGTTTAAAAGTTCTGAAGGTTTTTAGTGACCTGCAAGTTCAATTTGAATCAACAGAGCTAAGAACAACTGTGACAAAATGATAGCTAAGAAAATGGACGAAATCTCTTAATGCCTTAAGAGAGACAAATTTTCTAGAAACAGGAAGATTCCTTTCTAGTGTTTCCTTTTCTAGTCAGTTCCTTTCTAGTCTTTCCTGGTTAGGGAATATGTGGGGCTTAATGTTCAGTCTTTGGTGCCACATTTTAAGAAAGAAATTGATGTGATGTTCAGAAGAGAGCAACTAAGATGGTGAAAGGTCTCAAGTTCATGCCATGTGAGACTCACCTGAAGAAATCCCTCTGACCAGTCATAAGCATAGCAAATGACATATCACATCTATTAGAATAGGGGTTCTACATGTAAGTACTTTGTTTCCATACCTTTGAAAGGCTCAGTTACTTACACCTACTTGGAAAGGACTCTTCTCCCTACTCTCCCCTCCCACAGCCCCCAGCACCTTCCTTTTGAGACTATCTCCTAGTATTGGTACAGTGAATAATAAAGCACTGGACCTGGGACTCAGGAAAATGAGTTCAAATCCAGCCTCAGACATTTACTAGTTTGGTTACACTGGGAAAATCAACCTTTGTCTGCCTCGCTTTCCTCAACTGAAAAGTGGAGATAATAATAGCACGTATCTCGCAGGGTTGTTGTGAGGATCAAATGAGATAATACTGGTAGCACTTAGCACAGTGCCTGTCACGTGCTAGCTACTTAAAAAAATTTTATTTTATTTTCCTTCCTCCCTTCCATCTTCACTCTCCTCCTTCCCTCCCTCCCTCTCTTCCTTCTTTCCTCTTTCCCTTCCTCTCATCATCACCCCCTCCCTCCCTTCCTCCTTTCCTTATTTCCTCTTTCCCTCTTTTACTTCCTTCCTTCCTCCCTCTCTCTCCCTTCCTGTTTCCCTTCCTTCCTTCCTTCCTTCCTTCCTTCCTTCCTTCCTTCCTTCCTTCCTTCCTTCCTTCTTCCTTCCTTTCACAGTCACTTAACCTCCTAGGCCTCAGTTTCTTTATCTGTTCAATGAGGTTGTTGATGAATAGTTGACCTCTGAAGCCCCTTCTGGTTCTTGAGCTAGAATCCTATGAGTCTATGACAAGATGGCCCATGGTTCCCTGCCCAGATATATGATCCAATCATAATTTTGAGATTGATGACATCTCTTGGCCTGAGTTTCCTTCTCTATAAAATGAAGGATGACTTATTTGACCATTAAATAGTTATCTAGCTCTAAATCTATGAGCCCTAGGAAGCGAATTGTAGTGAGAATGGAAGCTCTTTGAAGGAAGGGGCCATTTTGGTTTTTCCTTTATATCCCAGCACCTAGCTCCATACCCTGCATATTGTTGATGCTTAAGACACATTTCCTGAATTAAATTGAATGGAGTAATCTAAGTCATCCCCTGAGGACTCAGGAGGATACCCCAACTTACACTGACCCAAGTGCCCCCCATCATATTCAAGAATCAAAGTCTAATGGAAATCACATCTTTGGTGAGATCCAATTTCATGTGTTTTGACTAATAGCTTTCCCCTGCTTGCTTGCAGATAGAAAGCATGACACCCTAGGGATGTGACCTCACTTCTCCATCACTGAAAAAACAGATAATAAATGTCTGGAGAGATTAAAAACACAAGTTCTTCACCCCCGCAAGGCTGCCATGTGACAATGCTGCATCTTCATGGGAAAGATTAAAAAAAACCTCCATGTAATCCTATTACAGAGATTTCCATTAGAAGCCCAACCTCACCTTGGTAATCTGTTTCAATTGAAAGTGCTGTCAGTTCCCAAAACCTAATTTCAAAGTCTCTGGGATAAAATGCAAGTTTATGCCTATTTTTCAAGAAAGAGCAAAAATCATTGCAGAAGTTCATTTTGAATTTTTCTTCTTTTTCTATTTTTTTCCTTCCTTTCTTCCTTCCTTCCTTCCTTCCTTCCTTCCTTCCTTCCTTCCTTCCTTCCTTCCTTCCTTCCTTCCTTCCTTCCTTTCTTTCTTAAAAACTATTAACTCGGAGAGAACTTGATAGAATTCCCAAAGGAGGATTCCCGATAATCTTTCTCTTTGGTTCTGCTTTAACCAGAGGCTATCAAATGGAAATCTGGTTTCTCTGCTTCACTCTGGAAAGTTCAGAGGTGACACTGAGGAGCACAAATCATACAGATAGACCTGATTGTCTTATCAGGGATGGCCTGACCCAAGACTTATATGCCTTGATCTTCCCCTCTTGCCTTGATGCAAGAGAAAACATCTTTCTCTGATGGTGGGTGCCCCCTTGCTGGAGGTCTTACAATAAAAGCAGAAGTACCTGTTGGGGATGTCATAGAGGGAATGCCTCTTGGAGTTGAACTAAATGAACTGTGAGCTCTCTGCCAAAGATGAGATACTGGGAGTCTGTGAAATGCTTGACAATGGTTAACAGCCAACACAGAGAGAAGGCTCAGGGTAGGAAAAGCTTACTGCTCCCCAGCTACCTTATTTTTGCATTTTTTGTATTAATTAACTTTATATTTATGCTGAATATATTTGTATATATCCTTGTTGCCTCCTCTATTAGAATATAAGCTCCTTGCAATTAGAGATTGATTCATAGCTAAGTGATGCCACAGGGCACAGAGCACTAGAATTGAATCGGGAAGACCAGTTCAAGACACCTCCTCAGACACCTACTAGCTGTATGATCCTGGACAAGTCACTCAACCTCTGCCTACCTCAGTTTTCTCAACTGTAAAATGGAAATACTAGTAGCTCTCACCTGGCACATAGTAGGTGGTTAATAAATGCTTTTTCTTTTCCCCCTTTCTCCATTTGTATTCCTACTACCTAACATTGTGCCTAGGGACAGAACAGAGCTTCCTAAGCACTTGTTTGTTGATTGGTAAAGAAATCATTGACAAAATAAGCTACTTACCTTTTCAAATCCCACCTAGATACTTACCAGCTGTTTGACCCTGGGAAAGTTATTTAGCCTCTCATCCTCAGTTTCCCCATTTATAAAATATGAATTAAAACATAAATTGATAAATTTAGAGCTAAAAAAGCCCTTAGATGCTATCCAGCCTACCACTCACCTTTACTTTACAGATGAAGAAATAAAGCCCAGAAAGGTTGTGACTTGCCCATGGTCCCACAGGCAGCCAGTGGAAGAATTGGGATTAAAACCCAGAGTTAAAACCTCCTACTCCATATCCAGTACATTTTTCATCAACTTGACAATACCCAGAGCAACAAATAAACCTCCTTCCTTGAAAATTCACAAACAATTGAATCCATTTAGAGTTGAGGAAATTAGAATATAGATTTAGCTATCCTTCCATTATGTGCTAACACCTTTGGGGAAACTCGAAAATCACATTTCTTGATGTGGTCCTTGTGGCCCCCTTTCCACTTAACAGACACAGTTGTTTCCCCCTAAGGGTTCAATTGTTGCTTGCCATTTCTATCACTGGTTGATGTCTCTGTTTATCTCGAAGGTTGGGAAGCAGAAGTATCTGGAGGTCAACAGGAAATCACTCCTACCAGCCTGATCACTGGCTCTGTGGAAAGCGGAAGGGCTCATCCTTATTCTGGGTATGTGAGCAGAACATTTTGTTTGGGAATGCAAGGGGAAGGAGTGGCTGACAAACAAAGGTTAATATATATTCCTTTCACTAGAGTGGGGACTTCAATTCAAACCAGTAAGCATTTATTAACTGCCTACTGTGTGCCAGGCACTGAAGATACAAAAACAAAAGCTGGTCAGACCTTGCCTTCAATGAGCTTATATTCTAAGCAGGAGAAACTATTAATAACAAATTAATTTATTATTTATTTACAAAAAAGCTTTGGGACGTGCTCGTAGTGCCTTCATCCTCATCACCAAGTATTCACTGACCATCCACAATGGATGAAGGAAGAGCCGTTGTGATGATGAAGATGATGATGGTGATAGTGATGATGGCATAAAAATGACATTTAAATAATACTTGAAGATTTATGATGTGTTTTATAAGTATTATCCAGTTAAATATACTCCCCATCCATCATCTTGTTGGTATTCCTGCTATGGAAAGATTCTCCATCCCAGTTTGATAAATTACAATGACTTCACATATAAAATCCCATAGTTGAAAGCAATTTCAATAACCCTCTTGTATAACTTGTGACTGACCAAGAATTCTGTCTACAGCATACCCAGTAAGGGATTATCTGACCTATTCCAGAGTTAGAGGCATGAGAATTCATAAAGTTTTCCAACACTGGGGCTTCACTGGTTGGGAGCTACCTTTGAGTCATCGCTGGGGTCACAGTAATTTTGAAAGTTTGGCCTTCCTCCCTACCCCCTCCATTTCTTTCCTTCCTTCCTTCCTTCCTTCCTTCCTTCCTTCCTTCCTTCCTTCCTTCCTTCCTTCCTTCCTTCCTTCTTTCCTTCCTTCCCTCTCTCTCTCTCTTTCTTTCTTTTTCTTTCTTTCTTCCTTTCTTTCTTTCTTTCTTTCTTTCTTTCTTTCTTTCTTTCTTTCTTTCTTTCTTTCTTTCTTTCTTTCTTTCTTCCTTCCTTCCTTCCTTCCTTCCTTCCTTCCTTCCTTCCTTCCTTCCTTCCTTCCTTCCTTCCTTCCTTCCTTCTTTCTTTCTTTCTTTCTTTCTTTCTTTCTCTTTCTTTCCTCTCTCTCTCTTCTCTCTCTTTGTCTTTCTCTCTCTTCCTCTCTCTCCCTTTCCTCTGTCTCTGTCTGTCTCTGTCTTTCTGCTTCTGTCTCTCCGCCTCTGTCTGTCTCTCCCCCTCTGCTCTCTGTCTCCCTTCCTTTATTTATTTGTGTAGGTGACATTGGGTCTATAGTTAGAGTACTCCCAGTGAGCAAACTCCCTTCACCAGTGCAAATTGCCCTGCTACTCAGCAATCTATAGTTACAGAGTTGCCTGGGACATTGGAAGGGTAAGTTACTTGCTCAGGGTCATGTAGCCAATATGTGTCAGGGTAAGATTGAACCCAGGAGTCCCTGACTCTGGAGGCTAGTGTTCAACATTCTGTGTATTTGGATCTTCTACAGATTTATAGGGACTAACTGGAGAAATTCTCTATTTGTTATTTTATTTCTTAGAGACCCTAATTTTTCTGAGATTCATTGGAGGAAAAAAAAAGCTTTATTTCTTCTGTTTTAGACAGCAGTTGGACAGTTAGATTTCTGGTGTTTTTCTAATTCTAGAACCACCATTATATCAATACAACCATTGATACTACAAAGGGTATGTCAATCTGCTTCACTTTAGTTCCCCTCAGCATCCTGGGAACTTCACAGTTCATTAGTGGTATCTTCACTTAATGGAATATAAGCAAGGAGTTGTCTTCCCTTTCAGATTTGTTTCCCTAATGCTTAGTCAAAATTTAATAAGTTTAAGTGAGCATTTAATAGCACAGTGCACAGAATACTGGGTCTGGAGTTAGGAAGACTCATCTTCCTAAGTTCAAATCTGGTCTCAGGCACTTACTAATTGTGTGACCCTGGGCAAGTCACTTAGCCTTATTTGCCTCAGTTTCCTTGTCTGTAAAATGATCTGGAGAAGGAAATGGCACACTATTCCAGTATCTTTGCCAAGAAAACTCCAAATGAGGTCATTAAGAGTTGAATATGACTGGAAAAGAAATGACTAAGGAATAGACATTTAATAAATTATTTCTTTTCCTTCCTTCTCTTGCTCCCTCTTTATTTTTCCTTGCTTCTCCTTCCTTCTTTTTTCTTCCTCTCTTCCTCTCTTCCTCTCTTCCTGTCTTTCTTCCTGTCTTTCTTCCTTCCTTCCTTCCTTCCTTCCTTCCTTCCTTCCTTCCTTCCTTCCTTCCTTCCTTCCTTCCTTCCTTCCTTCCTTCTTCTTTCTTTCTTTCTTTCTTTCTTTCTTTCTTTCTTTCTTTCTTTCTCTATGCCCCTTCTGGCTCTTACTACAGTGGAATTTCTGGAGCCTCTATCTAACCAGCTAAGTTGCTTCTCAGGAGAGAGCCACGCAAGGAAGATCAACAATTCCAGGGGTCAGACAATACCTTGACTAGGTTCTAAAAGGACATCTCCACATTTTCACAAAGATACTCCAAGGGAGCTGTCCAGTCAAGGGTGAAACTTCCCCTACTCCCCCTCTTCCCCTCCTCCTTCCCTGCCCCATACTTCGCTCTCCTCACCTTGTCTGACTCTGTTTGATGGAAGTGCCATCCCTAACCTGGCTAGTGTTTAAGTCCCACAGTGTCTCTAACAGCTGGGACTGGAGATAACTGTAAGCAATGGAGGGAAGGAGGAAGAAATGAAGGGAGGAGGGAACTTGGGGTGGGAGGAAAAGAGCCACATTTCAGGAAAGTAAGAGGGAAAAAGAGTCTGCAATTCTGTGGAGCTTAGAAGAAGCAGGCTATTTAGGCAACAAAATCAAAATGCATTGAGTTCTTGGGACGGAGTCTCTGGCTCTGAGATACTGTCAAAGGAGTGCACAACTTCTCAGCTTCTCAGAAAGGGCTCAGACACAGGTGACTGAAAAGCAATGACAGTCCCCAAATGGGTTTTGAAAACCCCCAAATAAGTCATCTGAGAATTCCTGATCTTTCCTATTCCTCTCTGAAAGGCAGTGCTGATAATTGGCTCTGAGGGGCCGAGCCCAGCTCGAAAAGATATGGAAAACAGTTGTGACCCTTTCCTTTCCTTTGAAAAGACCTAATATATGCTCGGCTTGGTGTTTCTCAAGGTCTTTTGAACCACAGAAAGAAAAAAAGAAATCTTCTTTTGAAGATGGTGCGGAGACAAATCTTTTGATTAAAAAACCTGCCTAGCTGGATGTCTCTGCTACCGTCAAAGGTAGAATGATGACAAGCTGGATGGAATAAGGGGTAGAGGAAGGAAAAAGGGGCGGGGGGAATGTGTGGAAATCTGCTTCTCATCAGATGCCTAAAGAGGTATAGCTTTGGAGTCCAGGTGAATGGTGTCAAGGTCTCAATCTTGCAGGATCTAAGAAGGAGACTTCAATCAGAGTGTAAGAAAGAAGAAAGACTAATCATTCATTCATTCACTTGTTCATACAAGTATTTATGAACTGACCTTACAATAGGGTTTTCTAGAAGATCATAGATAGAGAGATAGAAGGGATCTCAGAGATGTGCCTGCATGCCCATGTATGGACCACACATAACCTCCTTAGTAAATAGCTAGGTGGCAAGGATCTATTTAGATTACTGAGTCCCCAGATGTATTTGATAGACAGACATCAAAACAATCTGGCCCTCCCTTCAACTCCTGTTGCATTTTATTCATGCCTGTATGGCACTCCATTAGGGTGTAAGTAATTATTGTATACTCATCTTATCTTTCCTTCTAAATTTTAAATTTCATGGCAGGAAATCCATCTCTGTTATTCCCATAGCCCTCCTATGAAAGACTGCAGCTGTGTGTGTGTGTACATATACAAAATATATGTGTATTCATGTACATATAGCACATCATATAGATATACATATATACATGCACGTATGTGTACGTATGTATATATAAAATATATGCATGTGTGTATACCATATATATTGCATAGATAAACACATATACATATGTGTGTATATGTGTATGTATATATATACATATATATGTACATATATATTGGATAGATATACCTATATACACACATGTGTATATGTGTATATTTCCTCCATCCAGGAGAGGAAGCACATTGTCTATCTAAAGCAGTTTGTCTGAAGATCTGAGGGTGTTAGTGGATTGTAAAGTCAGCATGAATCATGTAATGTGGCAGGAGAAAGAGCTGATGTGAACTCTGTATGAAGAGATTCCAGGAATGAAGGGACAGCTCCTCTGAACTCTTCCCTGGTCAGACTACATCTGGACAATTGTCTTCAGTTCTGGGCATGGATATTGACAACTTGCAGAGTTAACAGGAGGGCAGTCGGAAGGGGAAGGGCCATCTCTTCCACATACAGATTGGTTGGAGGAACTAGGAACATATATCTCAGAAAAGAGAAGATTTGGGGGTGAAATAGAGCTGTCTTTGAACGGCTGTCATGTAGAAAAGAGATTGGATTTGTTTTGCTTGACCCTCAGGGACATAGTGAAGAAGAAAGGGGGTAAATTGCAAAGAAGTCAATTTAAACCTTGCAGAAAGAACATGTAACTTCCTTATATTTCAAACTGTCTCAAAATGGAATGGCTTTTTGGGGTTAAGGGTAAGGCAAAGACGGGATGATCATTTATTGGGTAATTTGAGCCATCTTCTTTTTCTGATATGGATAGGATAGTGGCCATGGGGCCCTTTCAAACTCAGAAATTCTGTCTTTCACATTTTTACTTTCTCCTTCCATACTGCTGGTGTGGAAGGCAACTCTTCTGAAACTTAAATTCTTAAAGTGATGTCTGGGAGACTAAGTGGAGAAGTGACTTGCCCAGGGTCATACAGCTAGTATGGGTGAGAACCATACTTCTATATAGAAGTCTCAGTCTTCCCAACTCCGAGGCTGGTGATCTATCCATCCACCATGCCTGACTGCCTCTCCTTGCACCAAGTGAAACTTGGTGAACACTAAATGAATGAATGAATGACAGAAAGGGAGAGGGGATAGTAAATAGGTCTGTGAGGGTGGGATTGCGGCACAATGAAATGTGCTAAGCAGACAGTGACAGAGAATCATTGTGCTCTCAATCAAGGTTCTGTAAGAAAGAGATTTAGTATAGGATAGTCAGACTTTTTTCAGGTTTCAAATTTCTCTTACTTCTGGGACAGTGATCCCCAAGAGCTTCCCTCTGTGCTCAGAAAGAGCAGATGTAGAATGGCTCTCTGCAAAACAGACCAGGCTCTGTTACGAAGCAATTGCTGAGTCCCAGAGCTGTAACTGTGAGGGAGTAACTGTCCAGGGTTCCAATCTCCTGAGAGGGCAAATCATCACCATTTATCTGGGCACTTCTGCTCTTCTGCTAGACCTTACTCTGAAGGTCCTGGTGCTCTCCTGGATTCTGTTTTGCCACTAGAATTCGGCCCTTTTTCTGAATCCATTACCAAACCTTGACCCCTCCTGAGAATTGGCCTATGTGATGACACCACAAGGGTCCCACTCATTTCACTTTAAATATCTTCCTAGCACTCAACCCACAACCCACCTTTATAAAATGGACCTAATAACAGCACCTACCCTTAGGTTTATTGTGAGGATCAAATGAGATATTTGCAAAGCATTTAGCACTGTGCCTTGTACATAGTAAGTGATATATATATATATATATATATATATAATATAATATATATGTGTGTGTATGTCTGTGTGTGTACATATATGTATATATATACACACATATATTTGTTATTATAACTGTTGTTCTTATTATTCTCTCCTCTGCACTCCTCATCTGCCTTGAGCATCCCTCTCTGAAGAAAGCTATATGACACAAGTCTTGCTACACTATTGTCCCCCTCTTCCCTCCCCAGCCAACTCCTCCTCTGACCACTTCCTCCAGAAAACTAGACACTGAGTTGTTGTTGTTATTGTTTTTGAGTTGTTTCAGTTGTGTCCAACTCTTCATGACCCCATTTGAGGTTTTTTTGGCAAAGATAGTGGAGTGCTTTGTCATTTCCTTCTCTAGCTCATTTTACAGATGAGTAGCTGAGCAAACAAGGTTAAATGACTGGTCCAGGGTGCCACAAGGTAGTAAATGTCTGAGGTCAGATTTGAACTCAGGTCTCCCTGGCTCCAGGACCAGCACACTATCCCTTGCACCACCTAGACATTGGAACTGGACTCAAGTTGAATTATCTTCTATGTCCCTTACCTTCTCCTCCCCTTCTTCCCTGGGGGTATGAGAGAGAGAGAGAGAGAGAGAGAGAGAGAGAGAGAGAGAGAGAGAGAGAGAGAGAGAGAGAGATGGAGAGATGGATAATGTGAATTTGTGTCTGAATCCCAGCATCTACCATTTGGGATCCTAGGATTCTAGATCTAGAGTTAAAAACATTTCAGAGCTCATATAGTTCAACCTCATCACCTTACAGATAGGGAAACTGAGGACCAGAGAGGTGAAAGACTTGCCCAAGGTCACCCAGGTAGTAAGTGTTCATAGGACCATAGGTCTGGAGAGTTGGAGACCTGGTAAGCCATTTAGGCTCAGCCCCTTATTTTACAGATAAGGAAATAAATGACCAGGGAGTTGAAGTTACTTGCTCAAGTTCACACAGGCAGTAAGCATTAGGAATCCATATTCTCTGCCTCAATAGCCAGTGCTCTTTCCACTGTACTATGCTTACTCCGTGGCCTTACTACTTGTAAGCAAATCCCTTCATTGTTCTGGACCTCAATTTCCTCATCTATAAAATGTAGGGGCTGCACCAAATGGCAGCTATGATCCCTCCAAGATCAAAATCTCTGGACTTGAGTCTAAGCCCTTTCCACATCCCATTAACAAGCAGAGGATGACTGAACAAGGTTTTCTCTGTAATTGCATCGATCAAGAAGAAATGTTTACATCTGTGTGAGAGACTCATGATGCCTGTGTGTATTCATGTGTGTACTGCATAGATATAGGGACAAGACAGAGATTTTATTGGTATAGGACCTCCCAGGTGAGGAAACTCCCTCTACCAAAGCAAGCTGGTGCCTGTTCTGCAACTTATACTCTTAGAAAGTTGCCTGGGAAACAGGAGATGACTTGCCCAAGGACACACAGTCAATGTGTGTCAGAAGTGGGAACTGAACCCAAGTCTTGGCTTCAAGGGTAGCCCTCCACTTGACACCACACTTTTTCTATATTAAAGATATAACAAATACTAATTGAATGAATATATGAGTGAATGAATTCACAGAATGCATTTTTTCAGTTCTCAGAACACACTCAAATAGTTTCTGAGTATTTACAAGCATGTGCTCTCTCTCTCACATACATACACCCTAAGTTTACAGCCCTCAGAAGCTCCCCAGTTCCACATAAGATCAGCCTGTTTCCCACCATACTTTAAGCACCTTTGGCCATCAAATGAGAAACATCTTCAGCCTCAGTCGGAAAACAAAAAAACGAAGCCATACCTCTTTGGTCGGCAAGTCCTTTTCATCAGATACAAAGCCTGACTAGTTTTTGAGTCAGGAGTGTATATAAATTGAAATACTACTACTCTCCCTTTCCTTGCATTCCCCTCTCCTTGAACTCCAGGGTGGTGAGTATTGATAAGGAGTGGGAGATATGGGAACCCCTTCGGAGGAAATCACTGGGACTTGGGTTGACTTGGAAGACTCTCTCAGCTGGGGTGCTGTTGGGGGGAGGGGTGCTCACTGGTGACTGCTTTCTGCTTTGTTCTCTGCCTAATAGCATTTAAGATAATTAAGGCCATAAATCATATAATAAATAGATATTGACTCTCTGTCATGAAGCATATAAGGATGGATTTACTGGTGGGGATTCTGTTCTCCCTCAATCAATGAGAAATCAGGAGTATAAATAAATCTTGATAATGACTGACATGAGGAAAGTCAATAGTTATATTAATATACACATTGGGAACATACATCTTCTTCCATAAAATAACAAGCAGTCTGGGTCATGAGGAAAAAGAGAAGAATCCACCTGAGACTTTATTGGTCATTGAAAAAAAAAAGCAACAAAATCACTTGGGGGTATTTAAATGCTTGTAGAGGTTTGAGAACTAGAGGATCCCTTGGCAGACAGAGACTTTGGTGGGACAGCTCTGCCCTCCCACCCAAGTCAAAATATCCACATTTGTGATTCATTCAGAGATTTAGAACTAGAAGGAATCTTGGAGACTATTGAATTCAATGCCTTCATGTTTACAGATAGGAATACTGAGGTAAAGGGGTTAAGTGTCTTGTTCAACATGATACAACATGATACATGATACAGATAGTGTTTGAGTTAGGATTTCAACCCAGGTCTTTCTGCTTTCTGTCTCCAAGTCCAATGCTGTACACTAGTATGTATTAAGTACCTTCTGTGTACTGAGAACTGCACTAGTAGCTAAGGATATAGCTAAGAATAACTCATTCCCTGCCCTCAAGGAGCATATGTTCTTTTTTTTGGGGGGGGGGGTGATAGCATTTACGGTTAGGGTGGTCCTAGAAAAACCTCTTCATTTCTGTTTTGCATAATGGATAGAGCACCTAGGTTTATATCCTACTGTATGTGTATTCATCCTTCATTGCCAAAGAGAACTATGCCATCAGAGAAATAATGATGCAACTTGCACTTGACTTTGTTTTGAGTGAACCTCACTTATCCTCCAGAGTCATCTGAATCCAGTGACCAGATATTCATTAGGATGACTGGAGATGACCCAGAATGAGGCAATTGGGGTTAATTGACTTGCCCAAGGTCACACAGCTAGTGAGAGTCAAGTGTTTGAGGTGAGATTTGAACTCAGGTCCTCCTGACTCCTGCACTGGTGCTGTATCCACTGCACCACCTAGCTGTCCCAAAGTCTTTGCCTACTGCAAAGACTTATTGCCTGGTTGTGTGGCCCCAGGGAAATTACTTAACTTCTCTGAGCTTCTGGAAAATAAGGAGAATAACAGATTGCACAATTATTGTGAGAAAGAACCTGGCAAGAAAACCTCCTAGAGCTACAGAAGTATTTTGTTATTGATACTATGGTCCTTTTCCACTGGAAGTGATAAGTATGAAACTTTCTCTTCTGTTGTCTCATTATGATGTAGTTCTCACTATCCCTGTGACTTCCCAGGCCACCACTCCCTTGCTTGTACTGTCTTCTATCGTCAGAATGAAAGCTTCTGGAGGGAAGGGACTGTTTCTTCTTGCATTTATATCCACAGTAAATGCTTAATAAATGCTTTTTCCTCCCTCCTCTTCCTTTCTTTTCTTTCTTTTCCTTTCTTCCTTTTCATTTTCCCTTCCTTCCTTCCTTCCTTCCTTCCTTCCTTCCTTCCTTCCTTCCTTCCTTCCTTCCTTCCTTCCTTCCTTCCTTCCTTCCTTTCTTCCTGAGTTCAAATTCTGCTTCAGACACTTCCTAACTGTGGTACCCTGGATAAGTCACTTGACCTTTGCCTCAGTTTCCTCATTTGCAAATTGGGGGAGTGATACTAGTACCTACCTCTCAAGGTTATCATCAGGATCAAATGAGATAATCTTTTTAAAATGCTTGGCACAGTGCCTGGCATACAATAGGCAGTATATACATGCTTATTTTCTTTCCTTATCTACTAAGGGAAGTCTAACCACAACATGCCTCTACTCTAGAAGCTTCTGTGGCTCCCCATTTCCTCTAGCATAAAATAGCAATTTCTCTGTTTGATACACAAACCCCTTTATCATTTATACCCAGCCTATCTTTCATGCATGATACTCCATTTCCCACCTCCACACCTTTGCTGAGGATGTCCTTGTTTTCTAGCATATTCTCCATTTACACCTCCAACTCTTGGAACCTCTAATTTTCTTAAAGGATTAAAGCAATTGCTACTGCCTTCAAAGGGTCCACAGTTGTTAATGTCCCCACCCCCCAAATATATGCCATGTAGTATTTTCCTTTAAATACCCGCCATTGTGGGGTAGCTAGGTGGCACAGTGGATAGAGTGCTAGGCCTCAAGTCAGAAAGACTCATTCTCCTGAGTTCACATTGGGCCTCAGACACTAGCTATTGATCTTGGGTAAGTCACTTAACCCTATTTGCTTCAATTCCCTCAACAACGAGTGGGAGAAGGACATGACAAACCATTCCAGTATCTTTGCCAAGAAAATCCCAAATGAAGTCACAAAGAGTTGGACATGTCTGCAGAGTGACAACAGCAGTAAAAACAGAGCATCCTTCATTGTCTTATCTGTGAATATATTTTGTGTCTCCAGAAAGTTGTTAGCTGAGTGAGAAGAGAGACTCCCAGTCTTATACGTTTATCTCCTCATACAATGTCTGGATCAAACTTTATAAATGTATGTTGGCCACTGGTTGATTGATAAAGGGAGAATCTTCATGGAGAAAATCTCAGTTCTTCCAAAGAATGAAAGATATATGTGGAGAGTAGATGGAGTTTTAATCAACCCATGTCCTGTTATTTTTAAATGGTGATTTGGACTCCTGGGCTGGGGACTGGTCCTGAAATTTCACTGGTACACACCAGTAAGAAACTCCCTCTAGCAATGCAGGTAGTTAACTGATCTGTCACTTAGAGTATTGCCTCTGGGATCTGGAGACACCAGGTTACTTGACCAAGGTCATGCAACTAGTACCTGTCAGAGGTAAAACTTGAACCCAGGTCTTCCTGTCTCTGAGGCCAACTCTCTATCCATTATACCACACTGCTTCTTATAGTTCAGTCCCTTTCTTTATTTGGGTTCCAAATTTCACCAAAGGGTTTTGTTTTCTTCCAGAAAAAAGAAAAGAGGGAGCTTGGGATGAAGAATCAGAGAATCCTCAGGTTGGAAGGGACCTCAAAGACCACCTAGTCCAGAGATACTTAACCCCTGGAGTTCATGGACCCCTTTGGCAGTGTCTGGTAAAGCCTATGGACCCTTTCTCAGAATCACGTTTTTAAATGCATAAAATAAATGTCATAGGTTTACAAAGGAACTAATATATATTGAAATATAATTTTAAAAATTAGAGTTTCTGGACCCCCAGGGGGCAAGCCCTTGATCTAGACCAACCCAAAGCTAAACAAGGTTGCCCTCTATGACAAGTAGTTATCCAGGCTTGGCTTGAAGACTCCCCCTATGGAAAGGGTTCTCATTATCCTTGGAAGTAGTTTATTGTACTGCTGGACAGCTCGCTTCCCTCTTTTATCTACTCTGTCTATATTCTGTGTGTGTGCAATTATTGGCATGTTGACTCTCCCATTAGACTCTGAGATCTTTGAGACTGGGGACTGTCATTTGCTTTTCTTTATATTTCCCGTTGCAGTACCTGGCACATAGTAGGTGCTTAATAATTGCTTGTTGATGCTATAAGAAATGATGAACAGGAAGACTTCAGAGAGGGCTGGAAAGACTTATATGAGCTGATGCTGAGTGAAAGGAGCAGAACCAGGAGAACTTTGTACACAGCATGAACCGCAGTGAGCAAGGAATTTTTCTGGTAGACTTAGTACTTCATTGCAATGCAAGGACTTAAATAATTCCCAGTGGTCTCTTAAGGCAAAATACCTTCCACATCCAGAGAAAGAACTATAGAATTCGATCATTTTCTTTTGTATTATGTTACGGTTTGTTTCATGATTTCTCCCATTCGTTTGAATTCTTCTATGCAATATGACTAAGATGAAAATGTATTTAATAGGAATGCATATGTAGAACCTATATAAGATTGCACTCTGTCTCAGGGAGGGAGTGTGGAGGTAGGGGAAAAGAAGGGGGAAGGAGGGGAAAAAATCTAAGATATGGAAGTGACTGTAGAACACTGAAAACAAATAAAATTATAATAAAAAAAGGAAAAGAAAAAAAGAAAAGTTGGACTTGCAACCAAGAATAACTTACTTAGCTAAGTTGAATATAATGCTGAATGAAAAACAAAATGGACATTGAATGAATTGAATATCTTTCAGGTATTCATTAAAAAAAGACCAGACTTCAATGGAAAATTTGACATATAAAATCAAGGAGAAACATAAAGTAAACATTAAAGATCAAGAATAACTCAAAAATAAATAAATAATTGCTTACTGATGACTTGTATAATGTCTAAATATGCCCCTTTGCAAGACTCAATTTGGACTCTCTCAGGCCAAGCAGAAAAATGACTAAACCCTTCTTCCTATAATGACCCTTTAAATACTTGATAACTCTCATGTCTATCCTGAGCTTTCTCATCCCCAAGATCAACACCCCAAACTCCAACAACTGATTTTCTTATGGGCCACCCTGAAGTCTCTTTGTCATCATGGCTGTTCCCCTCCAGCTTACCTACATCTAATTTTCTCCTGTTCGTTATACAGCCTGGGCCAATTAGTGCCCTTCTGAGCCACCAGCTCTCATCACTTTGAGTCTTTGGTTACAGAAGCTCTCAGTCTTTACATTTCACGGGGATATGCTTCTGCATCTTATGGCCTCCATTATCTGTGGCTGGCCCCTTCCCACCTGCCTGCCCAGTGGCATTTCAAAAACAAATCTCTCACCTGGCTGGATGCCACATCAGCGCTTGGCCTGGCCAGCATGCTCTGAAAGGGCTGGCAATACTCAAACCCCCAAAGTGCAGGGTGGTTGAACAGTAACAATGCCATTAGAAACAGGCCCCAGAAACCTGGCAATCTGCTTGGGCATTACTGGGAGAAGCCTTTCCAAGGACTGCCCTGGGCAAATATGGTCAGAAATGCCTCTGAATAGCTATTTGGTGGCATGGAGATGGAATCCTTATTTGGCTTTATCTTTTAGGGACAGAACAACATGGTTGAGGAAAAACAACATGGTTGTTGGAAACACAATGACTTGATAGCTATGAACTTTGAAAAGGTTTTTGGGGCCAATACTTGTTACCTTGACTTTTTAAAAAGTCTGTTCTTTAATTGATCCATTGTTAAGGGGGAGAATGAGTTTGTGCCAAGATAAAGGTAGTCTAAGACTTAGGGTTATAGGATCATATATCTGGAATTGATTTCAGGGGTCACCCTCTCAGGTTATAGACAAGGAAACCAAAGCCTGGAAAAACTAAATGATTTATGGGAGTTTACACGGGTGAGTTACAAAGTGAGACTTAGAATCCAGGTCTTCTGACCCAAGTCCAGTGCTCTTTTCACACAGGCCACATGTAATAGGGTGGATTTATGATATTATCCTTAAAAAAACAATTTATGCTTAAGTAGAACCATTATAAGGAATTCTCATTTGTCCAGTGCCAAGTTGGAGGAGAACAGTGTTTCTGCTGTGGGGAGGCTGGGGGAAGGCAATAATATAAGGAGATCCAAGGGGGTGCAAAGAAATTCCCTCCTAGTTCTAAGGATCAGAGCTGAAAGGGATTTCAAAGGTCATGTAGTTCAATGCTCTAATTTTACAGATAAGGAAATTGAGATCCAGTGTGGTAAAGTGATTTGTATAAGATCACACAGGTAGTAAGTGGAAGAGATAGAATTTGAATTCAGGTCCTCTGAGGGCATTGAATGCCACCATAGATTTCTAGCTGGATGGCATCTTTGTTCAGTCATTTCAATTGAGTCTTACTTGTTATGACCCCATTTGGGGTTTTCTTGGCAAAGATATTGGAGTGGTTTGCCATTTCCTTTTCTAGCTCATTTTACAGATGAAGAAACTGAGGTAAATAGGGTTAAGTCACTTATCCAGGGTCACACAGCTAGTGAGTGTCTGAGGCTGGATTTGAACTCCAGTCTTCTGAAGTCCAGGCCCAATGCTCTATCCACTGCACTGCCTAGGGATCTTGGAGGTTATCTAATCATAGGGTCATAGATTTAGACATTATCAAATTCATTTCATTCAGTTTACAGATGAGAACTCCTTCAGAAGCTATATTACTGGGCTCACATTCTTTCTCAGGTCCTTTGAATCCATGCTGTCTCTGTAGGAAATCAATGCATCTCTAAAGATGGTGCAAAGCCCTCATTTTGGAAACTGAGGATCAGTGAGACTTTTCTCAAAGTCACTAAGTGGCAGAGATGAGATTTGAACTCCACTGCTTCCCAAACCAAATACTTAATCCTTTGCAGCATGCCCCTCTCGATGATGTGAAAAGAATATGATATGTTGGGTTTTTTTTAATTGCCTTCAAAACATGGAAAAGCAGCAGCCTATTTTTAACTGGGGTAAATAGTGAAAACAGCCGAAAATGTCTTTGGTTCCAATGGACTCCAAAGTTCCGTGTTTCTTTTCTCTAAGGATTTCATGCCAAATATTACCGAGTGCCAGGAGTATTGAAACCAGCATCATTCCAGCTAGAATCTAATTAAGATAAACACTGGCTGTCCACGCTGTTCCTACACTGGGGGAAATACATTAGTAGTTTAGTTGCACTCTTTCCTGCGAATTACCTCCTCTTTGTCTCGAAGTGTGTCAACCCAAGCCTTGTCAGCTGCTTCATGAAAATACAGTGAAATCCCTCCACACCTTAATGTCACTGACTTCCCCATCATTAACACCTCCCCAACATCCCAAACTGTTCAATTTTCATGCTGCCAATATATTGAGTTTCCCCAAATCATGCTATATTTTCCTCATTTTGCACATCGTTTTTCTCCCAGAAATACTCCATAAATACGACCACAGCTTGCTAGAAAATTTCCTCTGAGCAACAGATTGAGATTCTTATACAAGTTTAGAATAGGGGCTTTGAACCATCTTGAGAGATGCGTAAATTTCCTGTAGGGGCAGTGTGAATCCAGAGGACCTGGGAAAGAACGAGATTCTAGGAATACAGCGCTGACTATATGGTTTAACTTGCTCTTCTCTCCACACAGAAACTTGAGGTACTATCACTTTATGAATGGAAAAAGGAATAAATGGTAAAGTCTTTATTAAATAATTAGTGCATGCCAAACAGTGTTCCAAAGGCTGGGGATACGAATATAAAAAACCAGACAGCCCTTAATTTTAATGAACTTTCATTCTAATAGGAGAAGATGGAGCTATTGTGTAGAAAAGGGAACCTCAGGGGTTCTTAACCATGTGTGTGCACATATCCTGGACTTTTTGAGCTGTCTAGGGTAGTCTGCAAACTCCTGTTCAGAATTCTTTGTGTTTATGCATACAGCAAAGTGTGTAAGATTACAAGACCCTTCCAACTAAAGTATGGGTGTGTATATGTATATAATATAACCTAATTGCATATAATATATTACATAATTACACACAGAAAATGTATTCTGTATATAATTATCCATTTTACATGTGTATAATTTACTTATACATTTATAAATATTTATATATTTCATATAAAACTATATTATATTATTATAGTATTTTATATAATTATAGAGTACAATTGTGTATATGGTTTATATATAACATTATTTTAAATTTATAGGAAACATTTTATTACACAGTAAATATA
Source organism: Notamacropus eugenii (assembly GCF_028372415.1). Lineage (NCBI taxonomy): Eukaryota > Metazoa > Chordata > Mammalia > Diprotodontia > Macropodidae > Notamacropus > Notamacropus eugenii. The sequence continues at coordinate 28,096,876 of NC_092875.1, read as the reverse complement.
TTCATATTATTTATAAAATATTATATTTTGTATATCATTAATATTTATATATGATATAATAATGTATTTGTATATGATTTATAGATATAATTATATAATCACATGATTATATATAATCATATATATTAATTACAAGGCTCTTCACTAAGCTTAACTAAAGTTAGTGGAAATAAAGATATATTTTTTTTCCAGTGGGGAAAACAACATGTAAATTTCTGGGTATATATAAGACAATATACACAGTCATGGAATTGAGGTGGGGAAGCAGCATTAATTTCGGGGATCAATCTAGGCCTCATGCCAGAGAAAATGCTTGAGCTGAGCTTTGAAGGGAACCAGGGTTCCAGAGGATATTCCTTTTGGAATTCCTGACCTTAATACAGAGTTCTACTGAACAGGGGTCACCTCCTGCAGAGACATGGAAGACTTCCTACCTATTATTATTAGATCCCAATTATTCTGGTTCATAAAGAAAACACATTCCCAGGAAGTTTTTCAAACCACTGCCTTAAATGCTGACCAACCTACTGAGAAGGAGCAACGAAATAGGTAAACTTTTAGATAGTTACTCAAGGCCTGGAGGAATCAGGTTCACTGTCCTTGCAAACTTTTTAGATCTTTCTTAAATATGACCATGCATTTATCTGTTTGCTATCTCAATGTTTTCAGGGAACTGGAAGATGATTTTTATTATTTAAGTCACCTAAGAAACTCCTGAAAGGAGATTGGGGAAAATGAGTTCATTTTATACACACACACACACACACACACACACACGCACACGCACACACATCACACACATACACACGTGTGTGTGTGTATATTTTATATAAATGGAGAGAGAAAGAAATGGAGGAAGGGAGAAAGAAAAAAAGTGATGTAGAGGAAGGACAGATAGAGGGATAGGGAAAGGAGAGTGAAGGGAGGGAGAGAGATCCCCCCAAAACTAATCTCTCATGCCTCAGTTACCTGGGAAGCATGGCACTGGGTTCTACAATCATGAATTTTCCAGGCAACAAGCTTAACCATTGAAGCACCCTAATTTTTAAACATCCTGCTTAGAAATCTTTATAATTACAAAATCTAGAATTGGAACAGACCACAGAGGTCAATTTGTCCAACTCACATCTGTATCAATAATTCTTTCTACGTCATCCCCAACAAGTGGTCATATAGCTTCTACTTGAAGATCTCCAGTGAGAAGAGACCTATTAATTGGGTCAGGTCAATAAACATTTATTAATCACCTACTGTGTGCCAGTTACTACTACTACTCCTTGAGGCTACTTTTTCTACTTTGGGGCAGCCTGTTAAAAGCTATGACTCTACGCCTAGTAGTGCACGGAGTACCAGACCTAGAGGCAGGAAGACTCATCTTTTGAGATCACATCTCTGACCTCAGACACTTACCAGCTGGGTGACCCTGGGCAAGTCACTTAACCCTATTTGCCTCAGTTTGCTCATCTGTAAAATGAGCTGTAGAAGGAAATGGCAAACCACTCCAATATCTTTTTCAAGAAAACGACTAAAAAGGGGTCATGAAGAGTAGGATATGGTTGGAAAATAACTAAACAATACTGTGCTAAGAATCAGAATACAAATAGATGATCATAGGCTGCTAGGTGGTGCAGTGGACAAAGAGCTGGGCTTGAGTCAGGAAGACTGAGTTCAAATCCAGACTCAACCACTTAGCAGCTGGGTGACCATCTATCTTTTCTCAGCTTCAGTTTAACCATCTGTAAAATGGGAATGATAAAAGTGTCTACCTCCCAGGGCTTTTGTGAGGATCAAATCATATAGTATTTGTAAAGTGCTTTGCAAACCTTGAGGGACTACATAAATAAATAAATGCTAGCTGTTAATATGGTTATCCTTTTCTACACTGAATTGAAATCATTGCCGTGCAACTTCTGTCCAGTGCTTCTAGTTCAGCCCTAAGGGAACAAAGCAGAATTAGTCTAATGTGTCTCCCATCATAGTCTTTCAAACAGTGGAACAGAACAGTGATGGTATGCCTACCATATTTTCTTCTTGCTAAAGACCACCCATTTCCTCATCCAAAGGAAACTGCAGTAAGAAAGGAAAGAAGGAAACAAGCATCTGTTAAGTACCTATAGTTTGCTAAGTGCTTTACAAATAATAAAGCACTTTGATTCTTACAACAACCCTGTGAGGTAGGTGCTATTATTATCATACCCATTTTACAGATAAGGAAACTGAGTAATGGCAGATTAAAGAGAGAGCAGATCTGCTAATCAGGAAGATCCATGTGCAAGTTCTGCCTTATTCACATACTGGCTGTGGGACCCTGGACAAGTCACTTCAACTTTTTTTTCAGTACTCTGGCAATGCTTTAAGACCACAGGTTACAGAGTGGATACTGACTTGGTTTGGCAGAGGTACTTTGTTTATCCAAGAGACCTTTGTAGGGGATGCCTTATCAACCAATCCTTGGATAGTTTAGACTTGAGATCCTTCACTGAATGTGAATAACTTAAGGGTAGGATCCGTGTTATTGCCCTTATACATAGACTCACTATTGAACATAGTGCCCAGCACACAGTAAGCACTTAATCAATGCTTGTTACCTAACTGACTTTACCATCCTAGTTTCCCTCCTCTGGATATTCTCTAGTTTGCTACAAGTAGAGTCTAATCATGTGAAGTTAACAAAGGATTACCATCACCTAATCCTGGATGCTGCACCTCTTTTAATGGGGCCTCAGATCTCATTTCCTTCTGAACTTCCAAATAATAATGTTGATCATATTGAGCTTGTGATCCATTAAGACTGACAGATTTTTTTTAAATTAAAGAAATTGTTGTTGGCTGAACAGGCAAACATTAAAAGAAACAGATCCAAGCTTCCTAACCATCAGAACTGTCAAAAATAGAAGGGGACTGTGTAGAGAGGTGGTAGGTTCCACCTCACTATAATTCTTCAAGTAAAAGTTGGTAAGACCACTTGAGGATGAGTAAAGGGCATTCATTTTTTAAAATACAGACTGGATAATTTGACTTCCTAGGTTTCTTTACAGTTGGAGGAATCTATGATTCTGAATCCTATTTTAAATACAAGTACTTTTTCAGGGGTGACTAGATGGATAGAGCACCAACCCTGGAAGTCAGGAGGACCTGTGTTCAAATTCGGCCTCAGATACTTACTAGCTGTGTGACCATGGGCATTTGCCTCAGTTTCCTCATCTGTAAAATGAGCTGGAGAAGAAAATGGCAAAACACTCTAGTATCTTTGCCATCTTTGTCATCAAGAGTCAGACATGACTGAAACAACTCAGCATCAACATACAAAAAGTACTAGCCCAAGCGTTAATCTGCCTGACCAACATGCGACCACAAAGCTACATAATTCTTTCTCTCGGTTGATTATTTACAATTTTTCCTGTCTAGATTCATAAGGAATTGTTTGTATGTTGTCTCCTCCATGAGATTAGAAGCCCTCAAGGAGATCAGGGATTGTCCTTTGCCCTTCTTTGTATCCCCAACCTTAGCACAGTGCCTGCCATGCATTAGATCCTTTATAAATGTCTATTGACTGATGGACCTCAGTAGCCCTGTAGTCCCACCTATACCTCTACCTATATAGTGATATACCTACCTATATAGTGATTATCTAGCCCCTACCTGAATACCTCCGGAGAGAAGGTAGCCCCTCCTAATTCAGAATCATTTTACTTGTTAGAAAGCTTTGTTTTTACATAAAAACCAAATCTGCCCTTCTGTCACTTCCATCCATCACCCCTAGTTTTGTCTTTTGGGGCCAACAAGAGCATCTCTGGAGGAGGCAACATAAGAGCCAATTTCTGAGATCATTTAACTTCATTACTATGGATCATAAAAAGCCACTTGGACATCAAGTTTTTCTAGAACTGACTTTTGAAATAAAAGATCTTATTGCTGTTACTACTCCAGTTTCATGATTTCTTAAAGATGGGGAACTCCCATAATGGAAAATGCCTTCATTGATTCAGACAGAACACATCTGTAACTTATGATCTTCGACATTTACTTGGGGATACAGAAAGGGAAAGTGCTTTGCCCATGATCATAATTATTTACCAGCAAATGTCAGAGGCAGGATCTGAACCCAGGCTTCTCCAAGTCCAAGACAAACCTTATGTCCACACAGACCCATTATCTACCCATTTGAGGATCGCTGGACTCTTAATTTGCTTGTTGCATTGTGTTTCAGTCATGTCTGACACTTTGTGACCCCATTTGGGGTTTTCTTGACAGAGAATGGAGTGGTTTGCCATATCCTTGTCCATCTCATTTTACAGGTGAAGAAACTGAGGCAAACAGGGTTAAGTGACTTGCCCAGAGTCATATGGCTTCTAAGTGTCTGAGGTTGGATTTGAACTCAGATCTTCCTAACTCCAAGACCAGTGCTCTATCCACTGTGTCATCTAGCTGCCCCATCTTTAGCTGTATTATCTCCAAATAAATCAGGGAGATTATTTCAAGGTAAGAATAGACAGCCACCATAAACATTCCATGCTGAGTGCTGAAACAGACAAATATAGAGTTAAATTGGGATGATAGCAGAGTCTGGGTTCCTGGGGTTTGGAATTGACGTAATTATCTAGTCTGTTACTTCTAGCTTGCTCTTTCCCCCACCAGCCTATGGGATGTATATGGATGCAGCCGTAATAATAAGTCTAATAATTCAGCACATTTATAGCACTCACTTCACAAAAGTCCTGGGGCAGTTTACATGTCAGCATAATCAAAAGCAGCCTCAGACAAAAACCTTTTCAGCTGTGATTTAAAAAGGGAAACTGATTCAGCTTTTTGATGAGAAAAGGAGATTTGTATTACCCAATGGTGGGGGCTAGCAGAATCACTGCCCACTCCCGACCCCCAACTCTTCTCTAAGTTATATTTAAGACAATCCAAACTGCATGCTCTGACCTGAAAAACAAATGAACCCTGCCCCCTTCATCCCAAATGTAGAGTTAAAGAAAAAGATTGGTCAATTAGAACCCCAGTCAGGCTCAAGTCATGGCTTGTATGATATGTTAAGGAACTGTGGAATGTGGAGTCTTGTCACTCTCTCTGAAGGCAGTCTTCTGTTTGAGGGCTTTAAAATGAAAAATAATTTGGACCATCCCCTCCTTAGCCAAATATTTATACACTATATATATATATATATATATACACATACATATATATGTGTGTATATATGTATGTATGTGTGTGTATATATATGTATATATGTATACATATACATATATATCTTATATATTCCTTGGTATTTACAAGACAGCAAGTGCTGTTCAAATGGGCCCCTAGGAGGTTTTGTTATTATCAATGTAGTCAGACGAGGTGAGAAAATCGAGGTATCTCATCCAAGTGACTGGAACTGTCAGCTCCATGTGATTGAAGAGATACCATGGAACCTTGGTAGCCTGTCAGTAGATTAATAACACCAGGCAAATTGGAAATAAAAAAATCACCTTGCTGGTTTGGGGAAATCCAATTCCATGCTATAAACTATCTAGAAAGAGCTAGTTTCTAAACTTCTCTCCTGCTGTGCTGTCTTACACAATCCTTCATGTGGGTTGAGCAGTCCCTCAGAGCTATCTGGAGTCCCAAACGCGTGCTTTATATGATATTCCTAAGTCTTCAGTAAGAGGAAAACATCCTGATGAAGTCTCACCATATCCATAATCTGAGTGAAATCATATGGGGTCCCCAGCTGTCTTTCTGTCAGGCCTGAGGGTAGAAATTGGGCCTTTTTCAGGAGTCCCAGAGAGTGACACAAAAGAAATTAAACAAACAACTACAACACCCCAAAGGGCCATTAACTTTCCCTGAGTTGCTGATGGTCTGTTTGCACCTGCTCTTTTAGCACCCAGTTGGGGACAGTCATCACTGGTCTATACCCAATGAGGTCTGACAGGAGCCAATGGACTTGGAGAGGAAGGTACTGGGGGCTTAGATGACAAGCAACCCAGAGAGTCATGTAAATCACACTCAATCTTCTGGGGCTAATTCACTGAAGACCTAGAGACCTATCTCTTCATTTACATATCTGTCAAATGGGATGGGCCAAATTGATCTAAAGCTCACTAGGAGTTGCTTTGGGTTATGGAATTTGCAAAATACTTTCCACACTCATGTTTCCCTACTTACCCCCAGCTGCAAGTAATCTATCCCTCATTTGATCTCAAATAACTCTGAACTCCTAAGTATGTACTATATTCCAGTGTGTAGAATACTGATTTATGTACATATGGGTCCTCTCTTCTAGACTAACTCCCTGAGGGAAGAGATGTTTTCTTGTATCTCTTCTAAGTATTCAACACAAAGCACAGTAGATAGGAAGAACTTAATACATGTTTGAAGAAAAGGAAGGGAAGGGAGACATGAGACAGAGGAAAGAGTGATAAGAGGAGAGGGGGAAAAAGGAAGACAAGGGAGGAAAATTAAAGACAAGGCTGGGGAGATAAAATAAAAGGCAGAAGATGAAGTGGAAGTGAGGACACTCACTTCCAATGAAATGGAATGTGATGACACCTTTAGGAAAAAGGAATCCTTGCCACCTTTTCCAATCTTGTTTAATTTTTCTTTTAAAGTGACTCTAGTCTTCAGACAAAGAAATCACAGCTATCTCTAGTCATATGAAAAAAATGCTCTAAATTACTATTGATTAGAGAAATGAAAATTAAAACAATCTGAGGTACTCCCTCATACTTCTCAGATTGAACAATGTGACAAAAACGGGAAATGATAAACATAGGAGGGGATGTGGGAAAACAGAGACATGAATCCACTATTGGTAGAGTTATGAACTGATCCAACTATTCTGGAGAGCAATTTGGAACTACGCCTAAAGGACTATAAAACTGTATACACCCTTTGATCCAGCAACACCACTGCTAGGTCTATATCCTAGAGAAGTGAAAAAGGGGAGGGGATTTGTACAAAAATTTTTGTAGCAGATCTTTTTGTGGTGGCTAAAGATAGGAAATTGAAGGGATGCCCTTTAACTGGGGAATGGGTAAACAATTTGTAGCACATAGGATTGTGATGGAATATTATTTTGTGATAAGAAATGACAAGCAGGATGATTTCAGAAAAACCGGGAAAGACTTACATGAACTGATGCAAAGTGAAGTGAGCAGAGCTGATAGAACATTGTACACAATTACAACAATATTGTACCATGAAGAACTGTGAATGACTTAGCTATTCTCGACAATACAGTGATCCAGAACAATCCCAAAGGACTCACGATGAAGCACGCTATCCACCTCCGGAGAAAAAAATGATACTGTCTGAATACAGACTGAATCATGTTATTTTCTTTCCTTCCTTCCTTCCTTCCTTCCTTCCTCCCTTCCTTCCTTCCTTCCTTTCTTTTTTATTTGAGTCTTCTTATGAAAAAAAGACTAATATGGAAATTTTTTACATGATTGCCTATGTATAAACTGTATTGGATTACTTACCATCTCAGGAAGGTAGGAGAGTAGGGAGGCATAGAATTTGAAACTCAAAACTTTCAAAAAATGTTTAAAAATGGTTTTTAACATGTAATTAGGGAAAATACAACTATATATATCTATATCTATATATATGTATGTATGTGTGCATGCATGCATGAGTGTGTGTGCACTCCAGTCCCATCTCTGGATTTATTGTAACAGGAAAAGAAATAGATTTCTCACTCCCTAATATCAGAGTCCACTCATCTCTTTGGTTCCTCCCTCTGTAACTTCTCCTCCTTTAAGAGTCTCCAGGTCCAGTTTCTTGCTGCCATCAATTACCAGTCTCCACATCATTCCCCCACTCTGTTCTCAAGGAGCCCAGGACCTGGTTCACAGTATGAATCAACACTTGCCCTCATATAAACAGTGACTTTAATATACATCTTGATGTCCCCTCAAACATCCTGGGCTCCAAGTTCATCAATATCCTCAAAACACATTACTCCAAGTGAGTTACACATCTAAGGCTGAACCTTAGATCTTCCTATGACCCACTGTGGTGCCACTGCCATGATTTCAAACTCTGAAAATATCTTCTTATAATCGTAATTTCTCTTCCCTCCATCCCTCCTACTATCTCACTCCTTCCTTATTCTTCATATTTACTTACATTTTTTCCTGTTCTCCCAGTCTATCCATCCTCACCTGGCATTAATTTAGAGCCATGGACCTGGATTAGCCAATTTGACAGTATTTGGCCCTCCACCTTCCAGTCCTGAATCTACGTGCCCTTCCTCTGATCATAACCTGCCAAACCTCAGCCCTGGCTCACTAACACCATTGGCATTCTCTTCCCCTGATCCTGTCACTTCCCCTGAACACTATTGGAGGAAGTTACACAGCCTAGTTTTGCCCTTTCTTAGATTTTTAGAACATGCTTGATAGTCTTTAGCAAGAATGAGCTACCCTGGTTTGTCTTTTTTAATTTTAGGTCAAAGTAGTCAAAATCTAAAAGTAAACCACATGAGGATGGTGCTTAGCGACAGACCTGTTTACTATCAGCTATGAGAGCAATGATTTTTTCTCTCATATTAATAATAAATTATTAAATTAGGATTAAGGTTTTCCCTTCTTATTTCCTCATTCAGAAACCAGAAACCTTGTTTAGTCTCTAAAGGACATTGTTAATGGGTAAGATTACCTAAATCCCCCATTTATGTTTTTTGATCCTGGATGGGAGACCCAACTGGAGAATCTTATGAAAAATTTAATCCAAGGTAATTTCTGGACTATTGTGTTCTATTTAGGCTTGGGTGGGTGGGGGTAGATCCTTTGTCTAGATTGTCCAAGGATGGGATTGGTTGTCTGGCTTGAGATGATCTTTGTCCATATTTGTTTGTTTTTTCTTTTTTTTTATATTCATTGTATTTATTTTTAGTGTTCTACCACAAAACTTAGATTTTTCCCCCCTTCCTACCTCCCAACAACCCCCCTCCCTCCCCGAGACAGCATACAACTCTATATAGGATCTACACATATCTTCCTATTGAATACATTTTCACTATAGTCATGCTGCGTAGAAGAACTAAAATAAATGGGAGAAATCATAAATCAAACCAAAACATTAAATACACACAAAAAAATGATCTGCTACATTCTGTGATTTCCATGTTTGTTTTTGTTTTGAAGAGGACCTTGACATCAGGAAGGGGATGGCATGACTTGCAAGTGAATTGGATTTAAGTGAGGGAAGGCTGTGCAAAGTCACCAGCCTCACTTTCCCCTCTTCAACAACAACAACAAATGTTAGAATAGGTTCACTTATTATAATATTCATTCTCTCATTACTTGTTAACCAACCAGAGTTAATTTCCATCCTCAGGAATGTCCACTCTTTCAAGGGCATATAATCATTGGAGGGTTTCATGAGGGGTCTTTGGTTTAGGTGAGATGGTCAAATGACCATTCTTTTATTAATAATATGCTGGCATTATTAATAAAATTATTAATGATCCAGAAATTATTTCTCTTGAACCTTTTATAAGTCACAGCTACCAAAATAAAATTTCTTCCTAAGTTTTAGATCAATAAAATGCTTGTGTATGTGTGTATGCATATACACACACACATATATATGTATACATGCACATATGTGTGTGTATATATATATATGGACATATTATATATATGTCCATATATAAGTGTATATATATATATATATATATACACTTATATAGTAATATAGTGTATATATATATACACACCTTATACTATTATTTCTATTATTTTAGGTGGGGAAAAAGCATCACATTGAAATAAGGGACATACATATAGTTACAAATCTAGATATGGGTATACACACATTAAATTGTAAACTCTGAGGGCAGGGACAGTGTTCTTGACTTCCTTTGTATTCTCATTGCTTAGCACAATGCTTGGCACAATGTATAAGTTTAACATTAGAAGTATCAGGAGAGTCAATCGGATTATAGACTTAAAAAAAATGTGTCAGTTGATGCCACTTGGTCCTTCAAAGTATTCTTAAATTCTACTCTTATTTGATTATTGCTGTTGGTGATGATAAAGTCAAAGATGTAATTTCTATCTCTATTATTATTATAATCTGCCCCAAATTCCATTCCCAATTCCCCTATTTAGATAGCAACACTTACTAACCCTCAATAACCCTACAAAGAGCCTTTATAATGGGCCCTTTATGGGTTTGGCATCCATGATGGTTGGAAAACCAAACCAAATCAAACCTTTGTAATAATTAAAACTATCCAAAAATGAACTAGGCTGTTTGTGGAGGGGGTGGAAGTCTTCAGCAGAGGTGTAGAAGGGGTGCTAGAGTAGGAATTGCTTTGGGGAATGAGTAAGACTAGATGGCTGCTGATGTTGTTTCCCACTCTTAAATTCTGGGATTCTGCTATCATAAGTCATGACCCAGAGAATTTCTAGAATACTGTATGAGAGCAGATTTCACATATCCTGTCTTCCTAAATCCCCTCTCTGCAGATTACTTCATGCTTTGGGTACCCCCTCTATCCAAATGCACCCATTCCAGGGCACCCTGGCATCATTTAAAACAGTCCTGCCTTTGGTAGCCCAATATGGTTATCAGCAGCATGGTTATTGACCTTGGGTATTGTGGGCCCTTCAGAGCCTAGAACTCTTCAAGTCAGAACAGAAATGCCCCAGCAACATCTCAGTCTACTCCATTCATGATATAAAGACAAGAATTAGTTTCTAAAGGCCCTTTCCCTCTATTTCTCCAAGGTTATTCCTCCCACAAAGGCTGATTGTATTCAGAGAATCATAGCTTTAGAGCTAGAAGGAACCTCATTTAAGAGATAAGGAAAATGAGGTCCAGAGATTTAGACTTTCCTAGGGTCACACAACTATTAAGTGTCTGAGGCATGATTTGAAACTAGGTCTCCTAGACTCCAAGCTTCTCTCCATCCCTAGCTCTGCCTCCTGGCCTCCTTGGCTTTTTTCAAGTCTATGCTAAAATCTCACCTTCTACAAGAGCTTTTCATGATCCCACTTAATGCCAATGCCTTCCTTCTGTTGACCATCTCCAAGTTAACTTATGCTTATGGTTTTTATACACTGTGAGCTCCTTGAGGATAGAGGATATTTTTTGCCTTTCTCTGAATCCTCAGGCTGGTGCCTACTACATAGTCAGTCGATTAGGTAATGAACATTTATTAAGGACTGACTATGTACCAGGCACTATATTAAATGACAACATGCAGGCAACCATGTATAAATAGGCTATTTCACTATTGTTCAGTCATTTTTTGGTCATGTCTGATTCATCATGACCCCGTTTGAGGTTTGCTTGGCATAGATAATGGAGTGGTTTGCCATTTCTTTCTCCAGCTCATTTTACAAATGAGGAAACTGAGACCAACAGGGTTAAGTGACTTGCCCAGGGTCACACAACTAGTTAAGTGTCTTAGGCCAGATTTGAACTCAGGAAGATGAGTCTTTCTGACTCCAGGCTGGGCACTCTATCCACTGTGTCACCAAGTTGCTCAAACAAGCAATATACAGGATAAACTGGAGATTATCAACAGAGGAAACATGCTTAATAAATGCTTTTGAATGATTGGTTAAAAGTTCAACATTCTATGCACTCATCATGCCTTTCCAAAAGCAGATGTCGGTTGCTTAATCATAGTGCCCCAATGGGTTTCACTGATGGTCAATTCTACTCTTTCCCAATCAGCACTTAGACCTGCTGGTACCCAGCGGGTGGAGGACACCCGATATCTGGTGATGTGAGGACCTAGGACTTCTGCCTTGTTCAACCATTTTGACCAATATTAGGACTTAGCACAAAGTCTGGCACATAGTAGGTTCCTAAATGCTGAGTGACTCAGCTTTGGATACTCAAAATCTCAATTCTTTCAGCCTCCTTTCCCTTTTGTTTGGAGGGCTGGAGGGTGGACCCCCTCCTCCCTTTTCTTTACAGATGATTAGGATCTGAACTTTCCAGCTGATTCTCCATTTCTCATCAGTTTCTCTGTTTGGTTTGTATTCTAGTCAACATATATCCCCTGATTCCACACCTCAACTCCCTTCCAGCTTCCTTTTGTGTGTTGTCTTTCATCTATTAGATTATAAACTCCATGAGGGAAGATACTCTTTCTTATTATTTGCATCCACAGAGGCTAGTACAGTGCCTGGCATGCAGTAGGAACTTAATAAATGTTTATTGAATTAAAAGACAAAACAACTCTGGCTGTGAAACATGATCTGAATAACCATTTGACCTTTTTAACCTTGAGGTCCTAGTCTCCCATCCCTGACACCCAGTCCAGCATCACAGAAGGGAGTTGTCTAACCGTATTTTTTTTGTGTGCTCTTCCCACTCAGATCTTTCATTTCAGCCACAGTTCACTGAACAGGTGACCATACTTAGGTAGACCTTCTGGGGCTTACTAGATGACACTTCTATAATCAGCTCCATTTATGGTAATTCACCTCAGCCCCTACAAAAGGAAAATTTCAGGCTCCTACCTCCAATTCTATAGGGAAAAGAATTTAATACATTCCAGTGACAACTAAGCTCATAGTCAGAGGACCTGGGTTCAGACCACATCTCTTACCATCTATGTGACCCAGAATAAACCTCTTTAACTTTCTGAGTGAAGATACTAAGTCTTCTTATTCATAAAATAAGGATAATGGATTGGAAGGTCTCTGAGGTCCCTTTCAGTTCTACTTCTATGATCCTATGATCTGATTAACCTTGAGAACCAGCAATTCAGTGCTAAGAACCTAAAAGGACAAATTTGAAATTAAAAAAAAAGAATTCAAAGTAACCCTGCTGTATATCCTCTTTCTATCCCTTCCACCCTCTATCCTCATGGTCATACTATACCTCATCTTTTATTTTTGAGGAACAAAGGAAAATACAAAAAATTAAGCCAACTACTGTATTTACGTGTACGAATGGGCGTTGGCACAAATGTTGGTTTCTGCCCCAAGGGTTTTGTTTTTGTCTGTTCTTAAACATGTCTAACCTTTAAGTGAGAAGGGGATACACATTCCCTAATAAAATATGAGTCAAAAAAGAAACAAGAACATTCAAGGATGGAACTGTCAAAACTGCAAAATCAAATCCAATTTGAGTAGTTATTTTATCTAAGTTTTCTATTCTTTCTTTCAATCTGGCTAATATATAGAGACTAGACAGTAAAAAAGGAAAGGAGAAAAAAATGTCAGTTGTGCTGTTTTCTATCTTTCTGTCTCTCCCCCTTTGTCCCTTTTAAGCCAGATGTGTTTGCCATCAGAAGGATGGACATCATGCGGTAAAAGACTTCCCTAACTCCTTGGATATACACTAACATCTTAATGCCTTCCCTTTATGAGAAGCTTGGAGACCTTCCTTTACTGCTTTTCTGAGACTCTGGGATAGGGAAAGTATTTTTCTTATTTTTACTGTAACTAATTTCACCGTTTCACTTCAATCTGAAGTGAAAATTCACCCAGTAGAATTCATTTTTGATTCTGGAAAGGTACACATTATGTTTTTAAAGATGAGTCTGTGCAGATGTAAGTTGTAGGGTCCAATCTGTCAAGAAAAGCTATTGCTGAAGTTCAAAGATCCCCAGTACCATAAGACTTTCAGGATATGTACAAACCAGCATATGCCCATACATTTCTTTGAATAACACAGGTAGCATTTTTGTCAGATGACACTAATATCATATTTGCACTTATAAATCAGGAGATCATTTTGAATGGCAAAATTTGGAACACAAGTTATAATTCTGAACCTAGTAACTATATGGTCTTGAGATATAAATCTAATATTAATCAGCACAGCCCTCCTTCACTCAAAACAAAGTCAAGTGCAAGTCATGTCATCATTTCCTGATGGCATGGTCTTCTTTGGCAATGAAGGATGAACACAATAATATTAATCACTGGATCTGTGTGCCTCAGTGCTTGAGAGGAAAATAAAACTGAAACAGATAATTCTGACATTTGGAAATATATTCCTTATGAAAACTGATGGGCTAGGAGAGATTGGAACCATGTCATTGTGCAATTTTTTAAAACTTCTTTCCTAACCAGTATAAAATATTTAAGTAGTGAAGCCCAAATCTAATAATAGCCTTGGCCCTAAGAATTTAGCAAAGGTGGAAAGGGTGGATCTTTGCCCCAAAAGTCTTGAAATCTGAGGAAACGAGTATAAGAAGAATTAAAGTAAGAAATTAATGGCTAATTGTCAATGGAATAGAGCACTGGGTCTGAAGTCAAGAAGACCTGAGCAAGCCACTTAATCTGTTTGCCTCAGTTTCCTCATCTGTAAAATAGGGATAACAATAGCACCTACTTTCAGGATTGGTGTGAGGGACCAGTGAATGAACATTTATCATTATAACTTATTATTTGATTCATTTTCTGCTTCCTTTACTTAAAGGGGCATTGCCGTTATGTGTCAGGTCTCAGGTATCTGCTTGACAAATGAAGTCTGCTTTAAATTAACAGAACCTATCCCCCAAATGTGAGACCTCTACTAGAGAACCGAGGAGGGATTTTTCTCAAGCTAAATTTCCTGAATATCACCTTTGGCTCTTAGAATCCTCAGATTCCTTTGAGATTCAACTTCAGGACAACCTTCTGCAAGAAGCCTTTGTTGATGTCAGCAGCTACTAGCACCCTCCTTCTCCCCACCTACTCTATATTCATTTTGTATAAATGTTCCATATACTTGTACGTATATGTTCAGATTATCTCCTCCATCAGAAAGTAACCCCCTTGAAGACAGGTACTGTTTGGCATACAATAGGTGCTTAATAGATGTTTTCTGGTTGATTGCTCAGTTTATTGATTCTTATTTGGAGAGCAATAAATTCTGTGACTCTCAATTACTTCTAGGATCAAGACCAAAGCCCTTTGGTTGGTGTTTCCTGTCTGGCACTAACCTTCTCGGGTTTGTCATTTACCATTCTCCTTTGCCCACTCTTTGGGTCAGCCAAAATAGCTGGTTCCTCATACATGACATCCCATTTGTGTCTGTGTCTTTGCATGGTCTTTTCCCTATGCCCAGAATGTTTTCCCTCCTTACTTCTGAAAGAAACTGCCTGAAACCTGGATTGACTCATGGACTATACTGTACTTGGTTGTTTGTGTCCTTGACCCTGAAAGCAGAGAGGATAATGTTGGGACCCTATGGAATGTTATGCCATGTGGATTCATGGGAGAGGGCAATTGGAGGATAGTATTTGATGACTCAATTGACCTCAAGCCTTATTATCTGTTTCATACCAGTTCTTCCACTCTTTGAATGAGATAGCTGTAAAGCACTTAGCACAGTGCCTGGCACAGAGTAGGACCTTAACAAATGCTTGTTCCCTTCCTTTCCTCTTCTCCCTTTGCTTTTGGATTACTTTTGTTGTTAATTCTAGTGTTTAGCACAGTGCCTGACATATAGTGGGTGCTTAATAATGGTTACTGATTAATTGATCCAACTCATGTTTCTCTTGGAATATGTCATATGTTGTGTTCCTTTTCTTTGTTTATCCATCATGTGTAGGGCTAGAAGCATTGGAGAAAGTAAAAATCAGCTTTGGAGAGACTTTGTAGGAGTTTAATGGATTCCATAATATGTTCCAATACTAGGGAGCCCCTAAGGTCCCATGCAATTCTTAATGCAATTATGTATGTCTATTTGAAGACATTTTAAATGCCACGCAGTAGAAACAGTACTGTACTTAGAGCCATGGGACCTGAGATGTAGACCTGCCTGGGTCACCCTGTGACCTTGACAAGTCCTGGAGCCTCAGTTTCCTCCTCTGTAAAACAGGGAGGGAGGGTTATACTGACTGAGTCTCTAAGGTCCCTTCTAGCTTGAAATCTATAATATCTGAATATCTTTCTAGATGGTCTAAAAAATATTACCAATATTGTCTATAGGACAATTTATTGTAAGGGCAGAATGAGACTCATTGGGACCACAGACATTCTATATTTGCCTCTGGATGTATCTGATACTGGCTGAGACATTTCTGTCATCGAAATGGCATGTATTTTGACGAATCAGACCCCTATCATGCATGCTGCTTGCAAGAGTACTCTGATTGGCACATCTAAATGTCAGATGTCAGATGTCAAGTCAGCCCTAGGGGGACAAATTGAATCAACTGGAAAGGCTGGAAAACCAGTCCTGGGGAGTGGATTTTTCCTGATTTGTTCCAATCCCCTCCCTCCATAAAAGTTGTCCTTACCTAGGTGATCACAGTCCTGTCTTTTTACACCATTTATCCCTGATTAATTTACCATTAGAGGCACTATGGAATCAGGCATCAATAGAACACTGGATTTGGAGAGGAGGAGAAGAAGAAGGAGAAGGAGAAGGAGAAGAAGAAGGAGAAGAAGGAGGAGGAGGAGAAGGAGGAGAAGGAAAAGGAGGAGAAGGAGGAGGAGGAGGAGAAGGAGGGAGAAGGAGAAGGAGAAGGAGAATGAGGAGGAGAAGGAGAAGGAGGAGGAGAATGAGGAGGAGAAGGAGAAGGAGGAGGAGAAGGAGGAGGAGAAGGAGGAGGAGGAGGAGAAGGAGGAGGAGGAGGAGGAGAAGGAGGAGGAGGAGGAGGAGGAGTAGGAGGAGGAGAAGGAGGAGGAGGAGGAGGAGAAGGAGGAGGAGGAGGAGGAGGAGGAGGAGAAGGAGAAGGAGGAGGAGAAGGAGAAGGAGGAGGAGAAGGAGGAGGAGGAGGAGAAGGAGAAGGAGGAGGAGAAGGAGAAGGAGGAGAAGGAGGAGGAGGAGGAGAAAAAAAGAAGGGGAAGAAGAAGCAGTAAGCATTTAAGTATCACTTTAAGTTCTGCAAAGCCAAATGCCTATAATAATGACAACTAGAGTTCATCAAGGCAATTTACATGTTATCTCATCTGATCCTCACAAAGACCCTGTGAGATAGGTATTATGATTATATCCCATTTATAGATGAGAAAATTGAGTCACAGAGGGCTGAGTTGTCCAGTTAGTGTCTGAGACAGGATTTGAACTCAGGTCTTTCTCACTCTAATTCTAGGCTCTATCCACTGAGCCACCTTGCTACCCCATCTTAAGGGAGTTACCCCACTACCTATAATAGACTTCATTGTAAAAATGTCTTGGAACCCATAGTGATAGAAATATAGGGGTAGATGACAAGACAAGTCAAGGTAATGTCCTGGCTTGAAGATTTCCTCTTCTCTGTCTCTCATTGGAGTCTAAAGGTGGTTTTGGCCAAGTCTGTTGCAACATACCTAAAAAAATGGTGGCGCCAAATGAGAGGAAGTAGAATGAGTTAGTCTGACCTTTTCCTAGCTTTTTAACTCAATGACAATTCCTCTTACAGGCACAAGGCATGGCAAGACATAAAGCATTAAAATAAGCCTTGTATAACTTGTCATAGAAATGCCACCCCTAATGAATCAAGCTTTTCTTCAGAAGCACTAGCTTCCATCTGACCTCAAAACAATTCCCTTCCCTCGCATTCCAGACCCACACACCTTTCTTACAAACTATAGTGAATGTCACAAGCAGTGGACTTCTTAGCACACTACTTGACAGATTTGCTGTTGAGTTGTTTTTCAGTTATATCTGACTCTTCGTGACCTCATTTGGGGCTTTCTTGGCAGAGACACTGCAGTGGTTTGCCATTTCCTTTTCCAGCTCATTTGACAGATGAGGAACTGGAGTAAACAAGTTAAGTGACTTGCCCAGGATCTCATAGCTAGTAAGTGTTTGAAGCCTGATTTGAACTCATGAAGGTGAGTCTTTCTGCGAGTCCAGTGCTCTATCCACTGTGCCACCCAGCTGCCCATATATACAGTAAGTGATAAATAAATGGGGTTTTTTAAAAAGATTTTTTCAGTAGTTTGGGAAAACCACCTTGAAGGAATAGTTATTAATGAATACTTTCTCCTTCTAAGATAGTCACTAAAAGGAAAAGCTGATAAACTTATATTCAGCAGCAAGAAACTGGGAAAAGATCATAGTTAACAGCTAATAATAATAGCTTGGCATTTCTACGGCGCTTAAAATTTTGCAAAGTACTTTATAAATAGTATCTCATTTAAGTCCCACAACAATTCTTCAAGGTAGGTGTTATTATTACCCACCTCATTTTACAGATGAGGAAACTGAGGCACAGAGTGGTTAAATGACTTGCCTAGGGCCACAGAGCTGTGTGAGGCCAGTGTCTGAGGACAGATTTGATCTCAGGTTCTCCTTACTCCAGGTCCAGAGTTTTGTTCATTGAGTCACCTAGCTGTCTCATGTAATTGATACTACCATTACTACCACCATCACCACTACTACTACTATACAACCATTACTACTGCTACTACAAGTATTATCTCCCACCATCCCTATTACTACTACTGATGATGCTAATGATAAAATCCTAACTTTTATAATTCAGTGATGGTCTTGCATCTACAGGTGTGTGTGTGTGTGCGTGTGTGTGTGTGCGTGTGTGTGTGCGTGTGTGTGTGTGTGTGTGTGTGTGTGTGTGTGTGTGTGTAGATCAGAGATTCCTTTTTTGTTTTTGCTGAATGATAGAAGAGCCATTTGTATTCTACTTCCTCCTACTCCCCATAAGAGGTGAGAACTAAACATCCTTATGCCTGCCTCGTTTTCCAGGTAATAAAAATTTTCTGCTTTCTGAGAAACTAATGTAAATCTAAAGCATGAAGGCTAAAAACTCTTGTGTAGAGACCAATTTATTAGCAGTTACTAAAAGCAGATGAGATTTTTTGCTAAGCTTCCATCACCAGATCATTTATAAAGCACATATTATGTGTGTGAATTTTCTGTACACCTATCTGCCTTATTTATTGTATGATTTTGGTCAAAAATAAAGCCACTGTATTGGAATAAGGGCTATGGATGGATAGACAGATATGAATTTTTTTTTACCCTCTGGTTTGCTGTATGCCCCTGTGATTTCTTTGATATCAGTGATCCCGAATTCCTAAGACTGATTCAGTGTGATCCCACCCCACCCCAAGTTCAGTTTCCAAATTAATCAGTCACATAAAGTTCCCCCCCTCTCTTCCTGGTCCTGAATGGATTAAAAGGCTTATCTTCTACCTCTCCAAACTATACTTAAGCAAATAGGAATGTGCATTCACAGGTCTAAAGTCTGCAAAGAGTGAATTCTGACACAATGAACACTACAAGGGGATCTTGGAAGCAAGACCCTTTTCTGATTCAGAGCATAGCACAGTGTCTGGAAATTAATAAATACTTGTTGACTGACATGGCTGATATAAGAAAAGATCAAAGTTCTATCTTTGGTTGCTGTAACCTTTATAGAGCAGCAAGGTAGTACAAAGGATAGTAGTGTTGGGTGTGGAGTTACAAAGACCTGAGTTCAAATCTAGCCTCAGACACTTACTAACCGTGGGACCCCGAGCTAGTCATTTAACCCTGTTTGCCTCAGTTTTCTCACCTGCAAAATGAGCCAGAGAAGGAAATGTCAAATCAATCACTCCAGTATCTTTATCAAAAAAAACTCCAAATGAGGTCACGAAAAATCAGACACAACTAAACAACAACAACGAAAACTTTGTAGACCCACTACCCAGTTGTAGGAACTTATAACCATGGGATCATCAGTGGAGATGAAGTCAGGGATTTTCCCACAAGCCTGGAAGAACACAACTCACTTAGAAGTTCTCTAGAGCCCATCAGGAATCATATTCTCACCTGTCTGAGACCACAGACCAGCCAAATGCATCACAAAATTCCATCACCAATATATTTGATTTCAGACACATGCATTGTACATAATCTCTTTTTTTTCTTCTAGTGTGACTAAAGACTTACAGAAAAAGTACCCATTTAGAGAGCATTTGCTGCTAAGTGGTGGAGAAGACCAATTAAACCCTCTGACCCTCAATTCACATGACAAATGGCTCCATAAAAAATTAATGTTATCTCCATTGGGCCCTCAGTGAGGCATGGTAATCCTCTTATTTTTCCATAATTGGTTCCTTACCCCCTCCCTTAGCAGCTGACTGAAGCCTTTCTCTTAAAGTCCTTCCTAAGAGACGATGATGCCTGACACTTACTTTACTGATAAAAAATTATCCATCAGAGCTGAAACAAAGAATATTTTCACTTGGCACAATCAACCTTTCCATTATTATTATCCAGGACTCATTTCATTCTATGGTAGATCAATACTGGCCTTTCTGCTGTTTCTTCTACATCACAGTCCATATGCAGCCACCATACCTTTGCATTGGTTGTCCCTTATGCCAAGAATGCCCATGCTCCTCATTTCTCCTTAAAATCACTTGATTTCTCCATAACTCAGGTCAAGCAACACCTTCTATGCAACATATTCCCTGATTTCCTCTAATGGCAACATTCTTCCCCCTAAAGGGACCTTGCATTTACATTTTATATACTTGTATTTACTTACATATATACCTTTTGTCTCCCCTGTTCACATTCAGATTTCTTGATGATGGGGGGGAAGGGACAGGGAAAAGAATAGGCATTTACATAGTACCTACTATGTGCCAGGTTTCAGCCTCACAACAACCCTATGAGGTAGACGCTACTATTATTCCTACTTTACATTTAAGGAAAATGAGGAAAACATAGATTAAAGAACTTTCCCAGGTTCACACAGCTGGTAAGTGTCTGAGGTTAGGTTTGAATTCAGGTCTTCCTGACTTGGGGCCCAGTGTTCTATCCACTGTACCACCTACCTGTCTAAGGAGTGTTTCATTTATGTCTATAACCTCAGTATCTAGTTCATAGTAGATTTTTAATAAGTGCTTGTTGATTGAATGACTGATATACATATAATCTCAGTATCTAGTTCATAGTAGATTTTTAATAAATGTTTGTTGATTGAATGATTGATATACATATAATCTCAGTATCTAGTTCATGGCAGATGTTTAAAAAATGTTTGTTGACTGAATGATTGATATATATACATGCAGTTAGTACTATAGTATAGTGAAGGGCTGCACTTTCCATTAAGAAGAACTGATACCAGACAGTGACATTGCTTGTTCTTCCTCACTGAACCCCCATCCCTATACCTAGACATCTATCTTAGATATAGATATAGAAGATCGATGATAGATAGATATAGATGTGGTAATTAACAAGACATAGACAAGATAAATTGGAGATGATCAACAGAGAGAAGGAAGCTTCTTGTAGAAGGTGGGATTTTAGCTGGAATGTGAAGGAAGCCAGAGACAGCAGGAGATGGAGATGAGGAGGGAGTTCTAGGCATGTAGGACAACCAGTGAAAATGCCTGGAGCTGGGAAATGTGTGAGGAAGAGTATGGTGTTGTTATTATCTCCATTTTACAGTTGAGAAAACGGAAGCAAACGGTGTTTTTAAGTGACTTGCCCAAGGTCACGTAGCTGGTAAATGCCTAAGACTAGATTTCAACTCAGGAATTCTTATCTCTAGACTCAGTGCTTTATCCACTGCACCACCCAGCTGCCTATAGGCTGTTTCATTTTTGTCTTTGCATTCTAAAAGTAATAGGGAACCACTGGAATTGTTGAGTGTGTGCATGTATGTGTGACATGATCATCTTTGCTTTAGGAAAATCACTTTAGTGACTGAATGGAGGATGGGTGGAGTGGGGAGACACTTGAGGCAGGCAGACCCATCGACTGCTATGGCAATGATCCAGGTGTGAAGTGATGAGGGTCTGCACCAGGATGGGCACAGTGTCAGAGGAGAAAATAAGGCATAAAAGAGAGATGCTGCAAAGGTGAAATAGAGAGGAGGAGAGGAGAGGAGAGAAGGAGGAAGGGAGGAAGGGAAGGGAAGGGAAGGGAAGGGAAGGGAAGGGAAGGAAGGAAGGAAGGAAGGAAGGAAGGAAGGAAGGAAGGAAGGAAGGAAGGAAGGAAGGAAGGAAGGAAGGAAGGAAGGAAGGAAAAAGAAAAATGAAACTTAGAGAGGCAAGACAAATTTTTTTTTAAATTATCTGTAAGGTACCTTCAAGTTCTAAATTTCTATGATTCTACCTGACTTAGCTCATCCCCATTCATCAAATTCCCCTAATAAAAGCCAAACATTTCTTTTATTTTGAGTTAATCTAAACACACTTGGTGTCAATGCTTAGTATGTATCAGGTCCTCATTAAATGTTCAGTAAATCAACCCTTGCTGTCACAATAGTGTGTAGGATGTTCTTTGACATCTAACCTCTAGCTACCACACTCCACTCCACTGACTGAGAAACCATCTGGCAGGACGGAGGCATTAGAGCATCCTAGAATTAAGTACAGCTTAATAAACTATATTCAAATGCTGCCTGGATTTTTATTTAAAAAAAACTGAATTCAATAATTATTGTTTGTTTTTGCTTACCTCATATTCATTCATCCATTCATCTGTTTATTAGTTATTCATTTACTCAGTTGCTTATGACTTGCCCATGGCCATTTGTTAATTTCTTTATGTTTATTTGAATTTCTCAGAACAATGCTCTGGAGGACAGAGATCGATCTCTACTTCTG
Organism: Notamacropus eugenii; assembly: GCF_028372415.1. Lineage (NCBI taxonomy): Eukaryota > Metazoa > Chordata > Mammalia > Diprotodontia > Macropodidae > Notamacropus > Notamacropus eugenii. Next base: position 28,074,419 of record NC_092875.1, on the reverse strand, counting down.
TCTTTATACCCTCAAGACCTAGCATGGTTTGCCTAGAGGAGGAGTTTAATAAGTATTTATTGAACTGAATTTTAAAAAGAGAAAAACTTAATTTTTTTGGCTTTGTGGAAACTGCCCCTACTTTCTAATTTCTTATTTTTTTACATCTTATTTTATTTTTAAACTAACATTTGTTTTCTGAACTGCCCCCTCGATTTAAAAGAATAAAGAAAATAAAGACAAATATATATAGTCATGCAAATTACATCCCCACATTGTCTATGTCAGTCAGTCAAATACTTGTTAAGTACCTGACCTGCTATGTGCCAGGCACTATGTTAAGTACTGAGGCTACAAAGAAAGGAAAAAGAGGGACCCTGTCCTCAAGGAATGCAAAATCTAATGGAAGAGACAACATGAAACAACTATGTACAAATAAAACACAGGATAAACTGAAAATGGTCAGCAGAGGAAATGCACTAGGATTAAGGGGGAATTAGAAAAGATTTCCTGTAGCAAGCAGAATTTTAGTTGGGATTCAAAAAAAGCCACAGAAGGGTAGGGGATAGAGATGTCGAGGGAGAGAATCAGTGGAAATGCCTAGAGCTGGCATACATGTCCCAATATATATGTCTCCTTCTGCATCTTGAACCCATTGCTTCTGTCAGGAGGCAGGTAGCAAGATCTTGGAGAATCACAATTGGTCATTACAAGCAGATCATCAACTGTCATGTAATGAAGATTCAGGAGAATTTCCTCGATCACTGAGATAGCCCAGGATGACACAGACAGTTTGTGTCAGGGATGAGACATAAACCAAGGTCTTCCTTACCAAAACTGAACTCCCTCTAGTGCCTCTAGATGAAGGGAAATAGATCTTAGGTAAGGTATTATGTGATTTCTAATTGCTGGACACTGTCTTCTCATGAGCCCTCCATACTGTGATACTTAGCAACTAATCTTGGAATTACTTGTTAACTTCAATTTTAATTACTAAGTAACTGGCAAGAACATACCATTGTGAATTTCTATGGTTATATGCCACATAATCATCTGGTTTTTATGTTCTCAGTAAAATAACTCAATGTCCAAAAAATGTTCCAGTTGGGCTGGCCAATGGCCAGCCATATCCCTTAGCCAACTAATATCTAAGAGGTAGCGATTAATCAAATTACTCAAATATTTGGTTTCCAATGGAACATGCAGATAAGAAGATGGGATGGCCAGCATCTGCCTATTGCTGAGGGGTGCCACAGAAAGGCAGGAAAGAAAAACCTACCAAAAGATAAATATAAATCTATACGATGGCACCGCATAAAGACTATTGCCTTTGGCCACTGTCCACCACTAGGATTTTGGATGCTTCATAGAAAATACCAAACACTTAAAACTCCAATTACATTTCCCAAAGCCAGAGCATCTTTCACAGTACTGGGAAAAGGACAAGTTATTTGTGAAATCTCTAGGCAGTTATTTATTTTTTTCCTTGTGAGGAATTTCAGAATACTACATATAATAGACAAGAACCATCCATTCATTTGCCTGGTTGAATAAGTCACACATTTTAATTTTTGGTTCATAACAATCACTTTCTCCCAGGAGGATTGCTAATGGAAAGATGCCCTGGTGGGGCAAGACAGTGATGATATGCATAATTGCAGTCCATGGTTTGTATAAACAACAATTTAAAAATGGTTAGGGTGAGGAATAAAGAGGAAGTGTAAAGACAGAAGATGGCAAGAGAACATGGCAGCCAGCAACAAGGTGACTTGGATGTCATGAAGAGCCTTCCCCTTTATAGTGTAAACTCCTTGAAGATGGGAACTATTTTTGCCCTTTTTTCAGTCTCATATTAAGCATGGTGCTGGCACATAGTAAGTACTTAGAAAATGTTTACTGGTTGATTCATCAGTTAGGTGAATGAAATCATCTACACCAGAGACAATCCCCCAAACCTTCAGTACATCAAGTTAATAAGTATTTCATCACTTACTACGGGACAGGTACTAGGCTAAGTAATGGAGATACAAGCAGCAAGAACAAGTAGTCCCTGACCTCAAAGAGCTTACATTTTAATGAAGGAGAAGACAGGTAACAAGTTTCGTGTTCTCTGTCTCTCTGTCTCTGTTTCTAGGTTTCTCTCTGTCTCTCTGTCTCTGTCTCTGTCTCTCTCTCCACATATATATATATATATATATATATATATATATATATATATATATATATATATATATATATGTGTGTGTGTGTGTGTGTGTGTGTGTGTGTGTGCGTGCGTGCGTGTGTGTGTAGACACACATATATAGTATGTACAGAAACACATATATAGAATGTACATATACATATATCATAATATATATAGCATATATGTGTGTGAGGGAAAGAGACAGAGAAAGATAGAGAGACAGAAAGAAAGACAAAGCGGCAGAGAGATGGAGAGATGAAAGATGATCTTAAAAGGGAAGGCACTGATAATTGTTGACAGTATATGGAGAGGTATCCTGTAGAAAGTGGGAACTGAACTGAGTCTTTAAGGAATCCAGGAAAACTAAGAGGGGACCATGAGTAAGGAAAGCATTCCATGCATGGAAAACAGCCAGTACAAAGAGATGGAGATAAGAGATGGAGTGTTATGTACGAGAAGCAACAAGTAAGCCAGTGGTGCAAAGTTGGAGAGTCTGGAAAGAGAAAAGAAAGATGGTGATAAAAGGGACAAGGTAAGGCAAGAGATGAGTTGAACAAGATGCAATAGGGTGCACCAGCCAGAGCTAGAGGAAACCATGAGACACCATGAAGCATCAATAAGGTTTTTACAACACACAGATGCTTCCTTACATGAAAATTTGAAAATTAGCTGGTGATAGATAATCAGCATAAGCAAGATACGGGTGATGAGGAAGAGGAGAAAAAGAAGCAAAAAGGATTGATCATTAACCAAAGAGATCAATGAAAGAGAAGGACCCATGTATACAAAAGTATTTATAGCAGTTCTTTTCCTGGTAGCCCCTAACTGGAAGTTAAGGGGTTGCTCAACAATTGGGGAATGGCTGAGCAAGTCATGGTGTATGAATGTGAAGGAATATGATTGTGTGGCAAGAAATGATGAAGATGGTTTCAGAGAAACCCTGGAAGACTTGGATGAACTGTCATATAGTGAAGTGAGAAGCACCAGAACAATTTATATAATGACAAAAATATTGCAAACATGAACAACTTTGAGAAACTCAACAACTCTGATCAATGTAATAACCAACTATGATTCTAAATGATGTGGTAAAATACACAATTCCCCTCTCAACAGAGAGTTAAGAAACTCAGACTGCAGATTAAGACAAATACAAATGGCCATATATGGATGTAAATATGAATATATAGTCAATACACATATATTACATATTTGTCTACATATACAGATATGTATTTGTGTGCATATATTTGTGTTTCTACACATGTATTTATGTATATATGTATGTATATATATGTATCTATGTATGTGTATGTATGTGTGTATATACATGTTATATATATACACACAGAGAGAGACAAATATTCAACATGGGAATTTGTTTTGCTTGACTTTATTATATATTATAAAAGTTGTGTTTTTCATAATTTTTCAATGAGTGGGGTGGAATTAGAGAAAAAAAGGTGGATTTTCATTAACTGAAAAAATGAAATTGAAAATTAGAAAGGAGTAACTGATTAATTAGCAAATTGGAATAGACCTCAAATATTTAAGAGTTGACTCAGATGTTTGATGGAGATAGCTAAGGACAGTGACCCCTAGGACCTTGGCAATAGCAATGTCCTGCAGACTACCATTTCTGCTTTTAGCTGAATCTCCATATACATCAATAAGGGAAGCGATCACTGTGGAGAAGATGCTCGTACCTCCTTTCTATCACCAACACCAACATTAACTGCCACTCAAGAGTCCTCAGAGTGGTGGCTCTGGCCCCCTTCTACCCAGACCATCACCTGTTTCCAGCGTACTTAGAGCTGTTATTCCAGATGAGATCTAGCATTAACCTCTGCCAGGGCTGCTGACCCCACCACCTCAGCAGCCACAGCTAAGGAAGACCCAGTCAATCAAGTTCTCACCACCAAAGTCCTTGGTACTGTCAAATGGTTCAACATCAAAAATAGATATGATTTTATCAGTGAAAAAAGGGATATCACCATCTTTTCACTACTGCATCCTGAGGACCATGGGACTTTCCTATATGTTTTACAGCTTCCATATGTATTGTCTCCTCCACTAAGCTATGAGTCTGGACTTGAACTCAAGACTTCCTTTCAAGCCCAGTGCACTATCCACTACACCACATAGCTGCCTTTAATAACAACAACAACAAAAATAGAATATGTCACAATTTGGAAGAAAGGACATTCTGACGAGGTGCCATGGAATTTGGGCTATACCAAAGGTATAATTGGTGTGGCCATGAGGTCGGTGCTATGAAGGGCCAGCATGGGGAATTTAAATAAACACTTATGGATTGCTTCCAAATAGTTAAACTGAAACCAAATTTAACTATATGAAACTATATACAAAAAATTCTGCTTTCATTGCTTAATCTGCACAAGACGAGTCTTTCTGACTCCTGGCCTGCAGCCACCTGACTGCCCTGCCAAGAGATAGGAGCTTATATATTCATAAAGTAATGTACCTTCTTGCTGCATTGAGAGGAGGATTCTCTTTGTTAGAAAGGAAGCTCTTTGAGGAAAAGGATAATTTCATTTTTGTATTTGTATTTCTTGTGTTTAACACAGTGCCTGATACATTGTAAATGCTTCATAATAAATACTAAATTTAGTTATTTAATCTAACCTTCTCATTTTAAAAATGGGAAACTGAGGCCCAGAGAGATTAAGTGATTTATACCAAGTCATTGCAGGTTGAAGTAAACAGAGTTAGGATTTGAACCCAGGTCCACTGACTGCAAATTCAGTGCTCATGACCTGATATCATAGCTGGAAGAGATCTTGGAGGCCATCGGGTCTAACCCCCTCATTTTTACAGATGAGGAAACTGAGACCAGGGGATATTAAGCACCATGCTCAAGGTCCACTAAGTAGTATCAGAATCGAGATTTAAATGCAGGTCCTCTGATTTTGGTCCCATTAGTTTTTCCACTGAACCAATTCACTGTAGGGCTACAGGACTAAATACACTTACCTGTACTAGTACTAACACAAAACATACATAGAGCATCTATTCACTAGGATACTGGCTTGCCCAGGATAATCTGGACCATGCCAGGTAGTAGACAGTTGACTTGATGGCAGGTGGACAGACGCAAGAGTAAAAGAACTGATCAGGTTTAGGGAGCCCTATGGCCAAACTGGCAAGCAAGGCACTGACCTGGTGATGATTGCCAAGTGGGGCGGGCTCATGCAGGCCCCCATGAAGAGCACCACATTCTCATGCCGCGTCTGCCGGTAAGCCATGACTTCCCGCTTGAAGGCCTTCAGCTGGCCCTCATTGTCCCTCTCGATATCAATGAGTCTTATGGCCACTTCCCCATGCCAGCGGCCATGGTACACCTGCCCAAATCGGCCCTTGCCAATGAGCTCCCCCATCTCCAGTTGCTCAAAGGGGATGTCCCACTCCTGGAGAAAGATGCTGGTCTGACTGGCCTTGCGTGGGAAATTGCGGGCAGAGAGAAGTGAGAGGTTCATCTCCTCAAAGTCATCCTCCGATTCCTCAGCTTCATTGTTCCCCTCCTCATTCTGTGGCAGGCAGGAAAGAGAAATAAAAACAGTTGTGGAGGAAATGCAAAACGAGGGAGAGAGCATCCAACTGGGAGTTGGGAATCCTTGGATGCTTTGGTATTTCCCAAACTTCCCTGAGGCCCAGTATTCTCATCTGTAAAATGAGAAGATCAGACTCAAATGCCTCTCAGCTCTCTCCTAGCTAGAAATCACAGATCAAACATTTTTGCTTAGATCAACACCTACTGTCAACATGTCACTTAATCTTGAGCTGGAAGGGACCTCAGAGGTGTCAGCTAAAACCCACCCCTGAACAAAAAATCTCAGGGACAATGCTAAGTAGTCATTTATCCGTCCTTGGCTTGAAGACATCCAATGAGTGATGACACACTCCCTCCCACCATTCTACTTGGGGACAGTATGGTAAAGTGGAGAGAACAAGAGTTCTGGAATCAGAGGACCAGTCTTCAAATCCTGACTTTGATGTTTGCTGCCTGGAAGACCCTTGATAAGTCACTTCAGCTCCCTGGGCCTCAGTTTCCTCATTGATGATAGAAAGGGACTGGACTAGATGAAATTTGTTCCAGCTCTAGATCTGCGGTCCTAAGCATCTAATTGTTAAGAAATTTTCCCTTCGATTGTGTGCAAATCACCTGTGCTGCTAATTTTACCCATAGGGACCAAGCAGGCCCAGTTTAATCCCCCTTCCATATGAGAGTCCTTCAGATACTTCCCCTCCCACCCCACTCTAGTCTTCTGCACCATAAATATCCTCAATCTCTTGGGTCAATCCTCATTTGACCTTATCTTGAGGTCTTTCATCCCTTGGTAAGAATCACAAAAATCACAGATTCTCAGAATTTCCAGGGAAATCAGTGCCCATCTGGTCCCACTCATACCTGAACAGATACCCCTGCTGAAGCACCCTCAACAAGTGACCTTCCCACTTCTATTTGAACACCTCCAGTGATAAGAAACTCACTCTCATGAGTTAGCTTGCAACTCCTTCATAGATCTCAAATGGTTCCACCATTTTCCCAACCCCTACAGTAAGCCTAAATCTTCCACTCTTGTGTTTTCTGAGGCTAAGCAGCAAAGGGTACATTTCCTATAGAATGTAAGCTCTCTGTGGGCAGGGTTTTTTCTGTTTAGTCTTGGTATTCCAAGCACCTAGCACAGTGACTGTCACATAGTAGCATTAATAAATGCTTGATGAATTAAATTAATTGAATTGGTGGATTCCCCCTGATTCTAGGTCTTCTGGAGAATGCTGAGTTGACCCTCTGTTGTGAATTCTGAAAGAGGAGATTCTTGTTCAGTTCTGCGTTGGTCTAACTGGCTGGGATTTGGGGAAGGGGTGATCTGAAGGCTACAGTGTTCATTGCATTATGTAATATTTCTTTTAAAGTAAATTTTAGTAAAATTTAATTTTGTAAAATTTTAGTAAAAAAATTAGAAAATCATTTCTTTTTAAGAAATAATAAAGAAAAATGAATGGCTAAATATATCTCCAGGTAAATGTATGATGATATGATGTTTTTCTAAATGTATATTTTTAGTGATGTTCTCAGCTCAGCATTTCAACATCTCTAGCATGTAGGTAGGCCAAGGAGTAGTTGATTTTCCAGATGAAGAAAATGGGGCCTCACTAGTTAAAGTAACTTAAGATCAAAGCTAGAAGGCACCTCAAAGATCATCTATTCTAAACCCTTCATTTTATAGATGAGGAAACTGAGACCCAAGGAGGTTAGTGAATTTTTAAAAAAATTCTTATCAGTGGAGCAAAATTTTTGCCTTTTTTTGTGCTTAGCACCCCAGTGCTAAGAGCAACTAGGTGGAGCTGTAGTGCGTAGAGCACTTGGCTTGGAATCAGGAAGATTCATCTTCCTGAGTTCAAATCTGACCTTGGACACTTACTAGTTGTGTGACCCTGAGCAAGTCATTTCACCTTGTTTGCCTCAGTTTCCTCATCTGTAAATTGAGCTGGAGAAGGAAATGGCAAACAATTCCAGTATTTCTGCTAAGAAAATCACAAATAGGAGCATGAGAGTCGAACATGACTAAAATGACAAAATAATAACAAAATAAAATAATAGCACGCAGTAAATGCTTCATAAAGATTGATTGATCAGCTTGGGGCAATGATTTTCTCAGGAAATGTGAATCATCATCCTATTAGCTCCAAGACATATTGGGAAAGCTAAGATGGGCTCTGTTGATGGGTCTATCCACTTGCCTTTCATTCCTCAAGGACCCCCCCCTTCATAAAGAGTGGGTCCTCACTAAGCACTCAGTGTGCCTTACGGACTTTCCTGATGGGTTTTTCTCAGTTGAACATATGATACTCTCCACCCCCATATCCCCTTCCCTTTTCCTTCTCCTCCCCCAAGTACAGGGCTATGGGTCATGACCCACTCTCCCTCCATTAACCCCACTCCCAGTTGTTTTTTTTTTCCTTTTTCCATCAGACAATGCTGATTCCCTGCCAACTTCCGGACAACATGGTTTCCAGTGATGTCTACATATAATGGTCCATTAAGCCCAAAGCTGGGAATAGTCAGCTTATTTTAATTGTTCCTGACTTGGACTTTGGAGGGTGGAATGCCAGCCCCAGGCCACACACTGCCTTCTCCCCTCCTCCCTCACCCTTCCCAACCTGCCTTGTCTCTATGGACACTGGTTTAAAGCCAAGTTTCAGCCAGTTCAGGTTCTACATGGAGAAAGTTTCTTTGAACTCCCCATGATTCTCACCTCTGATGTTGGCTCCACTTCAATTTGAAGCAATGGGCTTCCTTCCAGGCTTTAGGGGAGAAGAAAAAATAGTTTTAATTGATGGCTACATGGAAACTCCAACATATTGACTTCAGCTGTTTACATACATAGTTACAGGGTTTAACTGGAAAATTGATCAGGCATTACTATTCCTCTGGATTACTCCATCTCTAAAATAATCTTTTAACCAAGTGGAATAAATCCTAGTTGCTTAATAAGTTTCAAATACAGTAACCTTTCTGAGTTCTAGCAGGGGAGGAGTGCCCCCTTCCTCCCCTGTTCCTGCCTCCTCTTCCCATTTTTTGTATGTTTTATATTTTGAATATTATCTAGGGTGAGGAAACCAGGAATCAAAAAAGTTTATAACTTCCATTTTCTGTTTTCCATTCACATAATTATAGAGATGATAATAAGAATAGTTATTAATGCTGTTGTTACTATTAGCATTTATAAAACACTTTAAGGTTTACAAAGCACCTTGAAATTGTGTCATTTGGTCCACACAACAAGCCTGGGAGGGAGGTACTATGATTATCAACATGTTACAGAAGAGGAAACTGAGGCAGATAGGTGAAGTGACTTGCCCAGGGTCACATAGCTAAGAGGTATCTGAGGCTCCATTTGAACTTACAGTTTCTTGATTCCAAGTCCAATGATCTGTCCATTATAGTGACTTAGTTCTGGCCTTCTTTAGCCCTCCTCTGGATTTTTCCATGAGCCTTCTCACTGGTCTCTTACCTCCCCACTCCTCTCTCCAATCTATCCTCCATACAACTGTTAATCTGATTTTCCTAAAGCATGTGGGTGATCATGTCACTCCTCTCCTAAAGAAGTTTCAGGGCTCCCTATTGTCTGTTGGATGAAATACAAATGGAGCCCTTGTAATCTGCCTCCACTTTGACTTTCCAGGGCTATTTCACACAACTCTTCTCAATCTGGCCTATTTACCATTCCCATATATGACACTGGATCTCTCTCCTCTGTACCTTTGTACAGGTTGGCCTCATGACATGAAATAGACCTCCTTCCCTGTAGCCTCCCAGATCCTTTCAAGGTTCAATTTAGGGGCTGACTCCTTTTCATGCCTTTCATGATCCCCTTTCTCCACTCCAGTCATCAATTTTCTTCCCTAATCTCTGAATCACTTCCTATTTATAGATATAGATATAGATATAGATATCTCTTTCTCCGTATCTATCTATCTATCTATCTATCTATCTATCTATCTATCTATCTATCATCTATCTATCCATCCATCCATCCATATACATATATATGTCCATAGTGTCATAGATTGAGAGCTAAGAGGGACTTTATTGGCCAATAAACCCAAACCCTCTCATTTTACAAGTGAGCAAACTGAGACACAAAGAGATTAAATGACTTGCCCAGGTTTACACTGCTTGTATCTGAAAGCAGGATTTGAATCCATTTTCCTGACTCCAAGTTCAGTGCCCTCTATCCACTGCACCACCTAGCGGCTCTGTCGTGTATTTGCTGTTTTCCATGATCCAAGTCCTCCTTGATTATATTGTAAGCTCCTTGAGGACAAAAATTGTTGTGCTTACCAGATGACTTGTACATTATTTTGGGCTGTATTGGACCTTGATTTCATTGGCTCAGGGCAGTGCCTGGCACTGAGTAACCACTTAGTAAATGCTTTTTAATGGGTAAAGGAAACTTCAGATAAGGAAACTCCTACCAATGCAGATTGGCCCCTGCTAGGCACCTTGGAGCTTTAGAGAGTGGTCCAGGACTCAGAGAAGTTAAATAATTTGCCCAGGGTCACACAGCCTAGATGCATCAGAAGTGAAACTTGAACTTAGGTCTTCCTAACTTCATGGCTGGAACTCATTCCATTATACACCCACGTATATCAGCATATAAAGGTTTGCTGAGGGCTTTTATGAATATTATCTCATTTGATCCTTACAACAAACCTGAGAAGCAGGTGTCCTTTCTTATCATACCCCTTTCACAGATGAGGAAACTAAGGTTAAATGACTTGCCCAGGGTCATGAAACTAGTAAGTGTCTGAGATGAGATCTGACCTCAGGTCTTGCTAACTTCAGCTCCATGGATTCTGTTAAATCCTGACTTGGCCACTTAGCACTTGGTGACCTATTATAAGTTTCTTCTCCCCCTCTCTGAGCCTCAGTTTTCTCATTTGTAAAAAGGATAATAACAGCACCTACATCCCAGATTTGTTGTGAGGATCAAGTAAGATAATGTTTGTAAAGTGCTTGGCACAGTGTTTGGCACATAGTAGGTACTACCTAACTGCTAACTATCATTTTTGCCCCTATGTCCCTTTCCTGTCTTCCAAACTGAATCTAATAAATTTTCTGGAAATGTGATGCTCTCTGATATCCTAGACACAAAGAAGGCCTGAGCCATGTTGTCAGTTAACTCTCCAGCACAATTAGGAATAATTGGAGGATGTTTAGCCAAGTGTCCTTTCAACTTCGCTTTGAGATTTCTGAAGAGCAAAGCATTATTTGTTATCTCTTGGATTATCCAATTATTTAGAGCAAGGCTGACTGTAATTGCCATAGAGACAGCTGATGTGATGAGAAGCTGAGACCCAATCTTGGTGGACAATGGTGACTGGCTTTTCTCCTCAGACCCCACTCACCAACAAAATAAGGCCCTCCTTTTGAATCTGATTATTAAAGCAGAAGAAGCTACTACATTACTACCCCAGCCCTGCTGCCCCTACGAATCCTCTGTCAGTTTAAATGACTTGCCTATTGTCTGTAGGATGAAATACAAATGGAGCCCTGCAATCTGCCTCCACCTTGACTGTTTCTATCAGTTGGTTTAAATGTATTACCAATGTCATTTTCCTGCTGGGAAATTGACTATCAATGTTAGACAGTTAGGGATCTCCAGATCTATTACCATTCAGTGGAAAAAGCACACCATGCATGGCATTCATAGGATTCTAGGTCTTGAGCTGGAAGGGACCCCAAGGGTCAGCTAGTCCAATGACCTCATTTTATAGATCAGGAAACCGAGGCCCAGGAAAGTAAAGTGTCTTGACCAAGGCCATACAGGAACTGGGCTCAATTTTGTGTCTGGATCAGGGTTTGAACCCAGACTCTCTGATCCAATCATAAATTTCTTTTGTTGTACCATAAGGTCTCCCCATTCTCTAGTCATTCTTCCTTCAGTTTAGTGGAAAGTTATTCAATTCAATTCAGTTCAACAAACTTTTAATGATTATCTATTATGTGCCATGCTCACATTCTGTTGGGGTAACACCCACATATGCACATGCAACAGGTACACATATAAGTACACACAAAGTTCTGGGATATCTCTGCTGTTTGTTTAGACCAGATTTATAATTTTCATCAATTTTAGGAGTGAGGATCTCCCGGAAGAAAAAGTCCCTTTGCTAGTGCAGGTGGGTACTTTCTCTGCATCTTAGAGCAAAAGAGTTTTTAACCTGGGGTCCATGACCTTGTGTGTATACATAGATGTATACATATATGTATAATGTCAATATAATTTCTTTCTCTTATAATTCCTTATGTTTTAGTTATTACATTAAAAAATTCCTCAGAAGGAGTCCATAGCCTTCATCAGACTGCCAAAGAGGTCCAGGACATAAAAAAAAAATATTTCCCGGTGCCCTGAAAGGTTGAGTTGACCAAGGGTCACACAGTCTGAAAGTATCAGAGATGAGATTTGTACCCAGACCTTCCTGGCTTCAGGGCCTTCCTTGGGATTTCAGGGCTATACATTTAAATTCCAAATTCTCTTGTCATGGATGAAGTAGAAAATACACAGCTCTCAGTGGGGTACTCCTTCCCTCCCCTCATTCCCTAACACTCACCCCTTGAAACACAGAAGCAACATTAGAAGAGCCCTCAGAGATCATCTCATCTCCCTATCCCATCCACTACTGCCATAGCTGACCAAGAATCTCATTGACACTGTCTTCAAGAAGTGACCTTTCAGGGTCTGCTGGAAGAGGTCAGGGAAGAATTTTTTCATCCCACTTTGGGGTCATTCTTATTGTTAGGAAATTAAACCTAAATCTACCTCTGCAACTTCTCTCTATCCATGGCTCCTGGGTCTGCATTCTGGGGCCAAGCAGAACCAGAGCTAATCCCTTTTATACAGGATAACCTTTCGAGTTTTCCTCATTAGGCAGCTGATGAAACTGGGTCTCTGAGAAAGGTAGTGATTTGCCCCATGTGGCACACGGAGGCACCTGAGGCATGCTATGAACACAGGTCTCCTGATTCCAACCCCAGGACTCTTTCTGCTTCCTATACAATCCACTCCATTGCCATCTCCCCAAGCTACCAAGTTGGGACTGCCAAGGTGATGTTCCCACATCTGCATCGTCCAGGATGATTAATCACTGACCTATATATATATGTGTAGAAATAACTGAAGAGGGAGTGGCTAATGACTGGATCTGCTCACCTATCACCCAAGGGTGCTACCTACAGAAGGTATAGGGCATGGTTAGTGAAAAGGGCAATTACTTCCAGTTGGGAGCTTTGAGGGTCCCTGTGCTTCTGGCACCTGGACTGGGCTGGGAGAGCAGCTGATGCAGAAGGTGCCTCTGACAGCTGGTGCTAAAATTAAGAAACAAAAACTGATGCTAATACTCATTGATATAATGAGCAAAACTGACTCTCCCTATTTTCAAACAGCCCCTCTCAGGCTATCTAAAGTTCTGTCTTCTTCAAGGTTACCCTGGATTTTCTTAAAACAAAGCGAAATTTATAAAACAAAAGGCCTTTTGTTTTTAAAATCACCTATCTTTCCATACAAAGCCTTTCACTTTCTAGAGGATCACCTCCTGTAACAAAGGATATAAAAGGAAAATGAAAAAACCAGCCACCTCCTTCCTGTCTTTGTTGAGGTGGAGATCTAGGGATGAAAAATACTGTATATAATGTTTGATGTACTGCTTAGTTTTGCTGAATTAATAACTATTACCACCCCTCAACTAAGCCTCTTTCTACTTTTTCTTTGATTTTCACTTCAACAAAATTTTGCTTGCAAATGCATTTGCATTTAAGTATGGATTCAGTTAAAGGGGTGCACTTGAGGACCTAGAGGGCCACATGTGGCCTCAAGGTTACAAGTTCCCCACCCCTAGCCTAGACTCTGCCTCTAAAACTGGCCCTTTAAAAGGATTTAAGCATTTTTGTGTCTTGGACTCCTTGGACAGTCTAGTGAAAACTGTGGACCCCTTCTCGGAATCATAAATGCATAAGGTACATAGGATTAAAAGGAAATTGATTCTATTGAAATACAGTTATCAAAATGTCAAATCCACACATACAAGTTCTCAGACCCAGATAATAACCTTGGCCTAGAACTTTCTGGTCTCAGGACCCCTTTATATTCTTACAAATTACTGAGAACTTGTCCTCAAGAGCTTTTGTTTATGTGGGTTATAGTTATCAATATTTACCATATTTGAAATTAAGACAATTTAGTATTATGAAAAATGGTTTTGCTCTCTCAGGGATCCCCAGAGGTGACAACATATCTCTGCCTTAGATCCAGGAAAAGGGAAATGAACAGACCTTAGGGCCAGCAGATTGAGAGTTGCAAGGGCCCTCAGACACCGTTCAGTCTACCCTCTTCATTTTCCAGGAAATGAAAGCCAGAGAGGTCAAGGGATTTCACACAGGAAGTAGTAAACTGAGCTAGTATTGCAACCCTGGTCTTCCAACTCCAGCACTCTCTGCACTACGAAATACTGCTTTACCTAAGAACAGATATCTTTCCACAAGACCTCCGGTTGTGCCTCTGGAAGAGCTGCCATTCTACACCGTAGGATAGGCTTGTCATTCCAAGGAACAGTACAAAGGGCTTTTGTTGTATTAACTTTCCCTCTCCCACCCCCTCCCCAATTCCAGATGAGTACTTTGACCAACATGCCTAGATCATAATTCATGCCATCAAGGCAGAACTTGTTAGTGACCAGTGAGGACCAACTCCCTCTTCCTCCCCTCTGAAGTGGGGGAGCCCTGGGCAGAAGACTCTGGGAAGAATGGGTGACTTTGAGGTCACCAGATTTCTAGAAGAGCTCTACTTACATTGGATTTGAGTTCACTGGATGGAGGATGACTTGGGGTGCTCTACTGGGTGTCTCAGGCACTGGGACCACATCTGAAAACAAAAGAACCAAGAGTAAAGAAAAAAAACATGCTTCCTAGAGAGAGAGAAGGCGACCAATAGTCAATAATATATTTTAGTTTCAACTGTCTCATGACTCCCGAACAATGTCCTCTTTAATTGACTCAGTTTGGACCTCACCAGTCCCTGTCCTACCTTCTACAAGAAGCCCCTCCCCCCCTTAATTCTAAGACCTTCTCTCTTCTGGTTGTCTCCAGTTGATTCTGTGTAGATCTTTTGGGTACCTAGTTGTTCATATGGTTCCCCCATTAGATTATGAACCCCTTGAGAGAAAAGCCTTGACTCTGGCCTTTCTTTGTATCCCTAGCTCTTAGCACAGGGCCTGGCACATAGTAGGTTCTTAATAAATGTTTGCTCACTCTCTCTCCATTCTTACTGGTTCTCTTAGCACAAAATAATAAAATAATAATTTTTTGTTGTACAATCGTGTCAGTCATGTCCAACTTTTGTGACCCCATTTGGGGCTTTCTTGGCAAAGATACTGGAGTGGTTTGCCATTTCCTTCTGCAGCTCATTTTACAGATGAGGAAACAGAGGCAAACAGGCTTAAGTGATTTTCCCAGGGTCACACAGCTAGTAAGTGTCTGAAGCCAAATTTGAACTCAGGGCTTCCTGACTCCAGTTCCTTAATAATGTTGATTGATTGAACATGTTTAAAAGGCAAAGGGGGCCTCAGAAAGATTTCCCCATAACTGACTGGCAAAACAAGTCCATTTCAAGAAGACAATTTAGTCTGATTCTATAGGCCAGAAGAGACTAGACTGAATGAACAGTGAGGTAGGCCCTCCTACAGATGAAAGGCACTGCATTTATACAAGTTGGAAATGTGTGAAACATGGGGAAGGGAGAAAAACATGTCATGTTTATTCTAATAGCTTCTTAAATGGCCTCCCCAGCCACTCTACCCTGACTCAGTCTCTCCTCTCCTGCCCATCTATTGTGAACACCAGTGCCAGTTTAATCTTTGTAAAACATTACTTCCATCACGGTATTGTTTGAATGACTATCCACATTTGACCATGTGGAGACTAAGTTCTGTTTCCAGGATAAAACATCCAAACTCCACCTCCATGATGGTGCCCCAACTACTCCAGGATAATGCCCAAACTTGTTAAGTATAGCGAGGAATAACTATGAAACTTACCTGGGAAAATGAACTGCTGTTTGTATTTATAGTAATGGGAAGCTGGCAAAAGAGATTAATAAATTCAAGTGAGCATTGTCTTCAAACACAGTGACTCAAAAAAATATTTTCTGAGTGAATTAAAATTCATACACGTAAACAGGCTACTACATCAGTGGATATGGTATTAAAGGGAGAGTAAAAAAAATAACCTTTGTTCAAATAACACCTCCAAGACTTATTAGCTGTGTGACCCTGGGCAAGTCACTTAAGTACCCAGAGCCTGAGTTTCATTTGTAAAATGGAGTGATGATGACGATGAAGAAAAAACAATAGTTACATAGTGCGTTTATATAGTGCCTTCAAGTCTGTAAAGAATTGTACAATTATCTCATTTCTTCCTCACAACAACCCTGAAAGGTAAGTGTCATTATTATCCCCACTTTGCAGATATGGAAACTGAGGAAGAGATGTCAAATGACTTGCTCAGGGACACACAGCTAGCAAGTGTCTGAGGCTGGATTTGAACTTAGTAGTTACCTTATAGTAGTTTGGAATTGTAGTAATACCTTGCAGTAGTTACTTCACAGGATTGTTACGAGTCCCAAATGAGAAAAATGTGTGGAAAGTACTTTGTAAATTTTAAAGCACCGTATAAATGTCAGTCGTTAATATTCTTATTCTCTGTTGGCTCACCAAAGCTTTTAGAATTCAACAGGCTCACAAATCACAAGAGTCATGGAAGACATGAAAAGATGATTGAACATCCGAAGTCACTCTTGAGATACAGACCAAAGCCTCTCTCAAAGAGTTGAGTCTTAATGATGGCACAGCTGCTAACCATGAACATCCTACTCTACAAATTCCAATAGGCAGATCATCTTCCTCACTTCTTCCTCAGCAACATCATTCTTCCACCTGCACACTCCATGCTCCTGGGTTTTTGTCTATGTAAAGGGGGATGGTAAAGGGGTCACTGAGCCTAGTTCTTATAAACATAGGCAGAGTACTATTGACATAATTCCCCATATGGAAAGAGCTGAGGAACCTGCTTCCAAGAGAAATTCTGAACATGGGAAGATATTCTATAACTGGTTCTTATATGTAACAATGTCAGGAATGGCACCCTTTTTGATTGACTATGACTGTGTGACTAGAACTGGGGGTGCTTTTAGAAGAAACTATTTGACCTACTATCTTGTACATCAAGAATATCTTCCTTGATCTTTTTGACAGAAAGGTACTATAGAAATCCAAGCTGTGATCATTATTTTTCCCATTACTACCAATACCCCAGCATCCAACAACCCAACATGTGTTGGATTCAGAAAGGCCTAGGTTCATGACTCAAACTCCACCTTTGATACTTATTACCTTTGTGACCATGGGCAAATCATTTAACCTTTCTGGGTCTATGCCAAGTTTCTGTCAGGGGAGGGAATTCCCATATGTATAAAGCTACAGATCACTGATGTATTGACTTACTGCACCTTACTTCCCCCTTCCCCATGTTACCCTTGTAATGATCACCTATATCATCCTCATATATTCTCTTGTAGGAGTCCCTTCTCATTTAGCTGAAGAGTGGCTAGATGAGATGGCCACCAATGATAGTCAAACCCATTTTGGAACTGATAGGAAGAAATCTTCAAGGAGTCACAAGCACCAAGAATGAAAAAAAGACTATTTAATAACATCTAAGGTGCTGCTGGTGGCCTGAGAAAAGGAGAATACATGATCTGTAACTAAATGTGCTGCTGTGTTTATGCCCCAAACCATCATCTTAAAACATCTGCCTGAACTCCCATTTTCAATTGACTCAAAATCCATTCCAGGCCCCTTCTGTCTACTACTTAACTCTCATTTCTGATGTTAATAAAGTTTCTATCATTACTTTTGTGAAATTCAGAATCTCTCTATATCAACCTGGACCTGAACAAGAAGTCCTTCTTCCTTAGAAGTGGTCAACTGACCTGTACTTAAAGCTCTCCAATGAGTAGGATTCAGCTATTTCCTTGGGTATCTACTTTGGGATAGCACTAGTGGTTAAGGGATCTTTTCCTCCCTTTCATCAAGCATAAATTTGGCTATGTAATCCCTGCCCTTCATTATTATCAGTTTTCCTCTTGAAGGCCAGACATGACAGTCCTTCAAATACATGAAGACAACTCTCACTGATTGATTGATAACTTAAGGCCCAGGGCTGTCCTGGTTGACTCATACTCTCCAGCTTGTCAAGATCCCTCCAAAAATTGGCCATCCAGAAAGGAACACAATCATCCAGAAGTGCTCCATCCAGAGAAGGCTAAAGTGAAACTATTATCTCCCTTATCCTGGATACCATGGCTCTCTTAATGGTATTCACATTCACCTTACACTTCTCAGATACCATGTTGCCCTTAGACTTCTAGGCTACCATGTTGTCCTGTGGATTCTCATTGGATATTTTTCAGATGAACTACTAGCTAGCCATGCCTTCTACCATTCTTAACTGAAAATTGGTAGGTTCAAGTGGGTGAAGTTGATTTTTTTTAATGCAAGTATAAGACTTTTCATTAGTCCCTACAAAATTTCATCATATCCAGTTCAGCTCAATGTTTTAGCCTACTAAGGTCTCTCCAGTTCCTTCCTCCGTTATTTGGTGTTAGCTACCCTTCCCAGGTTTATATCATCTGCATATTTAATAAGCATTTCATCTATGCTTTTTATTCCAATTAATTCCAAAAAATTTTAAATGACACAGTACTCTCTAATATTGTACTGGAAATCTCTTTATAAGTTAACATTAAATCATTAATGTGCTCGTTGGGTCCATTTGTTCAACTACTCTGAAAGTGTTAAACACATGACCTAGAGGCCACATATGCCCACAACTCTCTTGAATGCAGTATGAAACAGATTAAAACATAATTGGCCTCAGTTTCACAGGATCATAGATGTAGTGTTGGAAAGGATCTCAGAGCTCCAACAACCCTTTTCGTGTCCTGGACCCTGAAGTCTACGGGCCCCTTATTAGAATCATATTTTAAGTGACTGATGGAAATATTAAATTTCAATTAGAACACAGGTTCTTAACCTGTATGTGTGTGCCATGAATCCAGAGGTGTGCTGGAGCCAGATAGAACTGATTAATTTTCAGTGGGAACATTTACAACCCCTAAAATCAGCAAAAAATGTCAAAACCAGGGCTTGATGTTGTTTTGTTGATTGCCTAGACTTAAGAAAGTGTTAATAATGAAGATGAAACTCAAAATATAGCATTCCTATGTTTTTTTCTCTCAGAGAGATGATTATTGAATATTTATCAGGATGCTTCTACATGAACCCACTTGGCAGCCTACAGACCCCTTCTGAAAATAATGCTTTAAAATGAATTATTAAATGCCTTTTGATGTAATACAATTTAAATATATTAAAATACTTTGGATTATGTTCTTTATTAAAGTACACAGGATTATCATGAAAACCAATTCTATTAAAATGCAGATAAGCTATATATTTTTAAGAGGTTCATGGACCCCAAGGTTAAGGACTTCTGAGTTACAGGTTAGTGAAAATGAAGATTTTTTTCCTCATTCAGGTTCATGAAGCTCATTTTCTCAATCCTCATTGTTCTTGACCTCTTTGCAGCCTTTGACACCATCAAAGTAGTCCTCCTGCCTATCTGTCTGTTCCTTCTCAGTCTTCTTTACTGGAGCTTCATCCAGATAAAGTCTAATAACCATGAATGTCCTATAGGACTTATCCTGTGACCTCTTCTCTTCTTTTCTCTTATCTCTCCCTCCCCTCCCCTCCCCTCTCCTCCCCTCCTCTCCTCTCTCTACTCTACTCTCCTCTCCTCCCATCCCCTCTCCTCTTCTCTCTACTGTTTTACTTGGTAAACTCATCAGCTTCCATGGATTCAATGATCATTTCCTTGCTGATAACTCTCAAAATGCCTTTTCTATTACTAACTTCTCTCCATTCTAACATCTCCAACTGCTTATTGGATATCTTGAGCTTGATGTTTTGGAGACATCTTGAACTCAACAAGTCCAAAACTAAACCATTATCTTCCTCCTCAAACCCTTGTCACTTCCAAACTATCCTATTATTGTCAAGAACACTATCATCCAGTCATCCAGGATCCCAATCAAGTTGTCCCCCAACCACGAATCCCAGGGGTGGAGAACTTGTGACCTCAAGGTCACATGTAGCCTTCTAGGTCCTTGAGTGTGGCCTTTTGAATGAGTTTAAGGTTTACAGAACAAATCCTTTTATTAAGATTTTAATTTAATTTAATTTAAGATTCAGTGAAAAGACCACATTTGAGGTCAGAGCTTGACTCTTCACTATCTATTACCTCGCTCATATCCAATCTGTTGCCAAGGCCTAATGATCTCAATTTTGTAATGTCTTAAACATGGACCTTTCTCTCCACTGATCTTGCCACCACCTTGGTACAGACCCTCATCTCCTCATGACTACACTACTGAAGTGTCTTACTAACTGGTCTTCCTGCCCACTTCTGGCCAATCCTCCACTCACCTGCCAAAGTAATTTTTCTAAAGTGAAAGTCCAATCATGTCACACCCCTTACTCAATAAAATATGCTGCCTCCCTATTGCTTTTAGCTTCAAATACAAAAGACTTTGGTGTTTAAAGTCCTTCATACCCTAGCACTTCCCCCACCTTTCCAGTCTTTCTATGCCTTATATCTCCCCCCACCCCTAACTATGGCCTACCATGTAATCTTCAATCCAGTGACATCATTGGTCTCCTTGCTGTTCTTTGAATAAAACATCTTGGCATTTTCATAGAAAATGCTTTTTTTTTCCCAGAGAAAAAGCCAGAGGCTGTCCCCCATACCTGGAATAGTTTCCCTTTTTATCCATGGCTCCTCGCTTTCTTGGCTTCCTTCAAGTCCCAGATAAAATCCTACCATCTACAAGAAGCCTTTCCCAAATCTTTCCTAATTTTTAGTGCCTTCTCTCTGTTGAATATTTAATATTTACTTTGTACATAGCTTTTTCATATGTAGTTTCTCTCTCCCATCAGATAGGGAGCTCACCAAGGGCAGGGACTGTTCTTTGCCTTTCTTTGTACCCCTAGCACTTAGCTGAGTGCCTGGAACATAGTAGATTCTTAATAAATGTCCGCTGATTGACTGGAACATATCTATGAATCCTTGGGGAAGAGGGGTTTAGAGAAGGGAATCTTGAGGACCTCAGGTTAAGACTGTCTACCTTAAAGGTTTCCTCTTTTTTAAAATGAAGAGGCTGAACCAGATGATCTCTGAGGTCCCAGTCCATAAACTTTTACCCCTAAACCCCAAGATTCTTGCTAATGTACTGAGTCAACTCCAGTTTTTTAGTTGAGGTTAAGTGACTCACATAGGGTCACACAGCTAATAAATTTTCTGATGCCAGATTTTAAGTCAGGTCTTCCTGACTCCAAATCCGTCATTCCATCTGTTGAGCCACCTACATATTCCATATGTTCTCTGTTTGGGGCAAAGTGCAGAGATGATTACCTTCCTATACTCAATACCATGCCTTTCATAAGCATAAAGCATCTCAGCGTAAGTACTTGACCATATTCTAAGCAAAGTTGAACAAGAAACAGGGATATAAACAAAACAAGAGATGTCAGTCACATGGCCAGCTCTGTACTGGCAACATTGCTGAGTGATACCTGACCCAGATTCAAATGTAACTGGGGAAATATCTAACAAAATAAGAGATGATATATATAACAGGATATAAATGATGTGAATATGTGGTTTTCTAAGTCAATATGTCACTTGCAGAGATCCTTATATAGGATTTAGTGGCCCCTACCTCTATTTGATACAACTGGTACAGATAACAGGAAAAGGACTGGAGTGGGACGTTGGGTCTCTTTTTCCTCATTTGTAAAATGAGGGGGTTGGACTGACCTCTAAAGTCCCTTCCCATTTTCCATTTGTGATTTCTGATGGCAGAATAATTATTTATGAAAGTATCCATAACCTGTAGGACAGCACAAGGACCCTTAAAATTCAAGTCAGTGACTTCTTGCATAGGATAAATGCCAACTTCTTGATATCAATTCATCAGTGCTCATTTCTGGGAGGTCACAGGACACAAAGGCCACTTCAACAAGAGATACCACTCTGGTATCTAGATACTAGATCTACCTATCTCTTATAGATTCCAAATTACAGGACTATGACTGGAGGAGAATGTTGTTATCAAGTTAACTATACGAGATCTTTTAAGAATACAATCATAAAGAGAGCTTTGTGTCCATTTAACTTTCCTGTTTTTAAGCCAAAAAATCAATCTTCTATCTCCAGATCTTCCAAGCTTGTGGAATAGCGGTCATGGAAGCAGGCTGATGAGAACTACTGCTGGACCACTTTTTTAAAGAAGAAACAATCTGAGTAAAAATAAAGCAAACTATAAGGCATTGGCCTTGATTTATTAAGGCTGAGAATTCCTGAGGAAGGTAGACTGCAAGATACTGCATTAACACAGAGGACATCAGTCCCTAACTATCATCCTCTTCCTCACCTCCCTCCTCAAGATGCTAAGCCATGTTCTGAGACTGCTGATAGGTGACAAGCTAAGAATGAGATCTGGTTTTCCTTCTATCTTTGTAGAAGTGGGGAACCATGGACTTGGGATATTGTATATACTCAAACACAATTGATGTGCTGGTTGTTTATGCAGAATTTCTCTTCTCCACCCCCTTCCATTTTTTCATTCTTTCTTATAAGGGATGAAGGAAGGGCTATAACCTAAAAAGGAGGGGATGCAAAAACCAGTTTTTTTTATATGAAAAAATAACAATTTATTTCCAGTGTCTCCCTCTAATATCTTTCCTGTCTATATGCTTGTTTTATTGCTATCGAGTTTCTTTTTTATTTTATTCTGAATGTAAGAAATAAAATGAGCATTTCCATAACAGTAGAATAGAAAATAAAGATTGTATATGAAACTGCAACTCTGTTATGCAGAATTTGCTATTAAATATATAGCAAAGTTATCATGTAGCTATCACTTTTTCTTTTTTCCTTCCCTCCCTCTCCAAAAAACCCCAAAGATATTAATAGGAGCAATATTTAAAGTAATTAAAGGGATCCACAAAGTTCTGTATGGGCAGATCCTCTCTAGCTTGTCAATATACTTCCTAAAAACATAGTTCCCCGAACTGGGGTCCTAGCACTCCTGCTGTTGAACATAAAGTCTCAATCAAAGAACTTAAAAGAAAGACTTCCTGCTGCATCTCAGGAGGAGGGTGACAAGAGGTGCCACTGGAATGTGGCCGCAAACTTGACTGATGTTGTCATGAGGTATTGGGTGTGTGTGCGCACATGTGTGAGTGGTTTTTTTTTCTTATTTTTTCCCCACTCAGGAGAAGGTGGAATAGGCTACCTTGGAGACAAAACCAGGAGGATTTGATCTGTGTAAATGCCAGGCAATTTGTCTAATTAACTCAGTGGAAGAAACAGATGATTCAGTCTAGTGAGTCACATTATGGGCACCAGCAGGCTGTCGAGATGCTTAGCTAAGAGATAGCAAATATATATGAATTCTCAATTTGAAAAGCTGCTACAATGTGTACTCTGTAAATGTGTATGTATATGTGTGTTGAAATATACAAAATGTCCCTAAAGTATTAGTGAATTTTATGCTATTAAAGCTTTAAAATGCACAAAGGTTTTTGGGACATTATCTGGATAGATGGTAAGGGACTAGACCTATTGTTTCCTGGGCATAAGGAGTTCCCAGACTAGGAAACTCTCTCTCTACCAATGTAGAATAACATCTCTTCTCTGCAATTTGGAGTCTCAGAGAGAGGGACATGAAAAATGGAGGGGTTCTTCAAGGTCTCATAGTCCATATATTTCAGATGCAGAACTTGGAACCAGGTCTTTCTGATTCCAAGACCAGTATTCCATCTTGATTGCCATACTGTCTCTTCCCCACATGTGTGTATACATAACATAATTTATCCAGTCCAATAACTTCAGATATGTTGAGAACTGTTTCCCCCAATGCACATTGTCAATTTCCCTGAAATTTATCAATTTAGAGAGTTGCCTAGGGTATTGAGAGGTTAAGTAATTTGCCTATGACCACAAAGACAGCATGTGTGAGAAGGTGGGTTTGAACGTATGGCTGGGTAGAATGTAAACTTTTTGAGGACAGCAATTGTTTGGTTTTTCATCCTTGTGTTTACACCTTGCACCATGTCTGGTATACAGTAGGTGCTTAAATGCTTGTTGGATTGAATTAAGTCTATGATTTCAAGGTTGGCCCTTTATTAACTATCCTACACTCCCTCTTGTGTTAGCTTGGAAATAAATGGACATCTATATATAAATGTATATAAATACATATTCTAACATAAAATCGATGTGGTCAGTGGAGACATTACTAATCCCTCAACAGCAGGTCAGAGGTTTTAAGCTGTTTTTCCAGTTAGTAGAGGAGATCCATTGCACTGAGCCATTGCCATTCTCATTTATGCCCCCTTCTTATCAGTCACATACATATGAAAGTCAGCTGGCTCAGGATATAGGTGGAATCTGTGGTCACAGAAAGAACTTTGTCTCCATGTGAAACCAATCAGTTTAAACAAGAATGGGGACTTAGTTATCTTACCATCTTGAACAACTTGGTAACTTACTTGTGTAAATATAAAGCATGTGCTCTACCCCAGGCTGCTGGTATGATCTGATCGCAAGCCAAGATGCCCACTGTTCCACAGTGTTGAACCAGCACATGGGAGCCTTGACTTGTCAAAGAGCAGCTACACCATTCAACCAGAAGATGTAGCTCCCATGAGTAACAACAATATTTTTGTCCAAAGATAAGTTCAATCCTAGATATTGAGGGTTTGGGGGGTGGTTATGGGGGAGATTGCTAGGCTTGCTTTGCTGAAATACGATGACAGAGACCATGGAGAGTACTAAAAAGCCAAAGATGTAATCTCCTGTCCCCACCATCTAATATTTTGGATCCCAGTTCAGAGTGCATAGGGCCAGTGTTGTGGCCAGGCTAGGAATCTTTAGGCTCTGTTGCAAGACTCAACAGAGGGACCAGGCATTCACTCATAGTACCCCTGATACAGAATCCCATTTCTAGGGCACACCAGTCCTCATCCAGGCTTGGCAGCATTGGCATCATCATCTTCCTCCTCTGTCTTTTTCTCCCTTCCTTTTCCTCCCTACTTATATTTCACTTTAAGGTTTACAAAGTGCTTGACATATATGATCTCAGCTGATCCTCCCCAGAAGCCTGGGGAGGTAAGCATTCAAATATGGCCAATAGGTCTGTGATCTCTTCACTGTGGCTGTTCCCTCCAAGGATGCAGACCACTGCCTATCCATGCCTACCCATTCAAGATGAGGGAGAGTTTCTCATCAGTTATGGTTAAGTATTTGGGATCCCTCTTGGATGCCCCATTACAGTGCTTACATACCATAGGTACTCATGTGTTAACTTTCTTTCAAGGCAAAGTGCATCTCTCATATTCCAAACAAAACCTTTGTTATTCTCTAAAATAGTTGATACTATCTGTCCTGGGGGCAACTTTGTGCTGACTTATCTGTGTTCACATGATCTATGTCCACCTATAAATTTACTGAAAGTTCTACCATTGTACTTGAGGCTTTCCTGATTTCTCTTGACACTGAAAAGAAATGGATAAAGCACATGGTCCATAGGATCTTACATCCTGAACTCAGAGGACATCTAACCCAACCCCTTTGTTTTACAGATGAAGAAATAGGCTAAGGAAAGTTAATATGATTAAGGATCACTGATTCCTGGGCCAGACCTTAGAAACCATCTAGTCTGATTTTCATTTTACAGATGAGAAAATTGAGGCCCAGGGAGGTACAGTGACTTAAGATCCTAAATTAATAGCTCCAAGGAACCTCAAAGCAATCTACTCCAAACCGCTTGTTTTATAGATGAGAAACCTGAGGGAGTTTAAAAGACTAATGACCAAAAATCTAGAACTGGAAAAAACTTAAGAGGCCGTCTATGCCAACCCCTTCATTTTATGGGTAAGGAAAATGATGCATGGAAATGTAAAGTGATTTTTCCAAGGCTGCACAGATATTAAGTCTCAAAGGTAGGATTTGGACCCAGGTGCTCTGACTCTAGAGCCAGATCTCTTACTACTGCACCACACTGGTTGCCATTGGCTGGTGAGGAAGGTGTGTGTGTATTCATCCTTCGTTGCCAAAGAAGACCATGCCAATCAGAGAAATAATGACATGACTTGCACTTGACTTTGTTTTTTGAGTGAGGGAGGGCTGTGCAGGTCACCAGCCTCACTTCTGCTCCAGAGCCATCTGAATCCAGTGACCACATATTCATCAGGATGACTGGAGATGACCCAGGATGAGGCAGTTGGGGTTAAGTGACTTGCCCAAGGTCACACAGCTAATGAGTGTCAAGTATCTGAGGTGAGATTTGAACTCAGATCCTCCTAACTCCTGCACTGGTACTCTATCCACTGCACCATTTAGCTGCCCCCGGTGAGGAAGGTACTACAGGTATGATTACCTTGATTTTACAGATGATGATGCCCACCAGGGCTTGTCATGTAATTGTAATTTAGTGCTGAAAGGAACTTCTGAGACCATCTAGAACTCTCTCCTTCAAAAGTTGTGGAAGCTTAAGTGACTTGGTCATGGTCACACAGCTAGAGAGTGTCAGAACTAGAATTTAAACTCATGTCTGTCCTGGCTCTCCTGACATTGAACATTCTTTCCACAACACCCCACTACTCAGTGAGTTAGCTTATTAAGCTCATGAGCCCTAGGCTGACTGGGGCTGCCCTATGCAACCCCCAGCTGAACCCTGGGAA
The DNA here is from genome assembly GCF_028372415.1 of Notamacropus eugenii. Taxonomy (NCBI): domain Eukaryota; kingdom Metazoa; phylum Chordata; class Mammalia; order Diprotodontia; family Macropodidae; genus Notamacropus; species Notamacropus eugenii. The sequence continues at coordinate 28,047,808 of NC_092875.1, read as the reverse complement.
AGGACACTTGGCATGGACGCATATCTTCTAGGTCCTGGGTTTTGACCTCTTGGCCTGTCGACTCTCCAAAATCCCCTTCAGCACAAATACATGATTCCCCAGCTCCACCTTCACCCAAATGTGATAAGTCTATCCAATAAAGGATTACCTGGCAGGTTGAAATTCTTCTGCTGTCTGGTGCACTGTGGAGAGGGGTGCAGTGGAGAAGGAGGGGTGGCACTGGGCGGGAGTGGCGGGGCTGGTGAAGACGGTGTGGAGGATGTCGTGGAGGAGGGGTTGCTGCTGGAGTCAGGTTGGTAAGGTACCGGAATGTGGTCCTGCAAAAGAAAAAAAAAGATGAGGAAGGGGAAAGGGATAGAAAAAAAGCAAAAGGAAGCCAGTGAGAGCTCAGTGGCAACACTGGGGCATCCTGCCCTCTTTCCTGTGCCTCTGTGGCATCAGCAGCCCTGAGAGCTTTCACCTGACTCACTCAGTATTTCTTAGGAGAATCCAACCACCCTTCATCTTATAGCTATGGGAAATGAGGTCAAATGTTTTACTAAAGGTCACAGTGAGAAAATGTTTGAGGCAAGATAACAACAACAGAAACAATAATATAATAATTACTGTTTATGTAGCACTCGAAGTTTTGAAAAACACTTTACAAATATGGCATAGTTAAGACAGAAATGTTTTGCATGACTCTATATGTTTAATGAGTATTGTATTTCTTACTTTCTGTATGGGTGGGAGGAGGGGGGAGGAAGGAAGAGAACTTGGAATTGAAAATAAAATAAAATAAAAACAGCTGCTGTACATGTATCACTTATATCAGATTGCATGCTGTCTTGGGAAGGGAGGGGGAGAAAATTGAGAACTTGAAATCTTATAGAGGTGAATGCTGAAAACTAAGAGCAAAGAAATAAATAAAACTTCAGAAAATACTGTCGTATTTTACGATGCGCATTTTATAGATAAGGCTGTGTTTTATTTTCATTATTATTAATACAAGAGAAGTAGCTTTGGACTTCTAAGATGGAACACCTTGTTAGTGAAAGAACCGAATCCAAGAGGATAACACAGTTAGTAAGTATCTACAGTCAAATTTGAACTCAAGTCTTCCTGACACCAAACCTAGTATCCTAACCACTACACTACGCTGCTTCTATTCCACCAATAGCTTTTCCCATACTCTTTCCAGTTTCTTCCCAGATCTGTCTGGTAGAAGGAAGGAAAAGCAGTTTCCATCAAGTAAATCCCTGCCTAGCTTTCCGATCCCAGAGAAAGGTCACCATGTAGCAAAGGACAGTCACTGGAAGGTAATGTGGTAAGGTAGAAAGAACATTTATTGGCTTAGATGGTGATCTCTGACATTCTGGTGAGACAGAGAGAGCATTCATGGTCTTAGAAGGCAATCTCTGATAATCTGTATAACTTTAGGCAATTTATTTAATTCCCTGGGCCTCAGTTTCCCTTACTATAAAGGGGTGGTGGTAAAATCCTCATGGGCAGGGAATGATTTTGTCCTTGTAGCCCCATTCCTTACCATAATGCCTTGTACACAGTAAGTGCTTAATATGGGTTTGCTGTTTCAATGCTAGGTTTTTTGCCTGTTCTAACACTTCAGTGTGTGAAAGAGTGGATTCCTTCACAATTAACCACCACTCTCCAATGGTTGACGTGGTTGTGATGAACCCAGTTCTCTGTGTGAGGTAGAGGAGAGTAAATCAAATTGAAATAAGTCTAATATTTCAGAAAAGGACAGGCTCTGTTCCATCACAAGCCATTTGACAGGTGAGGGAGGTCCCCCTCAGAGGTGCTTGTGATCTGATTGCACCAGGAGGACATCAGGTACTTGATTTCTCAGTCTGTCCAAATTTGTCAGATGGATATTTCCATGGTAATGCACATGTGAGTCTAAGGTTTCATGTGTCAATGACAGGTGGAGATGGATGCAGTTAGTTTGTGATATAAATAGAAGCCTGTGGGATATATGAAATTCATTTTTATAATTTAGTGACTGACTCAAGGACTTTACACACTAACAATTTAGAAGATCACTTAATCACGGGATCTCTGAGCCAGAAGGCTCCTTTGAGGCCACCTGGTCCAATTGGACCTGAAGAAGAATCCCTTCTACAATGCATCATGTGAAGAAGGAACTGGGCATGTATAACCTAGGGGACAAAAGACATGAGGATTGTCTTCCATAGGGGCAGAACAAAGACTGGTGGGTGCACTTTACAGAGACAGATTTTTGGCTCCATACAAGGAAAATCATCTTAGCAATGACAATGAGAGCTGTCTAAAACTAGAGTGGATTTTCTCAGAACAGTCATAATCATAACTGCAGCAATAGTGGCTAGCATTTATACAATGCTTTAAGGTTGACAAAGTCCTTTACAAATTTTATCTCCTTTTATCCTCACAGCCCTAGGAGGTTGGTGCTATTATGATCCCCATTGTACAGATGAAGAAACTGAGGCAGACACAAGTTTAGTGATGCCCAAGGTCATCTAGGTAGTAAGTTTCTAAGGCCAGATTTGAATTCAGGTCTTTCTGTCTCCAAGTCTAACTTCCTATTCATTATGCCACTAGATGCCTCAGTTAGGGAGTCCCACCCCATTTGAAGTCATTAAGCAGAAGCTGTATGACTGCCTGTTAGGTTCATTAGAGAGAGGACTATTTTTCAGGTATGGGTGGATCTAGAGTGGACCTCTGAGGTCATTCCAAATCTGAGAATCTATTATTTCCGTCCCCCCAAAAAAGTCAACCAACCTGTGTTTATGCAGAGGTAGTTAAAGTTCAAATTCTGTCTCAGTGTTACTGAGACTAGCTATGTGACCTTGGACAGATCACTTCCTTCTCTTCAGTTTCCTCATCTATAAGACGAAGAGTTTCAACTTGATGGCTGCTAAGGTCCATTCCAGCTCAGAATCAGTGATCCTAAGCTCCTCTCACTTTTAGTGAAGAGGGCAGGGTGGTAATTCACTGCTTCCAATAAAGCTCATTCCACTTTTGGATACCTTCCATCTTAGAAAGCTCCTATTGGGGAGCCAAAGTCTGCCTCTCTGCAATATGATAGCATGTTGCATAGAGCATTGGACCTGGAGTCAGGGAGACCTGAGTTCAAATTCAGTTTCAGATACTTATTGCTGCATGGCCCTGAGTTACTCACTTCACCTCTGCCTCAGTTTCCTCAAGTGTAAAATGGGGATAATAATAGCACTTATGCCCAAGAGTGTTGTGAACATAAAATGAAATACTATTTAGAAAACAGTTGTGTCTAATGGTGGTCATTTCTAGGGAAGGGTGGGGAGGAAGAAGAAAAAAGAAATGAAAACTTGGCTGTATATTTGAAAGCAATATCAAGTTGTACATAGCAGACTTGCAGTTTCATGTGCGATCATCTTTTTTATTATTATCCTATGTTATGAAAATGCTTGTTTTTTCACCATAATTGAAAAAAAATAAATTTTTTAAAAAAGAAAAAAACAAGGAAGTACTTTGTAAACATTAAAGTGTGATATAAATACTAGCTATTATTATTGTTAATAATAATAATAAGAGCGTGGTGCTTGTGCCACAGAATTCCTATGTATCATCTCTTTAAACTTCCATGTATAAACTTATGGGAAGTTTCAGAGAAACCATGAGGTAACAGAATGCAGTTTGTTACTTCTAGTTTTTCATTTGGTCATGATCTGGGGGTGAGGCAGCAGTCCTATGATTTCATTGATATAGGGGACTCCCAGTGAGGAAATTCCTTCCTTCATAATCCATCAGCGACTGTTGTGTGGATACGGGGGTTAAGGAACTACCCAGCCAGTGTCACAGAGTCAGGATGTATCAGAGGGGGCTTTTACCCAGGACTTTGTAAATTTCTGGCCAGCTCTCTATCTATCACACCACACTGAGTTTTAATATCATAAGAGTTTCTGGGAGGGAACTGGATCCCCCAAAGTATAAAGAAGATCTGCCATATTCACTGATACTTTGTTATTGTTAGGTTATTCAATAGCGACCGCCTCTTTTGGACCCCATGGACATCAACACACCAATGCTACCCATAAGTGTTTTCTTGGCAAAGATACTGGAGTGGTTTACCATTTCTTTCTCTGGCTAATTTTATAGATGAGGAAACTGAGGCAAATAGGGTGGAGTGACTTGCTCAAGGTCCCACAACTAAGTAAGTATCTGAGGTCAGAATTGAACTCAGGAAGATGAGTCTTCCTGACTCCAAGTCCAGTGCTCTGGTCCACCTAGCTGCCCAAACAAAACTCCTCATTTTTGTTGCTGTTGTGTAATTGTTTCAGTCATGTCTGACTCTTTGTGAACCCATTTGGGGTTTTCTTGGCAGAGATACTGGAGTGGTTTGCCATTTCCTTCTCCAGCTAATTTTAGAGATGAGGAAACTGAGGCTAACAGGGTTAAGTTTATACTTGTCCAGGGTCACACAACTAGTAAGTATCTAAGGCTGGAGGTGAACTCAGGTCTTCCTGACTCCAGACTCAACACTCTACCCACTGAGCCACCCAGCTGCCCCAGTGGGCCATTCTACAAGGACACATATTTGAAGGTAGGCTTTTCTATTCTCAGTCTTTACCTCAGACCATTAACTCTGCATGTTGAGTACTGCCTTTGAGAGTGAATGTTTGGTTGGATTATAGTCAGCACTAAAGGATGTACCTTGAACCATCCTTCCAACATTCTTCATTCCTGGGAAATGCACCATGCATTGGGGTCCAAAGTGAAGCTGGGTTTGAATTAATTTTTTTCAGTGGTGAAGATAGGATGCCACCATATACTTTTTTGCCTGGTTCCCCTTGTGACCAGTGGCCAAATAAGACCATAGCAGTGGGAAGGACTTCAGAGATCATTGAGTCCAAGTCTCTCATTTTATGGTTAAGGAAACTGAATCATAGAAAGTCACTTCCCCAGCATTACTTGGCTAGTGTCTGAGGCAGAATTTGAATTAAGGTCTTCCCAACTCTAAGGTCATCACTCTCTCCACTGTGCCACCTAAGTGCCCTTTCTTAAGGACACAATCTGGGAATATGGGATGGGGAAAATCTAATTGGCTCAGATAGAGAACAAGAATCCCACAAGACAGTGGAAAGAGCCATGGAATTGGAAAAAGAGGCTCTGGAATTTGTCTTTTTTCTACATATACATATGTATTTGTACTAGGTATTTGCTACACACACACACACACACACACACATATACAGATATATGTACACACATACATATACACATACATACATATATATATAATCTTGGACAAATCACATCAATCCAGCTCGTCTATACACCTCTCTGCATGAACGCGCTGTCTCCCACCAAAGAATACATGCTCCCTGAGGACAGGATCTATTTCACTTTTATCTCTGTACTCTCAGTTCCTTTCACATGGTGGGAGCTCAATAAATGTTGATTAATTGAATTCAATTATTTTATTGAATTATTATGAATTACTATGAATATTATATTGAATTCAATATATTAAATACCTACTATGTGCTGTACTATATACAAAGGGTACAAAGACAAAAGAGAGACAATCCTCTGTCAAGGTGATTCTTTCTCAGCCTTGGTTTCCCCATTTTTAATATATCTATAGAAATACCTGCTCTACCAATCTCTTCCGGTTATTGTTAGTATTGAATAATAGCTTAGAGCAAAAATGAACCTTAGATGTTATCTGGTCCAACTCCTTCACTTTATTGATATGAAACTGATGTTCAGAGAGAGAAAATGATTTTCCCAAGATCACATGAAAAGTAGGTATCAAACCCAGATCTTCTGATTCTCAACCTATTGCGCTTTCCACTATACCATAATGCTTTGATGAGATAGAAGTCATGTAATTACATGCCCAAGGAATAGAATGACTTGTTTGGTCCAAGATATTGAACACAACAAAATTAGTCAAAGGAACTGGAGATATTTAGCCTAGAAAAGAAAATACATTGGGGGTGGGGGTGTAGGGAGCTGTTTTCAATAAAACTAATTAGTGGCAGTGTTGTAACTTGAGACCAGCTCTTTTGACACCTGAACTGGAGCTCTCCCCCGCCCCTCCCAAACACATACCAAGTTGGAAATGAAAACTCAGGTTCAAGGTTACACAGTCATATAGTGATCTGACCTCAATGCCTGAAGTGGAACTTGGAATTCTCTATCATCCAGTTAACCATCTGGCAAGTCAAGTTGAGGCAAATCTAAGCTAGTTAAGTTAAGGCAAGTCAAGGCAAGAATTGACCAAGCATTTAACAAGGGTTAGGCACTTGGCTAAACACAAGGGATACAAAGAAAGACAAAAACAGCCCTTGCTCTCAAGGAACTCGCAGGCTAATGGAGATGGAAAAACTCAACCAACAAGATATAGACGGGATAAACTGGAGGTAATCTCAAAGGGGAGGCACTATGATGGTACATCCAGGTTGTCAGTATCCCACCTGATAAACCAGATCTTCATTTAAGCACAAACTGGTGTTATTGGTGCATAGATCTACCAGCATATGAAATACATGTTGTCTCCTTAAATATCCAGCATATAGTCAAAGACGGAAAAGATGAACCAGCCAGGGGCTGGTCTTTCAGTGAATGCAGATACACACCCTCCCTCCCTCTCTGCCACAGACTGATGAGGGTGGGTGGGGGGAGCCAAAAGAGCAATTTTAAAAGATATTCTAAGCAAATTGGCTCTGGAGTCATAGATGCTACATCATAGTCTGACAAAAAGAATTTGAGCCAAGAGACTGGGCAAGAAAGGGCGGCAGGGGGTGGGGGGGGATGAGGGGGTGGAAAAGAAAAGCAGTCCTTTAGACAGATCCCATCCACCTTCACATCAAGGCTGCAATTTAAATAGAGGGTAATTTATTTCTCTTATCAAATTCTCTTCTTTGCAGACAAGCAGAACAATGCCATGGTTATTTCACCCTCTGCCCCTGCTCATGTCCACCTGACATCAAAACCTGATCACTCCTGTCTGCAAAGTCAGAGAAAGAAAGGTCCCTTGACTTTGGGGTTCTCAAGGTCAACTTGCCTTAGTGAACCAAGCGCTGGACTTGGAGCCAGGAAGACCTGGGTTCAAATTGTTAGTCTGACATTTACTAACTGTGTGACCAGGGGGAAACACGCTTTATATCTTTGGAGGTCTCCATTTCTCCATAAAATAAGGATAATGATACCTCATGGGGGCTACTATGAGACTCCACTGAGATAATGGATTTTAAAGGGCTTTGAAAATATTCCAACCAAGTATAATAGTCATTTGGTGTTATAAATATGATGATGATGGTGATTATTTATCTCATTCCTCTTGCCTATTTAGATGGAGTTTAGATAGAAATGGCCCTGATCGTCAATAAGTATTAAAATGTATGCTGATCTTCTGTATCTCATCCTCCTTTGTAGCAAGAAAAGAGCAAATGTCAAATCTACACGTAAATCTCAGGGCTGTGCAGAGGCAGAAACCCTACCATGGCAACTGGAAAAGCCAGAGGGGCAGGGAGTAAAAGCCAGCCAAGGACTGAGTAAGAAACTGAGGTTCAGTTTTGTGGGAAAATAGAAAAAAGATGACCACCCTCCATATCTCTGACAAAACTAAGAACCCTGCTGCTTAAGAAGATTAGAAATCTGAATGGGGACGTAGAGGCATGTTCAAAACACTGATGTTCTTTGGGAAAATGTACTTTGGCAAATATTGTCTTTCTTTAAACAGCAACAGACCACCCAAATAAACAAGCAAAAAACAAAATCCTAAATAATAGTCATTTCTATTTTGATACTATTTCAAGGTTTGCAAAGTATTTTCTTCCCATGATCTTTTAAGGTAGATAGTTTCGATATTATCATTCCCATTTTAAAAATGAGAACATTGAGGCTCTAAGAGTTAATTGTCCCAGGTCCCACATATAATAAGCATCAGAGGTAGGATTACAACCTTAGCCTCCTAATCTAGCAAGCTATCACTACATCAGTGTGCCTCTCACATAAATATATAGAAGCATCTAAGAGTGTTTGAAAAGCCCCACCAGGTAGCTCCATACCAGCAGCTGCAGTATAACATAGGATAGTCAAGGTGTAAGAGGAAAAGGAGAACCAGTCATGCTGCCTTCCCTCCTGAGCAAAAGGCAGAAAAGTAACATACAGAGTAATAATGAAAGAGCAAGGTATGCAAGCTCCTAAGTTCTACCCCCTACAAAAGCAGCGCCAAAGAATCAGCCACTGCCAACAAAGATCCATCATCATTGTTATCTATCATCACCACCATCGTCTTCACCATCAGCACCATCATCATCACCACTGGGATCTTCATCATTACCAAGATCACCTTCCACCACCATCACCATCACCTTCATATCCTATCATCATCATCATCTTCATCACCACCACCATCACCATCTTTATACCTATCATCGCCATTGTCACTTTCATCATTACCATGGTCATCTCCACCATCATCACCATGCCATCATATTAATCACTGCCATCATCATCACCCCCACCACCATCATCTTCATGTCTGTATTACCACCATCACCTTCGTCATCATCACCATCATCCCTTCCATCATTATCTCCAAGACCGTCATTATAGGATCATAGTTTTAGAGTTGGAAGGACCTGTAGAGATTACCAAATCCAAGCACCTCACTTTATAGATGAGGAGCCTGAGACTGCGAGGTCATAAAGTTACAAATCCAGTGTCTGAGGCAGGATTCAAACTCAGGTCTCCCTGACCCAAGGTTTGATGGACTAGAAGACTACCCCCCTGTGTCATGTGACTAGAAAACCTAAAGAGGACAGAGTATTCAGGGGAATACTGCCTAAATAGTCTCTCTTCCAGCTCTAAAGTTATACCCCCCCCCCCATGTCCAGCAACTTTGAGACAATCTTAAGGCCTGAAAGATCATTACCTTACATATTTCCAGTATTACTGATTGGTGATTATACTCTGCATACACTCTTGAAAAATAAAGAACAATTAATCTGTTTTTAAAACAAATACCAGTCATTCTAAATCCCTAAGGATTTTCAGCAAAACTCTGGTCCCAGCTCCCAGTCTCAAAGAAGGGGGAGTTATATTCAAATAAATGAAATCATCTCTCTTTGGCACAAAGGTTGGACTCAGTAAAAAAAAAAAAAAAAAGATTAAAATCTTGCCCAAGACATATACAAGCTGTGTAACCCTTGACAAATCATTTAACACCTGATTCTCTTTTTTCTCATCTGCAAAATGAGAGGTTGACTCGATGGGTCTAAGTTCTCTTTTGGCTCTAAAACAAATGAACTCAAATGAGATAATATATGCAAAGTGCTTTGCAAACCCTGTTATGATGCTATAAATTACATAATGAATTGCCCTGAGCGAGTAACTATTTACAAGGCTATATTACCAAATCTCTTTGAAGTAGCCAAAGTTCAACCTCCTCCCTGGATTGCAGAGAAATGGAACTGGAGGGAACCAAACTAAATGAAGAAGCAGAATGTCAGGGGTGGCAGATCACGTGCTCAACTCTAAGCACCTATCTGTCCAGGTTATTCTTCCAGACAATGAGAGAAAGGTATGATACAAAACAACCTAGATTTGGAGGCAGAAGACCTGAATTCAGTTCCTACCTTTGCTACTTACTATCTTTGTGACCTCAAATAAGTCACTTTGGGCCTCAGATTCTCCCTTTGTAAAATGAGGATATTAGACTAGATAGATTTCTCTAGTATAGTACACTGGAAAGGACAGTTGGATGACTTGAGTTCAAATCCTGCCTCTCCTTCTTGCTACCTATTGGACATTAGGCAAGTCACTGCCTTGCTTTGGAGAAGAGAGGAACTTCCTCATCTATATACTGATGGGATGAGACTACAGCAGGGATTGTGTGTGTTAGAGATTCCTGTGGGCAGCCTGGGGAAACCTATGGACCCCGTCTTAGAAGAGCGTTTTTTAAAAAAGAATGTTTTTAAAACACAAAGGACAACAAAGGAAAACAATTATATTGAAATAGTTTGTGTGAATGTGTGTGTGTGTGTGTGTGTGTGTAAAATAGTTAATATTTCTATAATGCCTATTATGTGCCAGGTATTATGCTAAGTACTTCACAATTATTATCTCATTTGGTCTTTGCAACAGCCCTGGGAAACTGAGACCAACAGAGGTTAGTGACTTGCCCAAGGACACACTCCTGCTAAATGTCTGAGTATGGATTTGAATTCAGATCTTCCTGAGTTGGACCCAGCATCCTACCCAGTGCACCACTTAACTGCTCTCCCTGTATACACACACACACACATGCACACACACACACGGTAGGACTAGATTAGGGATTCTTGATATAAAAATATAAGTAATGTATACATGGTATATTAATATATAATAGTATGTATTAATATATACACAATATATATTATGCATAATATATATGCACACTACATACATATACGATATACATATATATATCATACACACACATAGATATACATATATATATATATACAGGGATATACATACATAGATACATATTTTTTAAACAAATTCATGGACCTAGGTTATGAACCCTTGCACTATGGTCTTTAAGGTCCTCAAAAGCTCTAAATTCAACAGATCTTTTGACCTGTCTCTCTCTCCCCCTCCATTAAAGCAACAGTAGTCTACATGGAGGACAGTACAAGCCCAAGTGTACTTCACAATGTCTGGAAGCAAGTGTGTCTCCCTCCCTTCCCCCTACCCCACCTCTCACCCTCTCCTGTTACCTGGATTTGGTCACAGCCCCCATAGAGTAGGGGTGGGGCTAATATGACAGTCAACAGTAAGGTACCATCCCCCTTGCAGTAGACTCACCTTGTTGATTTTGTTGGTTTTAGGGAGAGTCTGACTGATGTGCAGGTCAGAATACCGGGGAGGTTTCCGCAGGGGGTTGTTGATGTCACAGGGCACGGACTCTGTCCGGACTAACCTTGCTGGATCCGTAGGGGTAAAAAGCAATGATTTGAGAGTTTTAGTACGGCTTCTCAATGCCTTGTAAAGCCAACCAACCAACCAACCAAAAGACAACTGGGGTCCCTTTCCCAGATACTAGCACACATTGGCCCTTGCCTTCCACCAAAGCATGTCAGTGGGGATACCCTCTTCAGGATGCCTTTCCTGATCCTACCCACCTGATTTTTGCTAGAAACTACTTTGTATATACATTGCGTATATTTTAACCTTACTTATCTATTATTTTGAATTTATTTATCTACATACATGTTCTTTAACCAAATATAAACTCCTAGAAAACAGGGATTATTTCATTTTCATGTGTATCCCCAGTGGCTAACATAATGCCTAACACATAGTAGTAGGTGCTTAACGAACTCGTTTACCTGATTAATCTTTGGGGCCAGTGCTTAAAATGGCTATCTCTTGTTGTTTTATATGTATCAGAGGACAATGAGTTCAGATCCCATCTCTGAAGCTTACTTTAGAGATGTAATTGAACAAATTATTAAATCTTATTGGGCCTCAGTTTCCTCATCTGAAAAATAATGGAGCTGGACTACATGGCCCCTAAGATTCCTTCCACCTTTGCATCTCTGATCCTATATAGGTCATCTTTTCCTTCTCAGAGGACAGGTACTGGATGGATCCTCTACTGGTTTTTTTTCATCCTTCATAGGGCTGGGTTCATAACAGACCTTTTATAAATGTAAATGGAAGTGAACTTCAATCTCCTTGAAATTACTTTGTAGTTACTTTGAAATGGTTTATCTAAGCTTTCTCTTCTTTCCTCCTGCTTTGGAACCTTTGGACTATTTTACCAGCCTCAGATATGGAGCTGGGGAAAACATGCAAATGAAGCTCAAAATCCTTCCAATGTATCTACTTATCAGGAGCATCTTAACAGAAGGTGATTTAAATTAGGAACTGGAGATTTAGAATGACCTACAGATTTTACATAGGGTCCAATGACCAATCAAGTATCCACTTCTGAAAACTGGGGGGGGGGGCAGGGGGGGAGGGAGAGAACCATGAGTAGATATCAATGAGGCTTTTGTAAGTTCACTCTCAGTGTGCCAAGGAGATCTGGACTTTGCCATCCTCATCATCCCTGCTGCTAAACCCTTAGGATTATAGCCTTTTCCATTCATCCAATAGGTAAACTTTCTTTTAGGGTTTTTTTTTTCTTTCTCGATTCGATGGATTGGTTAGCTGATGAGCTCTTTGAGAGTAAGGATTATCTGATTTTTTCCATGTGTACCCCTAGCACTCAGCACAATTCCTGGTACAAAATAAGTACTTAATAAAAGCTTTTTTTATTCATTCACTCATTTATTCATTCAAATGAAGGATCAGTACTGTGGGCAGTATCCATCCAATTGTTATCCTTCCGATGCTTTCAGTTATATCTGACTCTTTATGACCCTATTTGGGGTTTTCCTGGCAAAGATAATGGAATAGTTTACCATCTTCCTCTCCATTTCATTTTTAGATGAGGAAACTGAGACAAACAGGAATAAGCAACTTATCCAGGATCACGCAGCTAAAAAGTGTCTGAGGCTGGATTTGAACTCATGAAGATAAATCTTCCTCATTCAAAGCCCATTGCTGTATCCACTGTGCCAATTAGCTGCCCTATCCAATACTAATCAACAAACATCTGTTGCATGTCAGGCACCGTTCTAGATACTAGCAAACAGAATAAGTACTCAGTAATCATCAGGTGAATTTGAATTTGGGTACAAGGCTGATTGTCTCTATAAGACAATATGACTGGTTGCACCACTTTCTTGTGCACTTACATCCCATTTCAAGAACTGAGTTTTTGTCTTGAACACTATTTGCTGCAGAATAGCACTCTGTGGAGGGAAAAACTTTTCCATCTCTCAGAGGCCATCCTAGGGACTTAGTTCCTTAACTGCTAAAAAAGAAAAAAAAAAAGATCTCACTATTAAGTGCATTGCGTAGGGGGTCTCACAGCATGGTGCTCAAGTACCATATTCTCGAGTTCACAGAGTATTTGGAATTCAGAATTAGAAACAGCATCATTAAATATATCAAGCAGTTCAAAGAACATTATGATCAGAAACAGCCCTAGTAAGGCCATTTTTTTCAGGTAGTTAGGATGCTTGAATGATTAGCAACCACCAACCAGATGAAGTTGTCTTATTTGAGAGGTGCCATGACACAGTGGTGGACACATTGGCTCAGGATTCAAATCCTGCTTACAGTATTTACTCGCTGTGTGACCTTGGATGAGTTATTTAATTTCCCTGGGCCTCAATTTCTTCATTTGAGTAGGTTGGCATCTCACCTCAGACACTTGACACTCACTAGCTGTGTGACCTTGGGCAAGTCACTTAACCCCAGTTGCCTCATCCTGGGTCATGTCCAGTCATCCTGATGAATATCTGGTCACTGGATTCAGATGGCTCTGGAGAAGTGAGGCTGGTGACCTGCACAGCCCTCCCTCACTCAAAACAAAGTCAAGGGTAAGTCATGTTATTATTTCTCTGATGGCATGGTCTTCTTCGGCAATGAAGGACAAATACACGCACAAGGTTGGCATTAGATGACCTCAAAGGCCTCTTCTAGCTCTAGATCTAGGAGCCAATGAACTTTAAATTTAACTTCATTTTCTGTTCTGATAGACAGGGATAATGGAAAAGATAATCCATAGAAAAAGGCACCAAACCTCCTTGAAATTATTCTACAGTTACTTTGCATTTATTTATTGATGGTGTTCCCCTCATCTTTCCAGTAGAACAGAATGTCTTAGAGAGCAGGGACCATTTCACTTCTGGCTCTGAATATCTGGGGAATTGTATATAGTAGGTGTCTAATAATTGTTCATTGATTTGACTTAAATTTAGCTTTGAAAATGTGATAGTTTTTTCCCTTTCAGCATCTAGGTTAATGTGAAAATAAAATTGCTTTCCCTGAGAATATACAATTGTAGGAGTTAGGGGTTAAGTGTGGAATGCAGGGTGGGAATCACCATGAGTGGCAGGAGAAAGTCAACCTTGGCATTAACTTTTGCTGCACATACTTCACAAAGTGGATAAGCCACCCAAGTGTGATTACTGCCTCTGTAAGCTAGAATCAAGGGAAGTTTAAGTGAAGTTGACAGGAAATCATTTACTCCAGAGACAACTCTACCCCTGCCTCTCACACTTAATTAAGTCTCTAGTAGAGATCTGAGTGAACAGAAAGGGATGTCTTCCCATAATCAGGCTTCTTTTTAAGAACCACAGACTCAGTCTTCTCTCTGCTAAGTAAAAGAGGGCAGGGTGCTCTGAAAGAAGGAAGGAGAAAGAGAATAAGGAGAGGAAGGAAGAAAGGAAGGAAGAAAAAAGAAAGAAAGAAGGAGAGAGAGAAAGAAAGAAAAGAGAGAAAGGTAGAAGGAAGGAAAGAAAGGAGGGAAGGAGGAAGGGAGAGAGAGAAAAAAAGAAAAAGGAAGAAAGCAGAATGAGTGAGCATTTATTGATTACTGAGTGCTGTTACTCTGTGTGGATTAGTGATTATATGTGTGACTTCATTGTCACCACTTTTTCTTAATGAGATGATAACTCACAGTCTAGGACCTTGACTGTCCATTCTCACACCTGAAGGGCAGATGGACCAGGCAGAGTTTTAATTGTTCAGGAGATATTCTACTCCAGTGGGAGTAGAGGTGGAATAAAGGGGTATACCAATTGGCTGAACTTCCTTTCCAAAAATTTGAACTGCAAAGAGCCCTCTGGGAAAGCAAGTGCTAAATTCTTACCTCCACGGTGGATGATCAGTAAGTGGCATGGGGGAGCTTCTTTGGTGCATTTGTTATGACATTTTAACCTAAGAGGAAAGAGGAAATAGCATGAATATGAAGCTCCATCTATCCCAGATAGCTCTAGATGCTGCTCTTAGTATATCTACAGTACCAAGAGATAAGTAGCCATACCAGAGGGTAAAGAAAGGGGAAGAAATTTCTAAAGAGAGGACTCAGCCTAGAGAACACAAATTTATTAGAAAGACAGGTATAACTATCTAGCAAGGGTCCTATGTCTCTGAGGATCTCACATCTACTCATTCCAATCAACTTCCTTGCTACTTAGCCCTTCTCCCCACCTTAGACCAAACCTCTAGCCCATGAGTTAATCTCTTCAATTCGGGGGATCCTCCCTGGGGAGCTGTCCTGATTGATGAGTGAAATCAAATTCATTTAACCCACTATATCCAGCCAGTTCCCAAACCAGGCAACAACTGTTATCCCTTTACCTTGAGTTTCTTTTACTTTAGGTAATCAACTTAACCTCTCTGGACCTCATTATCTCCTTATAGGAGTCTACTAATACTTCTCACTTCACTGTTGGGTTAATTTGTGAGTTTATGTTCTGCTAAGAAAAGAAAGAAGGATATCAAAGGTACTATTTCTGGTGGATATAATTTATGTTTTAATAGAGAGCCATGAAACAGTAGAAAGGGGGCAGAATTGGAGATAGACATAAGTTCAAACTCCTCTACTTATGGGAGACCTCTCCCATCTCTTTCAAGAGCCTGCTCTGCTAATTATCTCCTCTCTTTTTAAAAATTGATGTCATTTTTTAAAATATTTTTTCTCCTTGTTACCCCCACCCCCATCATCACTGAGAAAAGAGAAAGAAAAACAAAATTCTTATAATGAATACGCCTAGTCAAATAAGATAAATTTCTGTTTTGGCCATGTCTAAAAAATAGACGTCTCATTCTGCACCCTGAGTCCAGCACCCTCCATGAAGAACTGGGTGACATGCTTCATCATGAGTCTTCTGGAGTCATGGTTGGTCATTGTGCTGGTCAGGTTTTCAAGGTTTGTTTTCAGTGTTGTTGTTGTATGATAATTGTTCTCCTTGTTCTGTACACTTCATTTTGTATCAATTTATATGTTTTTCCAAGTTATACCGAAACCATTCCTTTCATCAATTCTTATAGCATAATAGTATTCCATGACATTGATGCACTATAAATTGTTTGACTGTTCTTCAACAGTTGCTGAATCTCACTTTATTTTTCAGTTCTTTGTACAAAAAGAGATACTATAAATGCTTTTGTACATAAGGGTCCTTTTCCTCTTTCCTTGATCTCTTTGGGGTATGGACCTAACTATTAGTTGTTTCACTAGCTCAAAGGGGGTGCACAGTTTAGTGACTTGAAGGATAGACTTCCAAATTGTTCTCCAGAATTACTGGGCCAATTTACAGTTCCACCAATAATGAAATGATATCTGTTTTACCAGTCTATCCACTTTCTCTTCTAAATTTTCAACTTCTACTTATCCTTTAGTTTATCCTTGATGCCTACAAACATGTCCAGAACTCCCTCATTCTTCACCCATTTCTACCATCCCCTCAAACTAGCATTCATTATCTCTCTTTTCTTTGATAGAAAAATGCTTTTAAAATGGCAGGAGAGAGGAAGCTGTCTATATTCACTCATATTTTTTCACTACCTTTTTGCCATACTTTTCAACCCTTCCACTCAACATCCACATCAACCAATGACCTCTTTATTCCTAAATCTAATGACTTTTTCTCAGTCCTCATCTTTCTTGCATTCTCAAAACTTGATACTGCTGATTTCCTTCTCCCTCTAAATATTCATTTCCTCTGGGTTTTTATTATATGGATTTCCTCTGGTTCTCTTTCTATCTTTTCTAGGGATTCTTTGAATTCCAATAAATGATGATAGTAATAATAATTAACCTTTATATGGCACTTTAATGGTTACAAAGTGCTTCACATATATTATCTCATTTGAAGTTTCATTATACAAACATACATACATACATACACATATACATGCATGCATGATCATCATAATATGATGATCCCTCCCCACTATGAATAGATATACTCTAGGGTTTCATCCTGGACCCTTATCTCTTCTCTCTCTACAGTCTTTCTTGAAGATCTCATTAGCTCACATGGATTCAATGAGCATCTTTGCAGCAGATGACTCCCAAATCTATCCAGCTCTCTCCTGACCTCCAATCCTTCAATCCCAAATGTCCGTTTGACATATTCTGATGGATGTTTTATGGATATTTCAAGTTTAACTTGATGCAAGGTAGGAAGGAGAATAATTTCTGAATCATTAGAGCTGTCCATACATAAAATGTGCTACCTTGAGAAATGGAAGGATCCCCTTGATTAGAGGTGGTCAAGCACAGGCAAAAGAAGACCATGCTATCAGAGAAATAATGACATGACTTGCATTTGATTTTTGTTTTGAGTAAGGGAGGGCTGTGCCTCACTTAGCCTCACTTCTCCTCCAGAGCCATTCAAATCCAGTGACCAGATATTCATCAGAATGACTGGAGATGACCCAGGATGAGGCAACTGGGGTTAAGTGACTTGCCCAAGGTCACACAGCTAGTGAGTTCCAAGTGTCTGGGGTGAGATTTGAACTCAGGTCCTCCTGACTCCTGCAC
This sequence comes from Notamacropus eugenii, assembly GCF_028372415.1. Lineage (NCBI taxonomy): Eukaryota > Metazoa > Chordata > Mammalia > Diprotodontia > Macropodidae > Notamacropus > Notamacropus eugenii. Next base: position 28,030,401 of record NC_092875.1, on the reverse strand, counting down.
TGGTGCTCTATCCACTGCACCACCTGACTGCCACATCATTCCCAGTACCTTAGAACTATGCCTCAATATAGTAAGCATCAAGTTAATTGACTTGACCTGCCGCACAGGCAGCATGAATCATAATTCCTTTCCTAGTTTTCACAAGCAGACTGCAAGTTTTGTGAGAGATGTCACTGCCAGTAACCTCAGTGTTTCTCCCCTGTGGCTAGTGCAGTACTCTGAACATAAAGATCAAACATTTCTTGAAAATCAATCTCTTGAGACTGAGCAATGGAAAGAAATAGCCCTGGACTTGAACTTTGCATTCTGGCTGTGAAATGTATTGGGTTTGTGATCCTGGGCAAGTCAACTAACTTTAACAAGCCTCAGTCTACTCATTTGTAAAAAGGGAATAAAATAACTTTTTAGTTTAATAAGAAGGTATGTATAGAGCCCATATAAGATTGCATGTCATCTTGGGGAGGGATGGGGAAGAGAAGGGGAGAAAATTAAAAGCATATGGAAGTGATTGTTGAAAATTGAAAACAAACAAATAAATATATTTGGAGGAGAAAAAAACAATCTTTCACTTCCAAGCTCACAGGCTTGTCCCTGTGATGATCACCCATAGTGCTTCCCTCTCCAAAATTACTTTCCTCCTACTCTAAATGAATCTTGCTTATATCTATTTAGAATGCAACCTCGGGAGGAATGGACTAACACCACTTTTCCTTTATGTAAATACTCACTAATTCTTTTTAAATCTTCCAAGACCACAAAGTGAAAGGCAGATGCTGACCAGCATTAATAGAAGAAATTTCTTCCCTAAGAGTTGCTGACATGATTTGGCCTAAAGGTTTGGACCACCAAGAAAAACAACGATGATAACACTGTTTTAGAATGTAACCGGTTATCATTATTAAATGAGTGAGTTGAATGAATGAATTTTGGTGCTGTGGAATGATGACTGATCCAGGAGGACTGAGTCAAAGAACCTGAGTTCATATCCTAGCTATACCATTTACTCGGTCTATGACCTAGGAATGTAGGGAGCCTGTTTGCCAGTGGAAAGACCCAAGTTCAAATCTAGCTTTGGACACTTACTGGTTGCATGAAACTGGACAAGTCCCTTCACCTCTGCCTATCTCAGTTTCCTCAACCATAAAATAGGGATAATAATAGCACCTAATTTCTAGTTGCGATGATCAAGTAAGTTAATATTTGTAAAGCATTTAGTACAGTATTTGGCACATAGTAGAGGCTCAATAAATGCTTGTTTCCTTCCTTCTTTCTGGGCAAGTCATTTCATATCTAAATATCCCAGTCAACTCTCTTGTATTTCTAATATTGAAAGTAAATCCTTCTCCCTTAAAAAAAGTTTAAGTAAAAGCTTCTCAATATGTTTCCCAGTTTTCTTCGAGTCCTGCTGCATGAAACCACCTTTGGGCCATCTTGAACTGGATGTCCAGTAGACATCTTAAACTCAACCTGTCCAAAACAGAACTCTTTATCTTTCCTCTAATCCCTCACACCCCCACCCCCATCCCACTTCGCAATTACTATAGAGGGCAATGTCATCCTTGCAGTCCCTCATGCTCAAGACTGGGTGCCACCCTTGACTTCTCAAAATCTCTCTCCTCTCATATCCAGTCTATCCATTTCACCCTAGCATTTCTTACATATGTCCCCTTCTCTCTTCTGACATTGACACCACCCTAGTGCAGGATCTCATTGCATCATGTCTGGATTATTGCCATAGTCAGTTAGTTGCCACAAGTCTCTCCCTACTTCAGTCCATTCTCCACTCATCTGTCAAACTGATCTTCCTAAACCATAAGACTGACAATATTATCTCTACTCAATAAACTCAAGTGACTCTGTCACCTCTAGAATCAGATAGAAAACCCTCTGTTTAGAATTCAAAGACTATCATAGTATGATCCTGCCCTCCCTCTACCTTTTCAATCTGATTATTCTTATTACTTCTTCAACATCCTCTGTAATCCAGTGATGTTGTCCCTGACCATTCTCAAACAAGATACTCCATCTCCTGACTGGGTATTTTCACTGGCCATCTTCATGTCTGGAATACCCTCTCTTTCTTCATCCTCATCTCCTGGCTTCCCTGACTAACTTCAAACCCCAGCTAAAATCCCACCTTTTACATGAAGCCTTTCCTGATCCCCCTTAATGCTAGTGCCTCTCCTCTGTCCTCTACAATTTATGTGGAATATATCACCTTTAACACAGTTATGTGAATGGTGTCGTATGTATTAGGATGGGCTCCTTGAGAATAGGGACTGGCTTTAATCTTTCATTGTATTTTTATTGACTGACTGGCTGGCATTGACTAAAATTTGTAATTTGACTAACTTAGAATGGATGTCAGCAAAATCTTCCTAACTGTGAGAGCTGTCCAAAAATGAAATCACTTGTCTTCAGTGGTGGGGCAATCCCCCTTCATTCAATTCAATTCAACAAATATTTGACTGCCTAATATGTGGCAGGCATTGTGCTAAGCATTGGGGATATAGATAAGAAAAATAAAGGCAGTTTCTGCCTTCAGGAAGCTTACCATCTAATGGAGGATAATACACAAAAGAAAAATGGAACGTGTGTGTGTGTGTGTGTGTGTGTGTGTGTGTGTGTGTGTGTGTGTGTGTGTGACACCAGGGGGTAGCAGAGAAGGGGTATCTTGTTAAGTAGAGGTTGATCAACTATTTGTTGAGTATATTATAACTGGCATTGCTTTCATTGATGGATTGGACTAAATACTAATAAGGTAATTTCCAGCTCTCAAATTATATTATTCTGTAATGTTTCCTTTGTGTCATCCACTTAACAATCCTGGAGTTACCCTTAGGTAGTTGTAAAGAAAGCTATCTCTAGAGAAGTAACTGTAGCCATATTAACAATATTAGCTGAGTTTGAAAGTTCACTGTTGGCATTATCAGGCATGGTGGTCCATGGAGACTCATTAACCAGGGCACGCATTGACCCTCCTGACCACTGCTGAACCATGAAGTTAATGGGCAAGGCTATTAAAGAGCTCTGTGTCTCCCTTGACCCCCTCTCTGGAATTTTTCCTTTCTTAATTTCCCATGTTGCTGTCCCTTGTAGTAATCATAAAGTCCTAATTTACCACCCAGTCAGAAAGATGGGCGATAGTGTGCCCTGGCAGCTTGCTAGTCTTGGCAGCAGGCAGTGGTGGAGGTGAGGGGGGACTGCCTCCCCACCAGCAAACCTGTAAGAAGCATATCTGCAGTGCTCAGACAATTAAACTGGATGACACAAGGTCAGTCTCTCAGCAAGAATTGGGACAAGCATATCAGCAAGGTTTTCTAACAGAGGCCACAGGATTATACTTGCACTGCAGATGCAGAGCATCTCTGTGCAAGCAGAAAGAAAAACATGGCTAAATCTTTTAAAAAAAAAAAGTGACAACATTCCTTCATACTCTTCCATAATGCCGCACTTTCAGAATAATTTTTTCCCTTTGGAAAATGAGCATACTTTCTCCCAAATTAACCCATTTCTTATCATTTTATTGTGCTAACTGGGAAGAAAGGATAGTAATACCCCACAATTTCAAAAATCAGATTTTGGACACCCTTTGATCCTTGAAAACAGTGTCGTACAGTGGAAAGAATGGTTGATTTGGAGTTACAGGACCTGTGTTCAAAACCTACCTATTCTATTTACTGTCTGTGTAATATTAAACAAATCTCTTTTCCTATTTGTACCTCAGCTTCCAAATCTGTAAAATGATGAGATTTAATAAAGTAGCTTCTGAGATTCCTTCTAGCTCTATACGTATGAGCTTATAAACTCTATTGAAAAATCAGGAGTAGGAGATGGTACATGCACATACAGACACACACACACAAATTGTTGTGATAAACAATAATAGTAACTTCCATTTGTGTAGTTTTTTAATGACCTTCAAAACACTTTACAAATGTAACCTTTGGCCCATTACCACCACTGCTTCAAACTCTAGCCTCACTCTTCTCAGGCACTGACCCTGTCACTGAAACTTATCCCCTTGGAGGTGCTGAGGGACAGCTCCCAAACAGCCAATTCATCTTGGGGAAGCCTTAGTATCAGACCAAATTAGAAGTCATATTTGTCCTTTTAATAAAATATCAATACTCTATATAAAAAGATGTCTTAAAGGAAGCAGCATGCTGATTTTGAGGGAAGAGGCCATGAGTTCAAATCCTATCTGCCACTTACTACTTTGTAACTTTGTGTAAATCATTTGACTTCCATGGCCCTCACCTTCCTCATGTGTAAAATGAGAGGGATGGAATAGATAGACTTGGAAGTCCCTTCCAGCTTGAGAACTGTGGTCCCAGAAGTTCCAAATTAAATTCCAAGGTTCTTCATACTGAAATTCTCATCAAAATGATTGGAGAGTTCTCCTAGCCAATTCTCTTTACACTTATTCTCATTTGAACCTCAAATAAATCCTGTGAGGTAGGTGTTCAAAATGTTATATCATAGATTTACAGCAGAAAGGGATTGTGTAGGCCATCTTATCCAACCCCCTCATTTTACAGATGAGGAAACTGAGGTCCAAAGAACTCAGAGAATTTGAGAATTAGAAGGTTTGCAGTGACCATCTAATTCTAGCTTAACCCATATATAAATAAACCCTCACTATAATAACCTTGTGAAATAGGCATTTAGTCTCTACTTAAGCAGGAGACCCCATCAAGTCTCTCAAAGCCAAGTCATTTCATTTTTTGTCTGATTTAATTATTAGACAGTTTTCCCTCCTGACATCAAACCTCAGTTGGTTTCTTTGCAAATTCTACTCAGTGCTCTTGTTTCTGACTTCTGGGGCCAAGCAGAATGGGGCTAAGCTCTCTTCCATAGGGGAGGGGAGGGAAGGGAATGGGAAGGGAGGAGAAAGGAGGAGAGGAGAGGATGCCTTTCTATTCTATTCTAAGGCTGCCAGGATCTATCCTGGAGGCCTTGTACACTTGGCTGCCATTCCAAGCCCCAGTACGAAAGTCAAGGGCCAATCAATCCTTTTTTCTTAGACCATCACTCTGAACATCTAAAATGGAACACGTACCAATCTCCATTGTCTGGTTTCCCAGCACATTAGAAACAGCAATTAAATTCAACAAGTAGTGTAAAGATTTACTAAGTGCCTACTATGTGCCAGGCACTGTGCTGCATGCTTTAAAATATCATCTCTTTTTGATCCTCACAACAACTCTGGAAAGTAGGCGCTATTATCCTTATCTTAGAGTTGAGGAAACTGAGGCTGAGAGAGGTTGAGTGACTTGCCCAGGGTTACCCAGGTAGTAAGTGACTGAGGATAGATTTGAATTCAGGTCTAGTGACTCCAAATCCAGCATTCTTTCCATTGCATCCCTCTCCCCAGCAGCTGTCTATCAAATATTAAGCCCTGCCTCTGTAGAGAGCCTTTCGCTAATAAACCATTTTGGGAGGAATTTGATCAGGAGGTTATGAGGAGTAAATAACCTAACAAAAGGAGATGTGACACATCTCACCCAGTGAGAGGAGAAAGAAAATCTAAAAAGAGACATGGACCTTGACCCCCATAGAGTACAAGAACGAGTATGTTCATAACCAGAATTCCAAGTCAGCATGAAAAGGGTAAATTATGTCCAGTTCCCTCTGAATGCAAAGGCTGGAAAATATATACCACATTTTAGAAAAATTTCCATCTAAAATAAATATGATGAAAAAATAAAGTTTTGGTATCTTAACTAGCAAGCCTGTTATCTGGAAAATTTATTTATGTGGAACACCCTAGTCCCCACTGGTGCTAGACAAATGAGGCGGAACCATATCTACTAATTAAATATGTGGATTTCTCAGAAAATTTGCAAGAATTGGATACTCTTCAAACAATTGCTTCAGGCAGATTTGTTGGCTTAACTTTTAAAACTTGGTGGAGTGTCTGTCCTTTCCATTTCCCTAACTACTCCATTGAGTAGCTGGGTGGTGCAGTGGATAAAGTACCAGTACAGGAGTCAGGAGGATCTGAGTTCAAATCTCACCTCAGATACTTGACACTCACTAGCTGTGTGACCTTGGGCAAGTTACTTAGCCCCAATTGCCTCATCCTGGGTCATCTCCAGTCATCCTGATGAATATCTGGTCACTGGATTCAGATGGTTCTGGAGGAGAAGTGAGGCTGGTGACCTGCACAGCCCTCACTCAAAACAAAGTCAAGTACAAGTCATGTCATTATTTCTCTGATGGCATGGTCTTCTTTGACAACAAACAATGAACACACCCGCACACCCAACTACTCTACTAATTGTGTAATGAAAGACAGAGTGACAGCCTGTCTTCTTTTCTCTCTTCCCATCCCTTCTGACTTGAAACTGTTGACCCCAGAAGGGCATTAATGAGGCTTTCAGTCTTGGGGCAGCCAGATTTGGGGGCCAAACAAGACCGATGGGGTTCTACTGCCAGAATGACACTGAGAGAATGACCACATCTATAAGTGACTCCACTGCTTGAGCAACTGGCTTTTCATAGATCTGTAAGGCACAAGTGTGACCCTGGTATCCTGAGCCAGACATGCCTTTGGGCATTCAACTCCATCAAGATAGGATGTGAAGAGTTCCCACTGTGTTACCTAGAACCTTGAAAGCATGGGATTCATTCCAATTACAGTTTTTAACAGGAATTTATAACCAAGCTATGGGAATAATGTTCTGAGGATCTTTAAAAAACCCTTTTTATTCTATATGAGGTAGGGAGCAAATGTGGCATAGGGGATTCAATGCTAGACTTGTACAAAGTCCAAGTCATGAGGACCTGAGTTTAAACTCTGACCTTGGCTCTGTGACCCTGGACTAACCTCTCCATCTCAGTTTCCTTCTTTATCGAATGGAGAAAATAAGAATCTACTTACCTTGACATGTTCTGAAAACCAAATTAGATAACATACAAAGCACTTGGCAACCCTGAAGTGCTGGACACAGACTAGCTATTGCTGTAAGTATATGTCAGAATGGAAATAGGGCGAGCCTGAAAATCAATAAACCTAGATCTGAATCTGATCTCTGATTCCTACCAGCTCTGGGATGGTGGACAAACTCTTTATCCTCCCTGAGTCTCAGTTTTCCATCTGTAAAATGGAGGCAATCATGTATCTAATTATAGATGAGTGGGAAGATCAAAGGAAATAATCTAGGGAAAGCTTTTGGGAAAACTTGCAGCACCATATCAATGCTGGTTCTTATAGGATCCAGAGTTCTTACATGAATGAAATCACAAACCTGGCTCAGGTGGATATGGGGGAGACCTAAGGCTTAGTAGAGTGCCAGTGTCAGGAAGATGTAGATTCAAGTCTTGCCCCTGACAGATACCGGTTTGTGACCCTGGGCCAGCTCTCAGTGCCCCAAGGTGACTTTCTAAGGCTATAAATTGCAAAATAGGTGCTGATATGTGCTTGTTAAAGGAGTAACATCCTCAGAGCTTCCAGCAGTGATGAAAAGCCAGAAAAGATTATTTTAAAAAATCTATTCATTTACCTACCACCTGTAAGTTTTGGACCAACTGAGCAAGGAATGACTTCTCTTAAGGATAGAAGTTTCTAAAAGGGACTAATTTCACTTTTGTCTTTCTATCCCTGGACTTATCTCAGTGTCTTATTAGAGGGTGGGGAGAGAAGAAAGGAGCTTATATTCAACAAATAAATCTCTGGGAAAATTCAACAAAATGTCTATTGAATTTAAATAATAATAATAACAGCTATGCTTTATATAGAAGTGTTATTATTATTCCCACTTTACAGATGAGAAAACTTGAGATTAAAAGAGACTAAGAGACTTGTCCAAGATCACTGAGCTACTAAGTATTTGAGGTATGATATGAACCCTGGTCTTCCTCACTCCAAGTCCAATGCTCTAACCACGATGCCACCTCACCTCATCAATCATTTTTAGAGAACTGTTGTTGTTGCTGTGTTTGTCCTTCGTTGCTGAAGAAGACCATGCCATCAGAGAAATTATGACATGACTTGCACTTGACTTTGTTTTGAGTGAGGGAGGGCTGTGCAAGGTCACCAGCCTCACTTCTCCTCCAGAGCCATCTGAATCCAGTGACCAAATATTCATCAGGATGACTGGAGATGGCCCAGAATGCAATGAGAGACCTGTGACTAACAATTTGGAAGAGCCCTTCCTAGGTATTGATCACAGTTCCTAAATGCTTGGACTAAAGAATTATATCTTCTCCCTCCACTGCCTACCATCATCCTTGACATTTTCTTCACTTGCTCCTTTGGAGAGCCATAGAAATTCAAAGGCTATGGAAGAAAAATGGAGAGAGAGAGAGAGTAAATACAAACTGGGGAAAAAGGATGAAATTAGTGGGAGGTCAGAAAAAGCTTCATATCGAAGATAATGCTTGAACTGAGTCTTCAAAAAACAACCCAGGAACTCTAAGGGGCAGAGTGAAGGAAGGAAAGCATTCCAGGCATAGGGTACAGCTGGTGCAAAAGAATGGAGATGGGATATGAAAGGACCTACATGAGAAATAGGAGACAGACCAATTTGATTAGACTATAGAAAGGATAAAGAAGGATTACTATATAATGAGGTTGGAAGGATAGGTTGGGGTTGTTTGAGGTTGTTTTGAAATGACAAACAGAAGAGTCTGTATTGGACCCAAGAGGTAACACAGAAGTTTACAGGAAACACCCAGGAAAAAATAACATGGTAAGATGTGTAAGCTTCTTAAGTTCATGAATCCTGTTTCTTCTTTTCTGTGTGTCCTCAGTACATAGTACAAGGTCTTGATCATAAGCAGGGACTTTATAAGTCCTGGTGGAATTGGATTGGATTAAGATTTTTAAATGAGGAGCTTTATAATGGGAATTTTTAACTTCCTATTCCAGTTGGGAATTTTTGTCTCATCAATTGCAACTGTTCCTCATTTTAATCCAATTCACACACAAGTCAATAACCTTTGTGATGTTAATGATCATCTTTGAGAAGGAAGGATGAATGAGAACAACAATAGTTTGTCTCATCACTTAACCCAGACTTCATACACACAACTGATACTTTCATCCATCCCTCTCCTCCAAGCCCAAGCCTTCCATATGCTTTTGAAGGAGAATGGCTCACAATCCATTGGTCTTCTCAGTGGGATCTAGACTGACCTTAAATATAGAAAATCAAGGCACTGGAGGAAGGGATAGAGGATAAATCAGACATCTGGCATAAGCCAAGCCTTTCAAATCTATCAGCCCAATTATATGTGTTTTCTCCTAGGGTAATGAGCCTCAGAAAGAGATGCTCAAAGACTCATTTGATATTAGAGATTCCCTCCCTAAAGCAGAGCTGAGCCAGCACTCTGTTGGCATTATTAACCTAAACCCTAAATGTGCCTCTATTTTCATAGAGGTATTTATCAGAATGTTAGAGTCTCCATTCCATTTTCTCGTTGAAAGTTTCCTGAATCTTGTGACTACCTCAGGGCTACCAACAATGGAGAGATATCAGTACAGCTTATAATGCTTCTCGTATTCTGCATTATTAATAACAGAAAGAGTATTGGCACTGGAGTAGAGGAAGAGGAGGACATGAGTCCAGGTTTTAGTTCTGTCTGACCTTAGATGAGTTATTTTATCTTTCTGGACCTCTATTTTCTTCTATGTTACATAAGGATATTGGACTGAGTGACCTCCTTGAGTCCTTCCAGCCCTAGATCTAGGAGTTTTTTAATTCTCCCTGCTATCACAGCAATCCTTAGGACTGTTCACAATTCATCATCAATCAGTAAGTATTAATTCTGTGCCAGGAACTGTTCTAGGTGTTGTGGATATAAAGACAAAAATGAAGTAGTCCTTACCCTCAGGAAACTTACATTTTATTGGGAGGAAATATGTGCATAAATAGAAAAAATAGAAAGAAAGAGAGAATGGAAGAAAGGAAGGAAGGAAAGAAAGAAGGAAGGAAGGAAGGAAGGAAGGAGGGAAGGAAGGAGGCAAGAAAGAAGGTAGGGAGGAAAGAAAGAAAGAAAATTGAAGGGAGAAAGGAAGATAAGGAGAAGGAAAGATGAAAGGATAGAAAGAAAGAAAGGAAATATGAATAGATAGATGAAAAGATAGATATAAAAATAAATTATACATGAGAGGGGGGAATATGGATATGATGAAGGGGGAGGAAGGCACTCAAAGTTGGGAACAGAATACAGAAGGTGGAGTTTGAACACATGAAGCTGGGAAGCCAGAGGGCTGGGCAGATTCCTCTCCATGCAGCCCGAGGGAGCATTAGCCTCCATGATCTTCATATAGTGCCCATAACTAAGTAACATGTTCCTACTCTGGGTGACCTAAGCTATTTTGGGAGATGAGGCTTATCCTTCAGTTGTGACTATACTTTTTTGAGGAAAGTCCTTTGCAAAATAATTAAACCAACAAAGACTCCTCTTGTGCAGGAACCACAGACACCTCTTCCTCTTCTTCCTTCCAGTCATTATGGCATTTAAAATTTTCTATGACGATCTTGCTTTGGTGTCTACGGAAGGGTTCAGGGGTGACAGCTCAACTCAGTTTAATTCAATCTGACAGGTGTTCATGGAGCACTTTTCATGTGCAAGGCACTGTTCTGGGCACGTGGGACACAAAAAGAAAGCCAAATAGCCCCAGCCCTCAAGGAATTTCTAATCTGCTAGAGGTCCTGCATCTGACTTTCCATAAAACATTCATGATCTATGAGTGAAAGTAACACTCTGGATTGAAATTGCCTTTTGAAACTCTTACTGACCATTTTTGTTTGGTCACTCTTGAAGCTAAATGTATCATCATCATCGTCATCATCATCTACCAGCCAGGGTATCATAGTACATAAAGTCCTGAACCTGAAAGTCAGGAAGACCTGAGTTCAAATCCAGCCTCACACTTCCTAGCTGTGTGATCCTGAGCAAATCACTTATCCTCTGTTTACCTCAGTTTTCTCATATGTAAAATGGGGATAATAACAGTAGTATCTACCTCCCAGGGTGGTTGTGAGGATCATATGAGATAATATTTGTAAAGTCTCTGGCACATAGTAGGTGCCATATAAATGTTAGCTATTATTACTAATATAACACTTTACAGTTTGCAAAGTACTTTACAAGTATTATCGTATATTACGTCCCCCAACAACCCTGAATTGTAGACACTAATATTATGTCCATTTTACAGATGAAAAAAATTCCATTTCTCTTTGTCCCTCCTCCATGAAATATAAGTGGAATATAAGCTCCATGAAGGTATTATTTCTGCATATGAAGAACTTGGAAATGTGTCTGGTACACAGTAGGTGATTAATAAGTGCTTGTATTGAATGAATACCATGGAATAATGAAAAAATGCTCTAGACTAAGGGTCAGGAGACCTGGGTCTACTATTTAGTAGCTCAGTAATTTTTAGTAAGTCACTCAAATTGTCTGGGCCTCCATTCCCTCCCTGTGAACTGAAGAGGGCTGAGCTAGAAGATGTTGAAGGCTCCTTCCAGCCCCTTCTCAGCCCTCACACTAGATCTAACCTGGCCAATACTTGAGCACCCACGATAATAACTGTGCATATGCTACAGAGAAAGTCTCTCAGCCTCTCCTTCCCCTCACCCCAGAATACTCAATGCCTCCCTGCTAGTTGACCTCAGGAGCTTGAAGACACCCTTAGGAGGGTGAGTTCTATGCTGTGGAGCTGTGACCCTAAAGAAGAGCTTTTCCCCCTCCCCTTTTTGTTCTGGGTGATAAAGAGTGGGTCCCACAGGGTGAGTAGGCACAGAGAGATGCAGCTGTCATTACTTTGCAAGCCCTCCCTTCTTCTAAATTTTCTTATCATTATTCACTGCACCCCATCCCTCTAGTCACCTAGGCTCTCAATCCCAGTTTCCTCAACTCCTCACTTTCATTTTTCCCACAAGTCTAATCAGCTGCCAAATCTCGTAGTTTCTACCTTCACAATATTCCTTGTATCTGTCCCTCCATGCTACCCCCATAGCCTCCATTCTAGTTGAGGTCCTGATCACCCCTTGCCTGTAATACTGAAATAGTGTTCCAATTGGTTTCCCTTTCTCATGCTATGTGGTTCAGAGGATAGAGTGTTCTGGCCTGGAGTCAGGCAGATCTGAGTTCAAATGTAGTAGCAGACACTTACTAACTGGATGACCCTCACACAGCCAGTAAGTGTCTGAGACCAGATTGGAAGTCCTCCTGACTCCAGGTCTGGCATTGTACCCACTGAAACACCCAGCTGCCCCACCTGACCCATAAGAAATGTTTAATGGATGCTTGTTGATTGATTAGTTAATCTGTAAAGCACTTTGAAAGTCTTATGTAATGCTATGTAAGCATTTTATATATTATTATATGTATATTATATATATGTATTATGTATATTATGTAAGCAATAATATTTATATTATTGTATCTACTACAACTACTCTTACGATTACTTTGTGATTATTGGCTCTAAGTATTAGAGAAAACAACAAATATCCATGCATGTAAAAGGTCCTCAGTAATAGTGTCATGGCATCATGGCCCTCAAGAAAATATTCATCAGGACTGTGGCCTGATGGAAAGCAGCTTGACTGAAAGAAAATCAGTGTTAATTCATTAAAGTGGAAAGCTTCCTACCAGAAGACCCAGGCTTGATATTCAAGGGAATAGGAAAAGATAAGATCAGCCCCAGGACCACAGTTAATTTCCAGACTTCTAAGAATGTGTTAAGAGTGACTAGGGATTAGAAGCAGAAAACTCGTGGGCCAAGGTATTTCCACAGACAAGTTAAGCCGTAACCAGAAGATTGACTTCCCTAGAAATCACTGCTCTGTTCCAAGGTTTATCTTTTCACTGTCTATTCTCAGCCATGTGGGCTGTGTGACCTTGGGCAAGTACTTTAACTTTTTGGTGCTCCCAGGTAAGTCTCTAAGGGTCTGAATTACAGAGAAGGTGCCAACCTGCTTTGGGGAAGGAAGTTGCTTCTACAAATGAAATCAGATATCCAGTCTCTATCCCTTTCTCTCTCAACTGTTTAACAACTAGACTATCTGACCCAAGATGGGGGAGCAGGATGGAGAGGAGTGGGACTTGAGAAAATTCTTAAATTCTGCAAACTTCAAAAAAGAAAAAAAGCTAGAGAGCCCTGGGGTCTCAGAATGCCTTTTATCTTCAAAGCTCACCATATAGTAGGCATTCGATAAATGTTCATTGTATTGAATTGAATTGGTTGAAGGAGAAATGACTGCTGTCTTCAGGTATTTTGAAATTATTTTCTGGTAAAGGAGTTAGTTCTTACTTTGCTCCAGATGACAGAATCAGAAGGAATGGAGGGGTGGTTGTAAAGAGGCTTGGAGTAAGGAAGGAAAAAAACAGAAACCAAAACCAAGCTGACTTCTTAATGAGAGCTGTCCACTGAGGAAGGTGCTAGGTGGATTTCTTCTCCTCTCCTTACAGGTCTTAGGCAGAGTGTATTGAATAGGGAATTCTTCTGGGGCTAAGAGTTAAATTGGTTGGCCAGTGGAGATCATTTCCAACTCTAAAATTTTGTGATCCTGTGAAGGCTGACTTGGAGCTAGATAATTTTGGATTCAAGCTCCAGTTTCCACACTTAACTAGCTAGACTGAGCAAACCCCTTTATGTCCTTGAAATATAGTTTCTTCTTCTGGCAATTGGGATGATTATACTTCATGGTGCCAAACAAAGATACTTCATAAGATCATAGGTAGGCTGAGGTTGAAGGGACCCCAGAGTTCATCAATTTGGGCTCCCAGAGACAAAGAACCTGGCTCCAAGAGATGCTAAATGCCTTGCCCACCATCACACAGGCAATGAAACTTCAGAAGAACAATTCAAACCCAGGTCCTCTGGTTCCAAATCCATCACCCATTCCACTGCAATAGGTTGTGTCCTCTTAAATTTTTTGAGGGCAGGAGATATTTTGTTTTGTGTTGTGTTTGTTTTTACTGGTTCCCCACAGCCTCGCACAGAGCCCAGCACATATCAGGTCCTTAACAGAGTTTGTGGAATTAATTTGTTTTCCCAAAGGGCATAGAGCAGGTTCTAAGCCCCGCTGCAGAATGCCTTGTAAACAGGAGATCATTCCAAGCCGGATCATGGGTAAAAATAGGACACAGTTAAATGTTAATAACCCATCTGCATTTCCGGCTGGTCCCTTGCCCCATCACTAGGAAAAAGCAGTGTGGTTCCGAAAGAACATCATTTCCATAAAGCAAAGGGCACCAGAAAACCCAGTCCTGTATTGTTCTGTGGGGAGAGTCTACTTGAGCAGTTGGCCAACTGCTTCCTCCATACTCTCTCTCCATTCTCCTCCCCTCCCAATCCTAACCTCTCAGCAGTTATTTTGACTGGCAATTCACTCCGTATAAGAATTGACTGAAGACTAGAGAGTCATTTGGAGATGGAGGAGGGGGCAGGGTGATGATAAGGAAAGAGTGATTGAGGGCCAGCAAAGTCATTAAGGAAAGAAAACTTCAGACAGCTGCAAATACAGTTATCAGACACCCCATGGAATTGTGCTGACACTTCCACCATGGGCAGTTAAAACCCCATCTCCAAACATCAGTGGACCTATTACATGAAATGGCAAGGTTTCGATAACTGTAAATTGCTTTCCCAGCCCTAATTTCCTATTAATTCATTAATCTCTTCATTCAAGCAGCCAACAAGACAGCTGATGATAATTCCGGAGGAAACAGGCTTAAAATGCAGCAGGAGGGAATGAGGTTAGACAGGATGAAAAGAGAAAGCTTCCTGGCTTGTTGGGGGGATGAGGTCCCAGAAAGGACTGGTGTCTGTTGAATCATCTCTGGTGAATTTTTAGAATAGACAAGCCTATAAGCACTGAGGGTTTAAAGCCCTTCCCCACCCCCATGTGAAATCATCTTAGCTAAGCAAACACCAAGAAGGCATGTATTCAACCTCCCTTCTTTAGCTCTGACTTAGGAGTCAGAAGACTGGAGTTCGAATTCTGTTTCTGATGTTTACTACCTGTAAGGTCAAAGTTGCTTACAATGAGGGTGGCCCCAAAGAAGAGTGAGCTGCCTGGGGAAGTACTGGGTTTTCCCCTACTGCAGGTCCTTAAATAGAGATGGGATGACCTCTTGTTGGGTGTGCTGGTCAGAGAATGTTTGTTTCACTATAAATTGAACCATGTGCTCCCAATTGAGAGATCATGTGATTCTGTGGATGCATTTGGAGATACAGAAACAGAGATCTGGCTTTAGAACCAGGACTCATATCCCACCTGATACTAGTTAAATGACCCTGGGCAATCTCATTGCCTTTCTCTACCTCATTTTCTTCATCTACAGAATGGTCATAGCATAACACCCACAGCACCTACATCACAGGATTGTTGAGGAGTTTGATATTAATATTATTAATATTAACATATTAATTATTAATAACATTATATTAATATATGTCAGTTATCACTGGTATTTTGTTCTATGGCACTTAGAAAGAAGCAATATTGGGACAAGTCATGATTCTTCTAACATTCTTTTATGGTTTAGTGTGGGGTTTATGTTTTTGGATTATGTTGCAGGTACAAAAAAAACAATGTCTGTGTGTAATGGATAAATATGTTGAAGTATGAGCTCCTGCCTCTGACACATACTTGCCATTTGACCTTGGGAAAGTCACTTAACTCTTAATGAATGTTCCGGGCAATTCTCTAAGAATTAGTTGAGGTGCTGACCTGCTTCAGTAGAGGGACTTTCCCCTTCCCAATGATTAACACAGTCCCTGTCCCTGTTCTTATGTAGGTTCATCACCATCCTCATTTTTTTCTTTACTAAAGAGGAAGTACAGGGGATAGATCAATTGGAGGTAGGAAGCCAGCCTGACAATGGCTATGTGACCTTGGGCAAGTCTCTTAACCTCAGTCCATCTCAGTTTCTTTATCCTTAAAATGGGGATAATAACGGTACCTACCTCCCAGGGTTGTTTGTGAAGATCAAATGAGCAAATATTTTAAAGCACTGTGCAAATGTTAAAATAGTTCATGAACATTAGCTGCTGCTGCTGCTACTTCTACTATACTAATGTGGTCAGACTGTAAACACAAAAGTCACAAACCATGTCTGTTTACATTATTGACAAAGCACTTGTCAGAACCTGGGGGTAGGTAGGAAAGCTGAAGAGGGGAGAAAAAAGTGAGGAGAAAAGGGAGTTGGGAAGAGACAGAGACAAGAGAGATAGTTAAAGAGAAGAGGGAAAAGAAATATCAAGAAAAGGGAGATAGAGAAAAAGAAAAAAGAGTAGACAGAAAGATGGACAGAGAAGAGGTAGATACACTAAGAATGTAGAGACTGACAAAAAGGAGAGGGAGAAGACAGAAAAGAAGGGAGGCAGAGAGATTGAGACAGAGAGACAGAAAGGGAGAGAGAGGAGATAAGGGAAAGAGAGACACAGGGAGAGACAGAAAGTAAGGGGGAGAGAGGAGAGGAGAGAGATGCAGAGACAGAGGCAGAAAGAGGGAGAGAGAAAAGAGAGAGACAGTGATGCAGAAAGGGAAAGAAAGGAAAGGAGTGAGACAGAGAGAATAAAATTGCTCTTTAAAAAGCCCTAACTTTATTGATTTATTTTGTTTTTGTGATAAATGGTTTTTTGCTTCTGCTGCTGTGATATGAGGGCATTTTCCAAAACGTGTGCTTGTGTTTTGCATAAAATTTGCCTATAAATGAATGTACCTGCATACCTAAACCATGCATGCAATTTTCAGGTCCAATTGGACAGATTAGTGGGATTAAACATTCAGAGGGGCTCCTGAGGGAGAAACTAGGACCAAGTGCTGGGAATTACAGGGAAGAAGGTTGAGTCGCATTTTAAAAGGGAAAATGCTCTGTCCATATGAGCTGTCCAAAAATGGAAGGGGTGACAGTAACAGCTGGCCAATGGCCATTTAGAGGTGGCAGAATACTTTATGTACATCATGTTCTCACTGAGTCTTGCAACCACCTTGAAATAGGATACCGCAGTTATAATTCTTCCATTGTACATGTGGGGAAATCAAGGCCCAGTTAGTTCCCCTTCAAATCATTTTGTATTTATTTTGGACGTATTCTATATTCATTTATCTATGAACATAGTATACTCTCTCTTCCCTCCCCTTCTCTCAATTTAATTTCTTTAAGGACAAGTACTGTCTCATTTTTGTATCCCTAACACCCAGGAGAGTAACAGGTATACAGTAGGTGCTGAATAAAAACTTATTGATTGACAAATGATGACACAGACTCCAGTGTCATCCCTCCAGCCATTCTCCTTTTCTCTTGGTTACTATTTCCATACATGGAGGTACAAGCAAGACCATAGATCTCCAGTTCAAAGGGACCCCAGAAGCCAGTCAGGCCAACTCCCCTCATTTTACAGATGGGGAAATTGAGGCCTAGGAAAGCTAGATGACTTCACCAAGGTCACACATGTCATAGGCATTAGAAGTGGAATGTGACCCTAGATTTTCTGACTCCAGTGCTAGTATTTCTTCCCCCACTGTAACCTAATTTCTCCTCCTTTGTCTGTCTCGGCTTCCTCTATCCATCTCCTAACCACTGACTTTCCTTAAAACTTACCTATTTCCTCCTGGAACACAGGAGAGAAGGGAGCCTGAGTTAGTGGTACTGAGAATCTAAGTCCTTGGGTTTCAGCCTCATTGACTCTCCCCAGCTGCTTGCCTGTCACCTAATTACCTGTCTTCAAAGGAAGCCTCTCTGCAGGTGACAGGATATGAAGGTTGCCATTTTCCCCCCTCCAAAAGTACATGATGTGACTAGACATGGATTTAAAAAGCCACTTTTAACTCAGTCATGTGTGAAAGAAGAAATTAAGAAGCCTATAACTGGACCCCGATTGGAGTTGGTTTGTAGGCACGAAAACCATGGACAATCTCCCTGACCTCTTTACCTGCAGGGTCCCTGATGGTCAAGGATCCCAGGGAACAAGGAGTTTCAGTAATGTTAATGCCTTCTAATTATCTCCCAATCTGGCCCCAGAGCACTGAAAGCTGTTAAGATTTTAACTAATTAACTTGATGGGTTCCTAGGACGGATAGAGGGGACTTCAGATTTATCTTCACCCCACAGGTAAGAATGAAGAGGAACAAGGGAGAGTGCAAATTTCTCTTCCTACTGCCTCACTGCCATCCCTTTTGCCTGGCTGGTCAGCAGCCAGGGGGACGCCAACTGCTCGTTAATCTAAGCTTCCATAGCTGGACCAGTTGAAGAAGAACCACAGAGAAAGTATGAGGAAACAGAGGGGAATAAGAAATAGAATAAAAGGAGGATGGGCCAGCGGTTATGTTTCTGCATATTGACCCTAAGGGAATGTCATAGGAACACAGATACATTGACTGAAGATAGCTTAGAGGTTCATTTTACAAACGGAGAAGTTAAGCCCCAGGGAAGTTAGATGATTTGGTCAAAGTTGCTCAAATAACAAATTCATAGATTCATAGATTTGGGGCTGTACATTCATGGACTTATCTAGTCCAAACTTCTCATATTACAGATGAAGAAACTGAGACCTGAAGTGGTGAAGTGGCTTTGTTTATATCACACACAAATATTAAGTGGCTGAGCCAGGATTTGAACTCAACACCAAATCCAACATAGTTCTACACTGTCTCCTAACACATCATGTAAATGGCATGCAAATTATGTCATGTAAATTACATGGAAATTAGTTTGAAGTTTCTCTTGGGATTTACAACTCAAAGGGACCTCAAAGTCCATCTAGTCCAGTTCCTTTAGCATTATAAATGAAGAAAATAAGTCTCAGGAAGTTTAGAAGATGTGCCCAAGGTCACTCAGGTAGGAAGTAGCAGAACTGGAATTTGCACTCAGGTCCTGAGGCCAACTATTCCAACCCCTTTAATTTACATGTGAGGAAGCCAAGGGTCATTCAGCAAATAAGTGTAGGAGCCAGGCTTTGACTTGATGGCCTCTCAAGTCCCTTCCAGTTTTGGATCTGTGAATCCATAATTTGAACTCATTCTCTCTGACTCCAAATACAGCACTTTTCCTGTAAAGTTGTTGTAAAAAAAAATACCTTCATCTTAGCTCTAATTCCTTAACTAGATGAAAACATGACCTAGTCAATTTATCAAAATGACTTAGACTAAGTTAGAAAAGGCCTTTGAACTAGATTGATAGTTGTACAAGAATCTAATTCAAATGGGTCAAGGAAACTTGACCATTCCTTAGGAATTATCTATAAATTATCAAGTGAGTAGAGGAGGGGAGGTCTGAGAAATTTCAATGAGCATGAGGGTCTAATAGAACTCCCAAGATAGAACCACTTGGGGGGAAGAGAGAGATCTTCACCCTTACCCAGGTTTCCTTCCCTCCCTCCATCTTTGATCAGAGGAAAACTTTCCAGGTTCGGTGTCAACAGAATACTGGACTTCTCAACTTTCCCTCAATGTCCTAAACAGGGTCCCTGGATCAGCTAGTGGCAGTGTCTGCATCACAAGCCAAGGAGAGATGGTTGCAGATTGATCATGTTTAAAGGGAGTTTCTGAAAACCCCAACAAATGGTAGAAAAGGACTTCTTGCACCTAGAAGCTGTGCCACATCTAAACTCTAAGCACGAGCTACCTACAAATATGTTTGTATATATTTGTGAGAAAGTGTATCGTATACTTTTAGAGAAACATTTTCCAACATCTCCTGGGCCACCTTAGTAAATACTTCCATTCTAAAAGCTACTTAAATCTGTTTGATTAAATGATTCTCAGTTAACAATCTTGTAGAGAGGAAGCATGCTTCAAGTCAATGGTATTGAGAATATCTTTGAACTCTGAGGGGAAATGCACCTAGCCAAATTTGGGGACCTGACTTGTCAATGGAAGTGGGAGTTGGGGGAAGGATCCTTGGAACTTCTATGTTCTTCATTTCTATAAAACAGAAGTTTAAAAAATAATTTTCTTAAGTCACGGACAGAACCAATATGGAAGGTCATGCAATGGTAATTGTGCTCGGCTCTGACAGGGGAGTGTGATATGTTACTTTATTTTTAGTACATTGTTACACTAAAATCTTCCAATTCAGGAAATACTATTACTTTAGGGCAGGCGTGGGGAACGTGTGACCTCGAGGCCACTTGTGGCTCTCTAGGTCCTCAAGTGCCACCCTTTGACTGAATCCAAACTTCATAGAACGAATCCCCTTAATAAAAGGATTTGTTCTGTAAAACTTGGACTCAGTCAAAAAGCCTCACCCAAGGACCTATAAGATCACATGTGGCCTTGAGGTTGCAGGTTCCCTTTCCCTGCTTTGGAGACATTTCAACAACACTTGTTCTTATTACGTATGCATGTATTTGCTCCCAGGGTGCACAAGTTCATCTGAGATCCTACTCCTGAGTAACAGAAAGATCAGAGACCCTGAACTTCAGGAAAACAAACTTCAAAGCCAAACTCTGGCTCTTCATGACTTCACGCAACATGACAAGGGTCTTTGAATTGTGGATACCTACTTGCAGTTTTTACATTTCAGTCCAAACAACATTCCTTTCCCACAGACGGTGCAAGTCTGAGACATCCAGTACTTGGTGGAAAATCTGAAAAAGAAAGAGACCAAGTTAGAAGACAAATAGGAGGCAATTGATCAAACCTCCAAACATGGCCTTGAACTTGAGGATCAGGAAAGAGGGCCAACAGAGTCCCAAAGCCAGAGGGACTCTTAAGTGAAAGCCCGTTGTTGGGATGACAGTTCTACAGCTTAAAAGGATCTTAGGAATGAACCCTATCGTTTTACAGATGAGGAAACTGACGTCCAGATTGGTGAAGTGACTTAGATCAAAAGGATCATAAATTTAGAGCTGGAAAGGACCTCAGATACAATGGAGTTCAATTCCTTCACTGGGATCTGAATCCAGGCTGACACCAACTCCAACATTCTTTCCACTGTTCCATGGTGGAAGAAGGTCTGACAATGAAATGACTCAGAATTTCAAAGCTGGACAAGATCTCAGGGGCCTGACAACATATCCCCAAAGAGATTGTTCAGTTTTACTTGACCTCCAGTGAGGAGAAACCCATCACCTCCCATGTAGCCCATACCCTTTTAGAACTTGTTAGTTTTAAGGAAATTTTCCCTTATATTAAGCTTCTATTTCGAATCTTGCTGAGTAGGCACTCATTGATGCTCGCCTTCCCCAAAACCATGGAGGGCTAGGTAGTCACTAATTTAATTCAATCCATTTCAATCACATGCCTATTAAATGAAAGCCAGGATGGTAGGTAAGGCAGAAATATGAATCAATCCTTACCCTCCAGAAGTTTAATAGGGGGGAGGCAAAGATGCAACGTGCACACTGATAAGTAAATACAAAGGACGTACTACTATAATAACTAGCATGGGAGGATCAGGAGAGGTTCCCTGTAGGAGGTGATGCTGAACTGCATTTTGTTTTTATCATTTTAATTTATTTCATTAAACATTTCCCAGTTACATGCGAAAAATTTTCAACATTCACTTTTTAAAAAAAAATTTGATGTACAAATTCTCTCCTTCCTTCTTCCCCACCCCTGGAGAAGGCAAGTGATATGACATTGATTATACATGCATGTGTTCATCCTTCGTTGCCGAAGAAGACCATGCCATCAGAGAAATGATGACATGACTTGCACTTGACTTTGTTTTGAGTGAGGGAGGGCTGTGAAGGTCACCAGCCTCACTTCTCCTCCAGAGCCCTCTGAATCCACTGACCAGATATTCAACAGGATGACTGGAGATGACCCAGGATGAGGCAATTGGGATTAAGTGACTTGCCCAAGGTCACACAGCTAGTGAGTGCCAAGTGTCTGAGGTGAGATTTGAACTCAAGTCCTCCTGACTCCTGCACTGGTGCTCTATTCACTGTACCACCTAGCTGCCCCAATTATACATGTGAAGTTATGCAAAATATATGTCCATATTATCCATGTTGCAAAAGAAAACACACACACACATCCAAACGCAAGAAAAATAAAGGAAAGTGTGTAAAGAAAAAGTAAAGAAAAAAACAGTATGCTTCAATTTGACTCAGAGTTCATCGGTTCACATTCTGGAGATGGGTGGCATTTTTCATCATGAGTCCTTTGGAATTATCTTGGATCACTGTATTGATTAGAGTACCTAAGTCTTTCACAGTTGATTACAACGGTGCTGTTACTGTGCAAAATGTTCTCTTGGTTCTGTTCACTTCACTTTGCGTCAGCTCACATAAGACTTACCAGGTTTTTCTGAAATGATCCTGCTTGTCATTTCTTATAGCACAAATATATACCACAACTTGTTCAGCCATTCTCAAAATGATGGGCATCCCCTTAGTTTCCAGTTCTTTGTTACCATAAAAAAGCAGCCATAACTATGTTTTGGCACATATAGCATTTTCTTTGATCACTGAGCTGCATTTTGAAGGAAGCTAGGCATTCTCTGAGATAGAAGTAAGGAGGGAGTACATTCCAGACATAGAGGATGACCTACACAAAGGTACAGGGAAGGACATGGACGGCAATGTTCAGGGAATAGCCATTTTGGCTGGAGTGAAACAAGAGTACATAGGTTTAACAACTGAATTCCTTCTCCCCCCCTCCCAAAAAAAAGTATGCATAACACATTTTTAAGTTTAAGATGCATTATTATTAACATTTTCTTTATCACTTTCTTCAGTCTAGACAATCCACAAAACAATAAATCAAACCCTAATTTTTAGCATTTGCTGATTTCCAAAGGTACATTTTGTAAACATTTGCTTACTCTGAAAATTTAATAATTGGTTCTCGAGTCCTTTGAGCTGTCTCCAGCACAGTACTGGGTATAGAATGCATGAAAAAGAATAATATAAAATGTGACTAGAAAGATAAGTGGGAGCTAGATTGTAAAGGGTTTTAAATGCCAAACTGATGATTTTTTTATTTTATGCACCTGGCAATAGGGAGCCATTGAATATAGCAGAGGAAGATCATGAGTCAGTCTGATCTGTGTGCTAGGAATTGCATTTAGAAGATGAAGGATCACTAGGGTTGACTCATCCACATACTCACTAGTGGATGAGCTAACCATTGAAGAAACCATCTGTAAAACTGGGACATTCAAAATCAAAAGTTCAGAGGATTGTAGTCAGCAAAGTACAAGAGAGCCATCAGGGGAAAAGCACTGAAGCAGGAGGGTTGAATTCAGTGTCACTGGTTGCTGTTGTTTCATTATTTTCAGTAGTGTCTCACTTTTTGTGACCCCATTTGAGGTTTGCTTAGCAGAGATACTAGAGTCGTTTACCATTTCCTTCTCCAGCTCCTTTTACAAGTGAGGAAACTGAGGCAAACAGTTGCCCAGGGTCATATAATTAGTAAGTGTCTGAAACCAAGCTTGAACTCAGGAACATGAATCTTCCTGATTCTGGATCTGTGGCATTGGATCTAAGTTCAAATCCTAGTTCTGCCACTTCTGCTTTGTGGTCTTGGACTACACACTGAACTTCTCTGGTTTCAGTTTTCACATCTGTAAAAACTGGGATTAGATGACCTCCAGTGTCTCTTCCACTTCTCATAAATCCTACAAAGCTGAACTTGTGGTCAAGAGACCTACTATTAATTAGTCAACAAACAAGCATTTCTTAAGGGTTTTAAAACTGGGGATATAAAAAAGGGGGAAAGAATCCTTGCCCTCAAGCAGTTGATATTATGAAGGGAGAGAGAACAGATAATGAAGCAGATCCACTCATCTGTTTCAGTGCTCATCAACAATGTGCCTAAACCTCACTAAACCTCGGTTTCTTCATCTGTTAAAAGGGGGAAAGAATACCTCCAGGGCCTACCTCCCAGAACTAGTAGAGGGAAGTGTTTTTTAATCCTTAATGGACTTTTATACCAATTTAAACTTAGAAAGGACACTTAGAGATTAACTTGTACAACTTTTTCATTTTACAGGGAAGGAAACTGAGGCAGAGGGGAAGGAACTGACATGGTCAAGTCACATAGGAGAATGAGATTTGAACTAGGGTCTTCTGCTCATCAGTCATTTGGCGTACAGAGAAGCTGGGGCGGGGGGAGATCAGTAGATAAAATACTGAACCTAGAGTTAGGAAGGCATTAGTACCAATCTAACCTTAGACACTTAGTAGCTGTGTGACCCTTGGCAAGTCACTCACTTCTGTTTGCCTCAGTTTCTTCATCTTTAAAATGGGAATAATAATAGCACCTACTTCCCAGGATTGTTGTGAGGATTAAATGAGATCATACTTGTCAAGTGCCTTGCAAACCCTAATATAAATGCTTATACATGCCTTATATAAATGTTAGCTAGCTATTATCATCTTTAGTAGATGGCCCCTTCCAGCTCTATCTGACCCTTTCCTGATACTTTTCTTCCCTAGATACAGGGAGGGGGAAAAGGAGAGAGGGAGATGGGGAAAGTGGGCGATTCTAGAGAAGATCTAGGGCTAAATGAGCTGCATCCATCTCTCTAACCCCTTGTCTGGGGCCGGGCTTCTTTTTCAGGAGATAGGCTGCAGCCAGCAGGGCTGGGAATGGGAAATTTATTGAAGGCTGCCAGGTCAGAGTGAATTTTCGATTTTTATCAGCATCAGCTGGAGTTCTATCTAATCTCAGCTGGATCTGAGTTGAAATGAAAGTTGAATGTGATTACATAAATTGGTGCCTGAGCCTATGAAGGGGGAGGGAGCACTTGGGCTCCTGTGGCTCAAGAGAGGGCTAAGGTGCTTTCCTGGGCTCTCTTCTTCCAATAGAAGTTTGGAGCAGATACCTGGCTCTCCCCAATTTGGCCTGGGGCAGAGACCTAAGCAGTATAAAAACAACTAAATTAGTAAAACAATGCAGATTTGCAAATGAGACTCATGTGCCTAATAAACTGCTTTGATGCATCCCATCCCACTTCAAACAGTTCTAATTTTTACGGATCTTCCCCCCCTCCTCCATGTTAGCCTCTTTGCAGCTGCCTTTTTCCTCCTTCACCAGATGACAGGATGATTAGTCTCTAAGGAATTTCACTGGATTTCTACAATCTACACCCCAAGGAGGAGCACATCCCTTTCTCCTCTAAGGGAGAAAAGATGAAGTGCCCTTTTGGTTGACTAGCTTTAGGCAGCAGGTGGGAGCTTTGCCCCAATGGGGCCTCTTTACTATCACTTTTTGTGTACTGAGGTTAGCTTAGGGAGGCAGCTAGATTGTACTTAGTGAAAGTGAGGAACACCAGAATTAAAATCTCACCTCACATGTTTTCTGTAACCCTGGGCAAATTACTTAATCTAGCTCAGTTTCCTCATGATAATTAAAGCTCCTACCTCCCATGGTAGTTGTGAGGATCAATTCATAATACCTTATGTAAAGTGCTGTATAAATGCTAGCTATTATCATGTACTTTATATTATAGCAGCCCATGTAACAATCAATAAACATTAAGCACTTATGTGCTAAGCACTAGGGATATAAAGACAAAAGTGAAAAGTTTCTACCCTCAAGGAGTTTATGATTTAGCCATGGGAGACAACATGACCAGATATACTTATATACAAAATATAAGGAGAGAGACTGGATTTATTAGGGTAGGAGCTCAAGGTGAGGAACTTCCTATACTAAAGCAATTTGATTATTTTCTCATCAAGTAATAGCATTAGAAAGTTGTCTCTTTGTGAAGCATGTTGTCGTGATGTTTGATCATGTCCCCATTTGAGGTTTTCTTGGCAAATATACCATTTCCTTCTCCAACTCACTTTTACAGATGAGGAAACTGAGGCAAATGGTTAAATGACTCACCCAGGCTAGTAAGTATCTGAAGCCACATTTGAATTCAGGTCTTCCTGATCCCACTCACAGCATTCTATCCACCTAGCTGGCCATGTCATTATAGGGATTCTTTTGTGGGTATAGGTTAAATGGCTGCCTAGGTTGCTTCCAATGCTAAAATGCTGTGATATACAATCCAACAATCTTTACTCCCTCACAGTGCAAGTCTTCCTCCAGTCTTTTTTGCAAACTTTCCCCACCCTTCCCAACTGCTCTTTGATGTTTCATAAGACCTCATGGCTCCTAATTTTCCACCATGTTGTTCTGGTAATCAATTATTTTCTGCTGCCCCTTGAAAAGATGAGTTGCCACAAACATGATAGGAAGAAGGAAATGGTCCTGAAACTAGGACTGCGGTAACAACTTCTAAAGAAGAAGCAAGTGGCCATTACCAGACCACTTCAAGAAGATCTAGAGGGGCTTAGCACCTGAAATTCCAGAAAGTTGTCAAGTTTAAATTACTGTTGTTATCTCAGGAGATGAGTATGCAAAGGGGATCTAGCCTCATAGGTTGGAAAGGACCTTCAAGGTCACTGAGTCTAACTCCGTCATTCTATAGATAAGGAAACTGAAGCTGATGGAAGTGAAGTGACTTATCCAAGGTCACACAGCTACGTATTTAAACCCAAGTCTTCCTGATTCAAGATATCAATCTCTATCCATTACACTACCTAGCTGCTTAGAAGTCAAGAAGACCTGGATTCCAGTCGTGATCCTAGACCCAGAGCCTCTAATCGACAATCTTCATCATAGTCTCTCTTAGCCTTCTAATTACAGTACAGAGACCTCTCTTGTCAGGACCTATATTTAAGGAAGAAGTCCACATCAGCAATCTTTCTTCATTTCCCACCAGACCATACTCTTCTGGACCTCTCTATGCCTCTCCTCCAGGTATTTCCTTCCCACCTCCTCCACTTTCCTGCATTCTTTGCATGTAGTCTTTCCCCACAGGATTGCAAACTCTTCAAGGGTACTGATTGTCTTTGGCCTTTCTTTGCATCCCCAGTGCTTAGCACAATGCCTGGCACACAGTAAGTATTTAATAAATATTGATTGACTCTTTTCAGCCATCTTCATGCTATGGTGAAGCTCCCCCACAGCTCTAAGAACAGGAATCAAAGCAACACTTCCAAAATACTGCTCCCAGTTCGCCATTCTCCTCCATAAGTTGTCTTCCTCCATTGGAACAGAAACTCCTTGAGGGAAGGACTAGGCTTTAGTATTCTCATCTTCAGCAGTTAGTATAGTGCTTAGCACATAAATGCTGTTTCATTCTATTGGTATTACTCAAACTTCATGCTCCCCACCATTCTTGGTTATTCTGCATTCTATAGGGAAGGAGGTCAGGAGGACTACTTGTGATCTTCTTACTCGTGATAGTTCGAATCCCTGATTCATTGGCTCTGGCTCCTCTGAAACAGCTGTGCGTTGGGCAAGTCACTTAACTCAACAGTACTCCAGGCAGCTACAACAAGGTTCTGATCTCCGTCTATGGAGAGAATTTCCACACCAAGAGTTCCAAACCACAGGAGTAAACAAAAAAAAAAATCTCATGTATCCAAACAGTCAAACACAGTGCCAGGCACTGTGCTAAACACCAGGGAATACAGAAAGAGGCAAAAGATTGCTCCTGCTCTCAAAAAGTTCACCAAAAACTATTCTCGGAAGCTTCCTGGAAAGAATACAGACTCGAACCTGGTTCAAACTGTCAATAATTGGCAAACCACTTAACCAAAAAGACAGCTCCATGAGTTCAAATCTGGCCTTAGACACTTAGTGCAAGTCACTTGTTGTTTGAGGAAACCTCAGTTTGCTCATCTTTAAAATAAGCTGGAGAAGGAAATAGCAAATCACTCCATTATCTCTGCCAAGAAGACCCCAAATGGGGTCATAGAGTGTCAGATATGATTAAAAAATAACAACAAAGATAATTAAAGTACTTTGCAAAGTTAGAATCCTTTTCAAGAACTGGGTAGAGGCATTATTATTGGTGTTAATATGGACCCTCCTTAAAGTCCCAGAATGCCTTAGTGGTAACACTTTGGTGGAGACTAGTATGATTAGGAGCCCAGGTGTTACCTATTACAGAAGAACTTTCCCCATTACACTGATTGGAAGGACTCAGTGTTGACACCAAAACTGATGGAACAGAAAGCTTGCCTCTGAGTCAGGAAGATCTGAGTTCAAGTCAGACTTCTGAAATCTACTGTGCTGTGTGACCCTGCGTAAGACACTTAATCCCTCAGTACCTTAGACAACTCCCTAAAACCATAAATTGCAGAGAAAATGTCATCTATGTTGGTAACAATAATAAACACAATTAATAGCTAAAACTGCAAGTCATGTCATCATCTCCCTGATGTTATGGTCCTCTTTGAAAATGAAGGACAAACTCTACATGTGAGTAGTCCGAACTCTCTGAATGGGAACCCAGCCAGTTGAGTAACTCAGCTCATCCTCTCCCTTTCCTTTTCTTTCCCAAAGGAGACAATTTTTATTACTGGCTAGATTTCTTTCCTTCCTTCCTTCCTTCCTTCCTTCCTTCCTTCCTTCCTTCCTTCCTTTCCTCAAAGACCAAACCTTAAACCCATGTCACCCTGGAGCTCATAGATTGGACAACAATAGGTCCCTGCCCAAGTGCCACTTAATGGCTCTTTTTTGGGCCCTCCTAGCTCAGAGTGAACACAAATAGTAACTATTTCTCTTTTGGCCATTCATCCTGAGTCATCTCCAGTCATCTTGATGAATATCTGGCCACAGGACCCAGATGACTCTGGAGGAGAAAGTGAGGCTGGTGACCTTGCACAGTCCTCACTCAAATCAAAGTCAACTGCAAGTCATGTCATCATCTTGCTGATGTCATGGCCCTCTTTGAAAACAAAGGACAAACACAACAATAATATAATGCCTTACAATTTGCAAAGCACTTTACATATGGTTATTATATATCTCAGTTGGCAGTTCCCCCATCCAAGGATCCTGACACTTGGGAAACCTGCAGCTTCCATCTCTCAAGCACTGTCAGTTGACCAAGTGATACAGCCTAAGGAGCTCTGGGCCACGCCATCTGCCCTGGCATGATGCATTTAGGATGTAAAGGCATTTCCATCCAACCTGCAACTGAATTTTCTATATTTTTTCATCCAGTTAGTGTGTAAGCTCTTTTAGGTCAGGGAATATCTCAGTTCTTCTATTTGTATCCCTAGTGCTTAGCATATAATAAATGCATAATAATTTTTCACTTATTTCTTGGTTCATTCACAAGTGTGGTTAAAAAAACATCAACTTTTATTTACTTCTGTGCATATATATATATTGACTTCCATAGAATGGAAACTCATTGAGGACAAGGACTATTTTGTTTTTTGTCTTTGTATACCCAACATCTAGGGGTACATAATAGTGCTTAATAAATGCTCTGTCTTTGCTTTATTTTTTCATTAACAAGTCTGGTTAAAGAAACAAATTTTTGAAGAAACTGAGGGAATTAAGGGAATATTATTAGCACAGCAAGTTGTCAATTGTGGGAATTGAGTGAACCACACTGACTCCATCTTGTGACAATTCTGAAGCTAGCTTAGTTCCTTTTCTATTCAATTTACAGGTGTAACCCAAATTCTTTCTTGAGAAAATTTTATTCAATCATGAAATTGAGAGAAAACCTTCTTGCTGGATCTAACCCTGCATGCCTGGGAATTGGACCACCTCTACCTGCTGCTTAGAAATCCTTAACTAAGGACCAAGGTCATTATGACCAGAAACTCAGATCCAAAGATTGATACAAGGAGTTTTCTCACAGTTGTACATCTCAAGTAATTTATATATCTTATCTGATCTGAAAAATTGGCCCTGTACTGATCAATCAGTTATTATTTCCACATACCTTTGATTTTTGACAGACACTTGGGAGAGGGGGAGAGCAAGGAATGAGACACCTCCTTTTCTGATTTCAGGGAACTGCACTGTTCACTTTCCCCCTCCCAACTACAATTAGAAATCAGATGACCTAATGTTGTATTACTTCCTTTGAATTAGTTTTATTTGATTAATTTTTTTTTGATGTATCAAAATCTGTTTCTCCCTGTATTGGAGTCCAGCCCTAAATTGAGGAGATCTGGTCCCAGATTGCTTAATAAATGGATGTACCCAGAAGTCTGAACCCTTGTCTCATGTCATTTCATCTTTCACCCACCACAATCATTTACTTCTCTAACTATGTATGTTGTTTTCCTCTGTAGAATGTAAGCTCCCTGAGGTTAGGGAATTTTTTTTGTCTATTTATGCCCAATACCTAGAACAATGTATGGAACATAATGCTTTTTCATTCACTCATTTAGAAATAAAATCCTCATGCTTACTTTTCTGGGTGTATATTGATTTTCTCCATAGAATCTAAATTCCCTAAGGGCAGAAATTGCGTGGGTTTTGTCTCTATCTATACTGCCTAGCACAATCCCTGGCTTCTAGGAGGTAGTCCATAAAATGGAGAATTTAAATGGTGAAGCCAAGGTGGGGAACCTGTGGCCTCAAGGCCATAGGTGGCCCTCTAGGTCCTCAAGTATGGTCCATACTTGAGGATCTAGAGGGCTTCGAGGCCGCAGCTTCCCCACCCCTGCCCTAGACCTAACTGAAGAGATACCTACATGGACTGGTGTATTTATTGTTATTGTCACCAGCTCAGCATCAGAGCAGAAGGATAAACTTAGCTCAGAATGCACGTCCCCAGGTCCCTATCTAGATAATCTATTCTGTGAGACCTCAAAGTGGCTGTTTCCCTGCATATAATAGGCTTTTCATTTCAGATAGCCGGGGGTGGTGAAGGGGAGAGGGGCTCTTCACCAAAACTTGAGGGAGTTCTATGGCAAGGCAAGTATTCATTTTTGAGTGCGTACTGGCCTTGAGGCATGTGATTTATATCAGGCTCATCAGCCAGAATTGGAGCTCTGTTACAGTTAATTAGCAGGAGCTGTGAGCTGAAGCGAACCCTCTTTTCCCCTCATGGGCTTGACAGCTGGGACAACACACAGGAGGGTGAAATGCTCACTGAAACTTCAGGGTATACGCCCTGCCTTCACTAGGACTTGGAGAGAGAACACAGCCTGCAAGTCACTCAGGGTTCACCCATGGAAATCGAACCATGGGCGATTCTACCCTGGTTCCAGGAGAGGCTCTGTGGAAGAGTTCCCCAGAAGGAGGGCAGTGGTGCCTCAGGTTCAAGAGATATCACTGGTTATGGGTCTGATTGCAGCAAGGCTACATCATGGAGCATGCAAGGGGCTAAGTCTATACTCTGACTCCCTAGTTGGTCCCTTGGTCTTTATGGCAGGGTAGGGGTGGGAAGGTGTCAATGATGATTGGTGATTGAGCCAAGAGGAACTCAGTAAGCTAGATAAGCATTTTTTTTTCAAGCTAGCCTCTTCTTGAGACCCAGTTTTCTTGGACTTCTAGTGAGGAGGGGAGGGATTTCTACTCTTTAATGGTAGCTAGGTGTAGCAGTGGCTGGAAGACTCAACCTGAAGCTAGGAAGATCTGAGTTCAAATCCTGATATGTGATCCTGGATGCCTACCTGCCTCAGTTTCCTTATCTATAAAACAGAGATAATAATAGCACCTATCTCCCCAGGAGGATGAAATAAGGTAATATTCATAATGTATTATGCAAACCTTTAAAAACTATATAAATGTCGACTATTGTTCTTATCACAATGTTATTACAGTTGTTTCTTCCATCCCTCTCCCCCAGCAGCTATGGAATCTACCGCATATATTTGCTACATGAGACTGCGGCTGGATCTGAAGTCCTCAGCTGCCTCTTCTGCTAAGGGTTTCTTTTCCTGAGAGCAGGACTCTTGAAAGATGAATGTTTACTTTTTGAGGTTGAGAGGTCAGGGTCACTGAATGGGGTGCTGCTACCCAAGGGGAGGTGCTGCCTACAACTATACCACTCCCAGAGAAGTACTTGACTGTTGTCAGGAGAATGAGTAATGAATACCTGACTGGCCAGATGATATAGACCTTAAGCTGCTGTTCAGACAGTACACATATGAGATGAACATAAAATATCTCTCAGAATTACTCCAAGTCTTCTGGGAGTCTATCCTTTCCAGAAGAGTATAATAGGTGTGATAGGCTATTGTTTCTTATTTTAAGAATTTGTCGAAGAATGTTTATGAGTCTTGTGTTTGAAGGATTATTTTGTGATGGAAGAAATAAATAGCTGTCCTATACCTGATATCTACTACTTTGCACCTTTCCTAGAAAGGATCTTCATTAATCTCCCTTGGGGAAACTTTAAATGTGAACCAAACCTAAGGTCTCATAAATTTTCCCCAATGTGGACATGATGAACATGATAAAAACATTTTAGAGGAAATGCTTATTTCAGATTGAGTTTGGTCCCCTTGATCCCAGATCCAGGGCATTTTGTGAGAGCTGGGCACCTGCTGGGTCAAGGGCAGCATAAACATGGAGCTACAACTCAAAGTATCAGTATCCTCAGAAATTCAAGAATCTCAGAGTGGAAAGGGTCCTTCACAAGCTCATCTGGTCCAAGAATCCTTTTTATATCACCAAAGAGTGATCATCTAACCTTTACATGGAGACCTTCAGTGAGAGGGAAATGGACATTGAATTTGGAATTGGGGGACCTAGTTTCAAGTATTTTGATCCTGGCTCTACCATGTTGGACTTAAGTTCTCTGAAACTCATTTTCCTCTTGGGTAAATGAGGGGATTGGACCAAATGACCTCTAATATTACTTCCAGCTCTAGAGCTA
Organism: Notamacropus eugenii; assembly: GCF_028372415.1. NCBI lineage: Eukaryota > Metazoa > Chordata > Mammalia > Diprotodontia > Macropodidae > Notamacropus > Notamacropus eugenii. The sequence continues at coordinate 27,997,836 of NC_092875.1, read as the reverse complement.
CCAACCTATTTGCGATCTCAAGGTTACCCATTGCTCTTGTAAATAGCTCTGATCATGAGGAAGCATTTCTTTATATTAAGATTACAATTAACTCTTGAGATCTTAATAATAATAATTAATAATAGCCAGCGTAAAATGCTTTAGGTTTTGCAAAGTATTTACAAAGATCATCTCATTTGATCCTCACAACAACCATAGGAGGAAGGTGTTATCATTATCCCCATTTTACAGATGAGGAAACTGAAGCAGGCAGAGATAAAGTGACTTGCCCAGTGTTACACAGCTAGCAAGCTCCTGGGACTGGATTTGAACTCGTCTTTCTATTCCAGGTCCAGCCCTCTATCCATTGTGTCATCTAGTTTCCAGATTCTACCTATACCTTTAGGACCAAGCAGAACTGGGACTATGTCTTCTATCAAATGAGATAATCAAAAAGTACTTACTAAAAGTCAGATGCTGAGGACACAGTGTCAAAAATGAATCTCTCTCTCTCTTTCTCTTTGTCTCTCACTCTGTATATGTATATGTGCACACATACATATGTATAGTACTTTGTAGACCTTAAAGTGCTATAGAAATATTTTTTATTATTATTACTTATGATAATATGATGATTAATCTTTAATATTAAGAAAGGACTCTCCCCAAAGTTGACAGTCAAGATATGATTGAGCAAGAATTTCTATGTTGGTTACAGGATTTGTGATGATGGGTTGTTTTTGTTTTCTGGTAATTTCTTGAACTCAGAGTTTTTAACAGTTCCTAAATGAAGTGTAGGCATCAAATTTAAAATCCATTTGGAGAGGCAGTATCCTCCAGGAAGAAAGAGTTGAACTGTACATATCTTTCCTCCCCAATGGATTGTAAGCCCAGGGACTCTGCCATGTTTGTCTAACACAGGGTGTGGGTGGCACAAATTAGTCTATTAATTAACAATCACGGGTAAATTGATTTTACAATATGGAGTATGGAGGCTCAGTTCCTAGCCCAGCTGTGCTGATACCTGGCTAGGTGAGCTTTGGCATATCACAAGCTCTCAGAGCTTCGGGTTTATCATCTGAAAAAAGGAGATTGAACAAGATGATTTAAGGGCCCTTCCATCTCTCTGTGTCCATGACTCAAAGGGATAGAATGAAAATGCCCTGTCTGGGGGCACTTCAAGACAATTTTGTCCTGCCCAGATCGGGAACACCTAAGTGACAGAGAGGAATAGTTTGCAATAGCAACCCCTTGGCTCAATTCCTTACCTCTTCAGAAATGCATTCTACTCATCAGGAGACATTTAGCAACTGTCTTTTCCTTTGGAACTTCCTCTGTGGTATGTCCATCTCCATCCTTCCACAATTCCCCCAGCCCCTGATTCTGTCTCTCCTCTCTTTCTCTCTCTCTTCTCTCTTCCTCCTTCTCTTTCTTTTTCTCCCTCTTTTTCTCTGTCTCTCTGTCTTCTTTCTTTTCCTCTTTCTTTGTTTCTGTCTTCTGTCTCTCTATTTCTCTGTCTTCTCTCTTTTCCTCTTTCTCTGTTTCTGTTTCTGTCTTCTATCTCTCCCTCTATCTCTCTGTCTCTCCCTCTGTCTTTTTGTCTCTATCTCTCTGTGTCTCTGTTTATCTCTCTGTGTGTGTCTTCCTGTCTCAGTGTGTCTGTTTCTGACTCTCCGTTTCTCTGTGTGTGTCTTTGTGTCTCTGTGTGTCTCTCTCTGTGTCTCTCTCTCTCTTTCTCCTCCCCACTTCTTCCTTTCCCTCTTCCATCAGAAAGTCTTTAGAACCCATCTTCATAGAGATATTGTGGCCATTTGATCATGACATTGTGGACTTACCAGCAATGAAAATAGTAACATTAAGATTCATCTCAGAACTCATTTTTCCATCCATCAGAGAAGAATGGATCACAGCAGGAAGTCAAAGATCTGATCCAGTGAAGCAAGAGAAGAAATTTCCACCAGGAGACATAGCATTAGAGAGGCAGGGGATTCATCCCCCAGATGGAGCTCCTTTCAGTGCCTCCCCTGCATCTCTCCTGGAGATTGCCAGGATCTCTTTGGAAGGGAATGGCTTGAGGGTGAGATACCAGGGGAGGTGGCAGTGGACATAACACTGAGCAGGAGCTACCCTGCCCTCAGCAGAGTGACCTGAGGGGACTTCTAGAAAAGAAAAGCTGTTCTGTGCAAGAGGGAGCAAAACAATTCTAAGCCTGGAAGGGACTTTAGAGGCCATGGAGTCCAAATCTTTTACTTTACAGATGAGGAAAATGAGTCCCAGAGCAGCAGAGTAATGTCAAGTCAACAGGCATTAAGCACCAATTCATACATCTCAAGCCACATCTTCCTGATTCTGACTTCCTTGGAGAAGCTAATGGTGCAATGCATGGATTCCTGGACCTGGAGTCAGGAAGACCTGAGTTTAAATTCAGCCTCAGATGTTTCCCAGCTGTGTGACCCTGGGCAAGTCACTTAGCCTCTGCCTCAGTTCCCTCAACTGTAAAATGGGGAAATAACATCTGCCTTTCAGAATAGTGAAGATCAAATGAGGCGATATTTATAGAGCTTAGCTCAGTGCCTGGCATATAGTAGGAACTTCTTAAGTCCTTGTTGACTTAATTTGACCTCTCTGGGCCTCAGTTGCCTCATCTATAAAAGGGGGATAATAATAGCACCTACCTCTCAATTTTGTAAGGGTCAAATGTGATGACATGTAAAAGACATTGTAATCCTTGAAGTGCTATATAAATGCAATGACCTACCTAGTGACCCAGGTAGTATCTTTCACTACAGACAAACAAATTATGAACACCATCACCCCTCCATTCTCCCTCCCCCAAATCCAGCCTACCTGTGTTTTATTGAGTTGCCTAGATCTCTTCGAGGAATCTGAGGAGACCATCGAGGCACTGACAGTGTGTCTGGAGGAAGAAAGCAGAGAGGCAGAAGGAGCAGATTATTCAGCAGATAAGCACAATTTCCCCAACTTTAAATGACTGAGAACAGGATCTAGAGGACCCATAGGGCTCAAGATGGGAATCTCCAAAACCTCTGGTAATCAGGGGGTTGAGGCAGCTAGGTGGTGCAATGGATAGAACACCATGCCTGGAATCAGGAAGACTCTTCATGAGTTCAAATTCAGACTCAGATACTTACTAGCTGGGGGACTCTGGGCAAGTCACTTAACCCTGCTTGCCTCAGTTTCTTTATCCATAAAATGAGCTAGAGAAGGAAATGGCAAATCACTCCAGTATCTCTGCCAAGAAAGCCCCAAATGGGGTCACAGAGAGTCGGACACGTTTGAAATGATTGAACATCTACAACAATAAAACAATAGCAGCACCAGTAACAACAAAATCTTGTTTGCACACAGTTGTTTCATGTTGTCTCCCCAGTTAGATTGTAAGCTCCTTGAGAGCAGAGACCTTCTTTTGCCTTTCTTAGAATTCCTCAGCACTTAATACAGTGTCTGGCACATACTAGGGGCTTAATAAAGGCTTGTTGGCTGACTGAAAGTGACTCTAGAGAACTTGTAGCCTGTTCTTTTCATTTTGTAGACAAATATAATCATTTTATAGGTGTCTGTCAGTCATCGAGATAAAAAAGGGACTTGCCTATGATATTCCAATAATAAACAGCCATCTGGATTTGAACACAGGTCCTCTGACTCCAAATCCAGCACTTTCTTCCCTTCCCTGTATAAGGCAAATTTCTAAATTTGTATAGAGACTCTGATACCAGAGACTTTGTGTTGGGGATACAAGCCAGTTCACTCCATGACTGCTTTTTTCAGGCAGCCACAGACTTCTGATTTTGTTGTCACTTTAGTCATTTCAGTCATGTCCAACTATTCATGATCTCATTTAGGGTTTTCTTAGCAAAGAGACTGCAATGTTTGTCATTTCCTCCTCCAGTTCATTTTACAGATGAGTCAACTGAGGCAAGATAAGTGAAGTGACTTGCCCAGGGTCACCCAGCTAGTAAGTATCTGAATTTGAACTCAGGTTATCCTGACTCCAGGCTCTATCCACTGTACCACCTAGCTACAAATAAGATAGAGACAGGATAAATTGGAAATAATTTTAAAGGGAATTAATTGCTGATATTAAGGGAGATTGGGAAGGTTTTTATAGGAGATAGGATTTTAGGTGGGAAGGAAGCCAGATACATGGAGATGAGAAGAGCTTTACAGGTATGGGGGGGTCAGCCAGGACAAGTGCCCAGAATCCGCACCTGGAATGTTGAATTTAAGGAACATCAAGGAGGACAATGTAATTGGATCATAGAGTATATGGGGGAGGGAGGTGGAAGGTGTCAGAAGACCAAATAAGTAAGGGGAAGGCAGGCTATGAAGGGTTTTGAATATCGAACAGAGGATTTTATATTTGATGCTGGTGGTGATAGGAAGCCACTGAGGTTTACTGACTAAAGAGGTGAAAGGGTCAAACTTTTGCTCTTGGAAGATCAATGTGTAGCTTGTTCTTCATTCTTGAAAAGGACCATGACATCAGGTAGGTGATGCCTTGACTTGTAATGATTTAAGTGAGGCAAGGCTGTGCAAAGTCCCCAACCTCACTTTCTCCTCTAGAGCCATCTAGATCCAGTGGCCAAACCTAGATGAGGAAGACTGGAGATGGCCCAGGATGCAGTGGGAGACCTTGGCCATTTTTTTCAGAAGATCAGTTTAACAGCTGAGTGGAAGACAAACTGGCAAAGATAAACCAAATAGCAGGTTAGAGCGACAGTTCAAGCATGAAGACATAAGGGTCTGTGCCAGGGTGGTAACAGTGTCAGAGAGCAGAAGGGGACGTACATGAGAGATCTGACAAAGGAGGAATTGACAAGAGTTGGCAACAGATTGCATATGGCAGGTGGAGGATGACATCGAGGTTAAGGGCCTCGTTGACTAGGAGATTGGTGGTACCCTTAGCAGTCCTAGGGAGTTAGGGAGAGGGGAGGTTTGGGTGGCAAAGGGAAGCAGTTTAGTTTGGGACAGGTAGAGTTGAAGATATTTGTGTGACGAAAGGCATAATATAATTCAGCAAATCAGGGGTTCTTAATCATTTTGTGCATCATGCACCCCTTGACAGCCTGATGAAGCTTATGGATCTCTTTTCAAAATAATGTATTTAAATGCATAAAATAACATCCATGAGATTACAAAGGAAACCAATTATATTGAGATAATATATATTATATAAGCAAAAAAAAATTTTTAGTTCACTGATCCAGGTCATGTCTTGCAAGAAATACATTTATTGAATATCTAATATGAGCTTGGTACTAAGGAAATATAGAGATGAAAAGTCCCTTCCCTTCAGGAGTTTTCTCTACTTTAACTTAAAGCCAAAATGTCAGCCTAACGAAAGACAATTTAAGAAACTTCAAAAGGAAGGAAGAGAAGAGAAAGGAAAGGAAGGAAAACAAAGAAACAGATTATGTGTTCTCTCCAACTCTCTCACCATCTGAGAACTGGAGCCCTATATGCCACAGCTATTGGCTCCCTGAGCTGTTGCTTACTTGAGTAACATAAGGGATATGGATAGAAATAATGTCTCCCTGTTGGGGTATCTCACAACTGAATCCTGCAAGCCATCAACCAGGTCTTCTTAATTCAGTGCTTACTATAAGCCTAGCACGCTGCTAGACCCTGGGGGACATCCATAGCAAGCCTCAGATGGTCAAGATTCTTGCAAAGCTTACACTGAGCTTGGGGTGATGGGATATATAATGAGTCTGGAGTCACCAGATGGGATCATAGAATATCAGAACTGGACAAGACTTCAGTGACCATCTAGTCTAACCTGAATAACAATCATCCTTACATTATCCCTGGCCAGGATAAGTGGCCAGTCAACCTTTCTTGATGAACTCCCGAGAGGGGGAAGGTGGGCATTTCATCTTTGGATTATCTCCAATTGCTTTTGTGACATCAAGCCCAGAATTGCCAGTTTGAAACAAGTAACTATTGTTCATAAGTGAATCTTCTCTCTTCTTAACTTGTTGTAGTCTGGCCTCTGACTTCATTAACCAACCAAAGCTGCTGTCTTGAAAGTGACCAGTGAGCTCTTACCAAATCTACTGGTCTTTTCTTAACCCTCATCCTTTCTTACCTCTCTGCAGCCTTCAATATTATCCATCACCCTCTTCTTCTTAATATTCTCTTCTCTCTGGGTTTTCATGAAACTGCACTTTCCTGGTTCTCCTCCTACCAGTCTGACTGCTTGTTCATAGTTTCCTTTGTTGGATCTTCATCTAACATGTTCACTAACTATGTGTATTGCCCAGTGTTCTGTCCTGGGATCACTTCTCTTCTCCCGATATGATATTTCATTCTTTGATCTCAACAGCACTCATGGATTCAACTGTCACCCTATGCAGATGATTCTTAGATTTATTTGTCCAGCCTTAGCCTCTCTGCTGCCCTCCAACCTTATATCTCCAACTGCTTATTGTAGATTTCAAACTGGTTGTCTTGGAAACATCTTAAACTCAACACACCAAGAAAATGAAACTCATTATCTTTCCCCTCCAAACTCTTCCCTCTTCTTATCTTCTTTCTTACTATTGAGTACCACCATCCTCCAAGGCTCGAAATTTAGGTTCAGCTCTTCACTTTATCAACCCCCAAAGCCAACCAGTTGCCCAGTCCTATTATTTCTACCTTTGTGACATCTTTCCTATTCAATCCCTTTTCTCCTCTGACATTGCCACTACCCTGACAAGCCTGGACTATTACAATAGCTCGCCGATCGGTTTCATTGTCTCAAGTCTCTCTCGATTTCCAATTCAACTATCAAAGCAGTCTTCCTAAAGTGAAAGTCTGATGAGGTCACCCCCCAAAATCAGAGGAACACAGTTTTTTGGTGTGAGAGATGTGAACTTTCCCAAATGCCTGAAAATTACAGAATTTCAGACAGAACCTCAGAGACCACTTAACTGATCACCTGAAAAAGAAAATTCCTTAATCTGATTCCTTATGCCCACAATAAGTGGGCATCTAGCCTTTGTTTAGATATTTCCAGTGCAGAGGAAGTCCTTATATCTTGAGTAGCTGGTTCTACTTTTGGATTACCATTCTGAAGCATCACTCTCCTGACTGATGACTCCCTCCTTACAACTCCATTTCTGGAAGTTATCCTTACCATGCTTCATGCATGCCTGGACTCAGTCTCTCCATTGTTCTTGTTTGCTACATTGCCTCTTATGAGGTACTCTTCCTTTCTCCTTTATCTGCCTCCCTTCTGGTACCCCTTTATGTGTTATTTTCCCAAATTAGAATGTAAACACCATGAAGGTATATCTGTCATCTGTTTGTATTCGAATCCCTGGAGCTTAGCACTATCTCTCTCTCTCTCTCTCTCTCTCTCTCTCTCTCTCTCTCTCTCTCTCTCTCTCTCTCTCTCTCTCTCTCTCTATCTCCTACCATTTATCACCAATCTATTTATATATGTTTATCTATCTATCTATCTATCTATCTATTTATCTATCGACTTCATGACACTGTCAAAGGGGTCCACAACACAAAAAAGGTTAAGAACTCCTATTCTATGCGCACCATACAAATTTGCAGCTCAAGTACTTTGAAGACAAACATTTTCATCCTCCCAGTTTTCCCTGGGACTAGCTCTAGGTGCTGGGAATGAGACTGGACCATTTCAGGCCACGTCCTTCTCCTTGCTATTTGCCATCCTCCAACTCCCACTAATTCCTTCTCCAATAAGCAAAGAGGCCAGATCTCTTCCCCAAGAAGCATTCCTCTCCACTGGATGCCTTGTCACTGGTTATACTTTCTTTCTCAATACATTAGATTCTCTAAAAATATATGTAATTAACCTTAATAGTGCAGATTCATTTTCTCCATATCCACAGGTCAGCAACAATGAATTTTTTCAGTTATATTAAGCACCCTATCATTTGTTTCCAGCAACAACCATCTACAGTATGGGAGGGAGTGAGTGGATGGAGATTTGAACCCTGAAATCCCATCTTGACTTCCTTAAGTTTCTATTTCATCATCCCTTCCAATAAAATTCTAAAAACTTAGAATTTTTTTTAAAGAGAAGGCACAAATCTACCAGCAAGCCAGGACTGATATTATAAGCAGTAAGGCAAACAGCATTTACAGCAATTAAATTGAGACAGCAGGCTTCTGTTTAACCAATCAAAGCACCTATTAAGATGTCTCAGTGGCAGAACAAAAGCTCTGTTTCCAGTCCAATTTTCTGATAACCAGGAATACAGACTCCAAGTCATATTTTGCATATCACTAGTCCCGGGTGTCTTTTGTCCTGGGATCTCAAAGCAGGTGGATAATAGAAAGTTCTTCTCCAAAGCCCACGGGGTTAGTCTTATCAGCTCCAGGTGAAAAACAACCTTGTATGGTGGGAGAGCACTGTGCGCTATGAGTCAGGAGGGACCAGCAAAAGTTCCCTGTGACATTTGAGCTGGGAATAGAATGAAAAATTCACTGGACATGGAAGTAGGAGAGTTGGTTCTAACAATAGCTGACCTGTGTGTCAGGCTCCAAGATTTGCAAAGTTCTTTGCAAAAATGGTCTCCACTGCTTAGACCCAAGTCTGCAATTTTCTGGCTGTGTGACATTGGGCAAATGACTTTCCCTCTTTGGGTCAGAGTTTTCTCACTTGTATGATGAGGGGCTTAGATTGCCAAACAAATCATTGGATCATGCATTTAGAGCCAGAAGGAACCTTAGATATTATTTAGCTCAATCTATCACCCCCTCATTTTGCAATATCTATAGGGTCATCTAATAAAAATATATGGCCATAAAAATATAATAATAATCATTCTCCTTTACATTATGCTTTAAAGTTTACAAAGACAGGCCACTCACGTAGCAAAACAGAGAGATAACCACAGACCAGCCTATGTGCTCCGTTAGTCTCCATTCAATGTCAAAAGAAAGTAAAGAAAGCCTGTAGGTGGACTCTCTGTGTTGAATTTTCAGGAGGGCAAGGGTCACAAGAGGGCAAGTCATTTAACAAGCTTGCTTCTTTCTGCATAAAGTAAGGTAGTTGGAACTAAAGGTCCTCTGAGGTCCTTTAATACTCTAAATCTATGAGCCTAACACATAGGAAATACAGCAGTTTTGAAAACAAGCCAAGAAGTTCCTCCCTTCCCAAGCCCCCCAAAGCCAATTTCAGCACCCTGTATCTTAGAAAATGACCTTGACTCCCTCTTTACTGAGAAGGTCAAGACCAGGCAGCTGCAGTATGCTTACTGTATTTTTCTTCATACTTCAAAATGTTTCCTTCTCTTCAGGCTTTTCCTGTGCTCCTATTTCTGAGAAAGGAATGAGTGAGGTCCCTCTCTTTCCCAGAGCCATCACCTCAAGCTATTTTTCCACAAGGTACTCCTTTTCACTTCCAAATTCCTCTGGAAATGTTGAATCTGAGCTAAACCTTCAAGGAAGGGAGGATTCTGGGAGTGACGGTTGAAGAGTACATTCTCTCTAGCATAGGAGGACAGATTTTCAAGGGTCATTTAAACTTGGAGCCTCTACTTCCTCATGTCTTCCTCACTTCTTGACTCCTTTCTATCTGTCTGATAACCCCCCCACTGTGACCAAAAGTGTTACCATTGAGGTCTCTACTACTCAATCTGATGGTCTTTTCTCAGCTGTCATCCTTCATGACTTCTCTGTCACTTTTGATTCAATCTTGTTACCAGGTCTCATCGATTCTCCCACTGTCTCCAATCTGCCCCCTTTGCTCAGCTCTCCTAGTTCAAGCTCTCATCACCTGTCACTTGGACTGTTATAATAGCCTCCTAATTGGTTCCCTTGCTGCCAGTATCTCCTACCTCTAACACTCTTCCCGAGAATCTGGTCTGACAATATCATTCCCTTGTTCAAAACTTTTCAGGGCTTCCCTATTGTCTCCCATAAACTCCCTAGCCTGGCATTTAAAGCCTTTCATCATCTAGTTCCAAGTAGAAACTAGTTTAGGAAGAGAGGCCATTCCGGATTTGTTTTATATCACTTCCCTTCATTTGAGGCAGTTAAGTGGTGCAATGGACAGAGCATTGGACCTGGAGTCAGGAAGACCTGACTTCAGATCCAGCCTCAGACATTTACTAGTTGTATGATCCTGAGCCAGTCACAAGTCTTCTTAGGAACAGTGTTAAAGGTAGGAAAGACTAACAGAAGAGGAACCAATTAGGGAAGCTATTGTAACAGTGCAAGTGACAGGTGGTGTGGGCTTAAATCAGGAGAGCTAAATGAAAGGGGTAGACTGGAAAAAGGTTGTAGTGAAAACATCCATAAGACATGGCAACAATATAGAATCAGAAGTGACAGAGAAGTCATGAAGGATGACAGCTGAGTCACAACCTCTACCTCAGTTACCTCATCTGTAAAATGAGTTAATAACAGCTCTGAATGTATGGTGGTCTCTTGATTTATGCCTCTGGAACCTCAAACATCTTTTTTTTTTTTTTTACCAGATTTGAGTTCATGCGTATAAAGGAGCCCCCATGAAGAACCTCCTCTACCAATACAAGTCAATATTTTCTGTGCAATTCTGAGTCACAGAGCTGCCTAGAGCACTGAGATAATGAATGAGTGATCCAGGGTTGTATAATTCATACATGTCAGAGGTGGGACTTGAACCCAAGTCTTCCTAACTTTGAGACCTTCTCTCTGCCCCTTCTGGCACACTGCCTCTTGACTAGCACATAGTAGGTATTTAATAAATCCTTAATAATTAATTGGTTATTACTATGGAATTTTGAGGGAAAGAGAAAGGAAGCAGAGTACTTATGTCAAATGGTTTTAACCTCAGAGAAAAAAGAAGAAAAGTCATTTGTATGCATGGGCAGTGAAGGTATGTTTGAGGACAAGAAAGGAAGAGAAAGGGTTCAGAACAGTTTGAGTAGTGAGTCAATAAAGGCAGAACAGAGAAGACTGTCAAGAAACAGTGAGGACCCAAAGGAGCTCAGAGAACATGTTTCCTCACAGTCCATTCCCATCTATGATCTCATTTATCCAACTTGGAGCTGTCCAACAGTGGAATAGGCTGAATTCAGAGGTACCAGAGTTGCCCCTACCCTGAAGGTTTCCAAGCAGAGAAGAATGGTTAATTGTTGGGGATGTAGTAGAAAGGGATTTTGTGCACCTCTGTTTTGGACTAGATGGTTTCTAAAGTCCCTCTCAATTCCGAAATAATTTAATTATTCTCAAAATATATAGGGTATCAGTGCAATTACACTTAAAATTGCACTAAGATTTTGGGAAGACTGGATAGAAGCAACATGACATAGTGGATAGAGAGCTGGCCTCAGAGCTAAGGAGAGTTAGTCTCTGACTGTGTGACCCTGAGTCAAGTCACTTCTCCGTCTCCTGGGGATCACTCTGTGACTCAAAGTTACAAAGAAGCTGTTGTTCTGTATCGATAGAGAATGTTTCCTGACCCAGGAATTTCCTATTCCAATGAAATCACAAGTCCTCATCTGTATTATGCATTTAGGGTTAGGGTTAAGAAGCATCTACTATGTGCTAAGCACTGGAGATACAAAAGAAGGCAAAAGGAAAGTCCTCCCCTCAGGGAGCTCATAGTCTAAAAAGGGAGAGAACATGTAAATAGCCATCTTCAAACTATATAGAAGAATAATTTCAAATAACCAAAAGAGGGAAGGTGCTAGAATTTCCATTATCTTGTATTACAGTTCTCAATATATGGCTCTCTTCTTATTAGACTATAAGCTCCATTAGTCCTGGGACTGGTATCTTAACTGTTACTGTCCCCCCCAATTCCCAGCACAGGGCTCTACACAGTAGGTCTTAAATAAAAGACATGGTAGCATTGTGGACATAATGCCAATCCTGGAATCAGAGACCCAGATTTTGTTTCTGATACTGTATTACCTTGGACAGCCCACCTAACTTTTCTAGGTTTGTTTCCTTATCTGGAAAAGATGGGTAAGAACACTCTACAGGGTCTCCCCAAAGTCTCAGCAAAGTTATAAGCTTTTAACATTTCATAGTTGTACTTACCTCATAAGGCTGTTGTGAGCAAGATTTTTACAAATATTAATGTGCTAAGATAATGAGTTATCATTAATCACAGCTGACAGAAAACATTTTCAAGTTCCTTTGCATATTTTATGTCATTCAGTTCTCACAACTACTTCATGAAGTAGAAATATGATGATGATGATGATGATTGGCATTTCCATAGCATTTTTAAGTTTACAAAGCACTATACATATGGTACCATTATTTGAGCTTCATGACAACCTTATGAAGTATGTGCTATTATCACTCCTACTTTATAGAAAAGAAAACTGAGGCAGAGAGAGGCTCCATGTCTTGCTCAAGGTCACACAGTCAACAAATATAAGCAGGGTTCAAATCCCAGGTCTTCCCAACTCCTTTACTCCTTTAAATACTATTGTCCCTATTTTACATACAAAGAAACTGAGGTTCAGAGGAGCCACTCAGACTTATCCATAGTTGTTATCTGAAGCAGAATATTCATCCAAGTCTTCCTGACTCCAAGTCCCATACACTATCTCCAATAGCATGATGCCTTTCAAAGAGTCAAATTGAATGAAATTAGGGTTAGGTCATAAAATCATTATGAATTTGGAGCTGAAAATGACCTAAGAGGTGAGAACCCTCATTAAACAAAGAAGGAAGCTGAACCTCAGTGTCAGTAATTCAGTGCATTTACAGGGTACTGCATTAAAACCTAGAAATACAAAGGTAAAAAACAGTGTCCTCGCTCTCAAGGAGCTCCCATTCTCAAGGAGGGGGGAGACAATGAATAAATAACTAGGCACATACAAGTTATAAAGAGGGTAAAAGGGAGGTAATCTAAAAGGGGAGGCATTAGCAGTTGGGGTATTGGCAATGGTGTCTTGAAGAAGGCGAGCATTGAGCTGAGTATTGAAAAAAGCCAAGGAAGCCAAGAGTGAATGGGCAAAGCATTTCAGTAATGGGGGGCAGAGAGATGGGGAGCAACAGACGCAAAGATTAAATGCCCTGCCCAGTATCACCCAGTCAGTTAGGGTCTCATTCCAAATGTGAACCCAGGTTTTTCCAGTTCCAAGTCCAATGCCTTCTACTACACTGATCTGCTTCTTATTTTATAGTTGGGAAAATGGGGCTCCCATTCTGAAAGATGACTGACTGAAGTTCATACCACTCTAAATTAGTGACGGCTAGATTTTCACACAGGTCCCATTTGCAGGGTCTGTTCTGAACCAACATCATTCATTTTGAAACAAAAGACAAGAACTATATTGTCCTAAAGACAAAAAAGTCATAAGATCATTAAACAGGGGAAGAGGGTAGCACCGGACACCAGTTTGAAGTCTGTCTCTGCTACCTACTACCTATCTGACCTTGAGCAAGTGATTTTACTTCTCAAGGCCTTAGGTTCCTTATCTGTGTGTGTGTTCATCCTTTGTTGCCAAAGAAGACCATGCCAACAGAGAAATAATGATGTGACTTGCACTTGACTTTGTTTTGAGTGAGGGAGGGCTGTGCAGGTCAGCAGCCTCACTTCTCCTCCAGAGCCATCTGAATCCAGTGACCAGATATTCATCAGGATTACTGGAGATGACCCAGGATGAGGCAATTGGGATTAAGTGACTTGCCCAAAGTCACACAGCTAGCAAGTGTCAAGTGTCTGAGGTGAGGTTTGAACTCAGGTCCTCCTGACTCTTGCACTAGTGCTCTATCCACTGCACCACCTAGCTGCCCTTCCTTATCTGTAAAATGAGAGGATTAGAACCAAGGCCCCCTGAGGTCCCATCCAAATCTAAATTCATAACCCTATGGCCCAATGAGAAAGAGTGAGCTTCATATCCTGGCCTCAGACACTAATTTGGTAAGCTATTTGATTTTGGGCCAGGGATTTCACTTCTACAGAGTTCAGTTTTATTACCTATAAAATAAGGGGGTTGGACTAGATGTTTTCTAAGTTCTAGGTGAAACTCTTGACCTATCCTAAGCCATTTAAACTCTCTGGGTCTCATTTTCCCCTAATGTAGAATGATGGGTTCAGACTAGATGCCCTCTGAGGTCCCTTCTAGTTCTAGAGCTGGGATCACTTCAACTCCATTGTCCTCAGTTTCCTAATCTGTAAAAATGAGAGCGTCTATTACAGAGTCATTCAGCTCCCTCCACATCTAGATCTAAGACCTGGCTGAATCCTTGGCCTTGACCCAATGCCTCATCATACCCATCTTGGATGGACACATAGCTGTTTTCTCCTTGACTAGCTCCAGACAGGAGAACTTGGAGTGGGGTTTTCAATAAAAGGCTTCTAGCCAGCACCAAGAGAAGTCATTTGCAGAACCTTCAACTCTTATTGGGTCCAGATCACCCTCCAATTATTTGGGCCAAAGAACAACAAATCTCAGGCTATTAAACTTTTCATTCCAAGTTGCAAATCAGCCTCCAGCTGAAATCCCACTGATTTATTCAATATGCCAACCAATCCCTCACTAACCCCATGCCTGATATTATTCATATAAGCAGAGAGTAACTCTGTTTGCTTTAATATCCAATTCTCATATATCAGGCAGCAGCATATTTTAATTACAGGCAGCCTCTAAAGGTTACATTTACATGGTACATCCTGGACAAAGACTGACTTCCATCCATTTGGCCTGGATTGGGTACCTTTTGACAGTCCCATTTAGCCACTAAAGAGACACAGAAATGATGATCTAGGAAGGTCACTTAGCAGGGGTAGCCTGTAGGGGTGTGTGTGTGTGTGTGTGTGTGTGTGTGCGTGTGTGTGTGTGTGTTTTACTCAAGGAAAGGATAAAATAGCACTACTTTTAATCATAGAAGTAATAAGCAAATAAATAGATTGGGGAGGGGACCTCAGACAGTGTTGCAGAATTGGAAAGGTATTTCTGCCATTTCTTTGAAACACAGGTTTACAGTCAGAACAAATGAGAGAGAGAAAAGCGTAAAGGAATACAGTGATGGAGGGATGAACAGATGAATGGAGAGAGACCCACAGAGACATAGATAGATGGATAGATGTAGGTAGATGCATGATGGGATGGAGGGAGGGAGAGATGGGAGGGATGAAGAGATGGATGGATGGAGAGAGACAGATAGATAATAGTGGGAGAGACTGATGATAGATAGATAGATAGATAGATAGATAGATAGATAGATAGATAGATAGGTAGGTAGATGAATGATAAAGCATTTATGAAAATCTTCTTTGTGCCAGGCATCATTCTAAGTGCTGCTGTGCATGTGTGTGTGTGTGTGTGTGTGTGTGTGTGTGCATGTACAAACAAGTAAGACAGTCCCTGCACTCAAGAAGTTTTCATTCTAAGGGAGGAAAACAATACATAAAGGGGAGCTAAAAAGTGTAGGGGTGCTCTGTAGTAGCATAACCATCTAATCCAATTCCTTTCATTTTACAGGTAATGAAACCAAGACCCAGAGAGGTAAACTGACTTGCCAATGATCCTAGGATCATCTATTTTGAGCTGAAAGGGAATTTAAAGGCCGTCGAGTTCAACCACCTAATTTTACAGAAGAGGAAACGGAGGCCTATAACGGTGCAATAGAGAAAGCACTGGGTAATTCACTTATGTTTCCTTGAATCTCAGTTTCTTCTCCTGTAAAATGAGGGACTTGAGTTAGTCTCTAGCTCTAGGTCTATTACCCTAAAGAGGGAGTAATTGGCTAAAGTCAAACCTGTGTAAGTGGCAGAGCAGGATTTGAACTCAGGTCATCATCTCCATCAGCTTTCTCACTATGCCTGGCTCTCTCATTCCTTACTCATGTGACCGCAGAAAAATCACTTCTCCCCTCTCATTCTCAGTTTCCTGCTCTGTAAAATGAGGGGGTTGGCCCCTTCCAACTCTAAGCTTATTATTATATGAAATACATTATGCCAAGAGGTGGGAAGAAGAATTATCTGATATCAAGGTCTAAATCATATATTTAGATCCATAAGGTACCTCAGGGAGTAACTAGTCTAACTTCCCTTACTTTATAGAGATGAAATCTGAGGGCCAAGAAGTTTATGACTTGCCCAAGTTATATATAAACATACAGTTATCAAGTCATCAGAATCAGGATTTGATCCACCCACTGACTCAAGAATCAGAGCTCTTTCCTCTATACCACATTGGCTTCTAATGGATACTCTAGATTTGGATTCTCCAAGATCACTCAGGGCCCTGGGTAAACCAGGAATCATTCAATTACAGATTTAGAGCCAAGAGATCATCCACTCTAACATCCAGACATGGTGGACAGATCTAATAAGGAAATTCTTCAGATAGAACTGAAAAAAATACATGCGACAGAATGAACTGGTGGGAGATCACCTTGCCTTTGTAGAAGGTCGGACAAAGACAGTACAGAAGTTGGACCTTAGAATGCATGATCATACTTTCAAAGACTCTCAGAGGAAGAGGGGACCTTAGAGATCACCTAGCCCACATGTTCTTAATGTTTTTGTGTGCCAGACCCCTTGGGAAGCTTGGTGAAATCCATGGACCCTTTCTCAGAAAAATGCTTTTGAATAATTGAAGATAATGCTAAATTTCTGTTAGAAGTTAACAAAAATAAAGATGTATTTTTCCCACTCAAGTTCATGAATCCCCTGAAATTTATCCACAGTTCCACAGACCCTACATTTAACAACTCTTTCTCATTTTACAGATGAGGAAATAGAACCTAAGAGAATGGAAATGACTTGTCCAGGTTAACTGCCACACAGGTTGCCAGTTAACAAGGCCAGGATTTGAAGTCCAACCTTCTGACTAAGCTCTGTGCTCTTTCCCAGAGTTATGAGCAATATGGGACTGGCCAGGACACCAATTATGGGGTGGAAGAAGAAGAGGTAACAAGCTTTCTCCTGGAAGGAGCCCTGTCACCACTTTCCCTGCAGCACCACAATCCTTGGGGTGTCTGCTGTGCCTATACTTAGCTCCAAGATCTTTTACTGGCTCATACCACTGCATGTCACTACCACCAGACCTTTACCACATTCTCCACCAGGTGTTGTTTTTTTTTTTATCATGGTATCTCTCTTAAGGAGCAAAATACTTTCCCATCCCTGAAACCCTTAGGAGGTAAGAGTTAATCTGCTCCCCATTCTAGAGTGACTGAACAAGCTTGCTGATCTAACTCTCTGTGTTGTCTGGCTCTTTACTCCTACCTCTACTCAAAAAACTGGGCCTTCCTCCTGCTAAGCTGATTTCTCCTGTCCTCTTTTACAAGTCTCCACCCTGTTTCTCCAATTCAAATCATCTTCTGATGCCTCATCAAGGTATGGAAGTTGCCACAGGATCTTAAAGTGCTACGGACTTCAAGCAGTATGAAGTCAGGAGACCTGAGTGTGACCCCTATGTGACCTTGGAGAAGTGATTTACCCTTTCTGGGCCTCAGTTTCCTCCTCTGTAAAATGAGAGTATTAGACTGGATAACCTCTGAGCTACCTTCCAGGTCTAGATCTGTGAGTCTATGAACCATATCTGAACAAAAGTCTCATCTACAATATGCCCAAAAGTGGCCATCACACCTTGGCTTGAAGACCTCCAGTGAGGAAAAGCCTACTATCTGCTGGCAGCCCATTCCACTTGGAGACCACTTTAATTCCTGAGAAATTTTCCCTGTTGGTCAAGTCTAAATTTACTTCTTCCGCAACTTTCACCTATTTCTCTGCCTTCTGGGGCCCTCTTCCACCTTCCAGTGCTTTAAATATTTGAAGCCAGACATCATCCTGATTCTCAGTTTGAGCTGAAAGGGAATTTAAAGGCTGTCAACTCCAACCGCCTAATTTTACAGAAGAAGAAACAGAGGCCTGCAATGTGCAATAGAAAAAGCATTGGATAATTCACTTATGTTTCCTTGAGTCTCAGTTTCCTCTCCTGTAAAATGAGGGACCTGAGTTAGTCTCCAGCTCTAGGTCTATTATCCTAAAGAGTGGGAGTAATTGACCAAAGTCAAACCTGTGTAAGTGGCAGAGCAGGATTTGAACTCAGGTCATCATCTCCATCCGCCTTCTCACTATGTCTGGCTTTCTCATTTATTCCTTACTCATGTGACAGTAGAAAAATCACTTCTCCCCTCTCATTCTCAGTTTTCTGCTCTGTAAAATGATATCCCTTTGACCCTGGGCAAGTCAGTCTATTTTTCTTTGCCTGTCACTCTACCTTTCTGCATCTCAGCATCAGAGTTTGTAAGGTAAGGCAGTGTGGTATAGTGGAAAGAACTCTGGAGTTGGAAGACTTGGTTTCAGATTCCATTTCTGCCATTTACTGGCTGAGAGAAGTTGGGCAAATCACTCTCCCCACTCATTCCTACCCCTATCAGCTTTTTCTGCCCCAAGAGAAAACATGCCTAGCTACATTTTTTGCTTTTTCCAATCCAGGGGCTACTTATTAGTGTACCCTGGAAGCCCCCATTCCTTATACAGTCACTGAACTGCAAGGGATCAAGGGATCTACTGAAATATTCTTATTTCTATATCCAGATGACTTTCACCATGCTGGAGACATAGCTCTCTTAAAGATTTCCAATAAAGGCAATTCCCCATGGAATCTCTGCCTATGAAGAAATTATGAAATTGAAATTATGAAATACTTATGAAATTATTTATGAAATTTTCTTGTTTCTTACTTGAATCTATTTTTCTTTGTTTCCAGCTCATTTTCTGCATTCACTTTCCAGTGTATATTTACTGGCACACCGATGTTCTTAGAGACCCTACAATGGAGAATTATTACTTGGGTATGACTATCCATGGTGCTGAAATGTTTGAAAACCTTATAGTCTCCATCTGCATCTTCAGTGCATAACCCCTCAAGGCTCTGTTGCATGGGGAACCTCAGTTATTCCTCACCCAAATAGGTGCAAACCCTGGGCAACAAACCTAGAGAGTACCTTTTGTAGGATTATAAATCCCTACTTCCTGCTATGTCTGTAAGATTGTTTTATCCAAGTTTTGGAAACCCATGCGATGGCTAGATTCTGGTTATACACATGTCTTTCTGCTAATTGTGATGTGAAAGTAATTTTACCCCCTTCATGACTCTGGGCTTCTCAAGTTTTGTCTTATATCTTTCCTTGTTTGGGTTAAAATACTCTGAGAGATTTAGCATGGGATAGTAGAGAGTGATGGATTTGGAGTTTAAAAGACCTGAGTTTGAACCCCAAATCTGCATCAGTTTCCTCACTTGTAATATTAAGGGTTTCAACTAGATAGTTTCTAAGGTCCCTTTCAGCGTCCAAATCCAATTATTGTATGTATCCTCATCTGACTCTTTGAAATCCTACTGCTTTTTAATATATGTCTTCTTCTCATCTCTGTCCTTTAGCAGGTAACTAGAGCACCGATATTCCTTTAATTCATCATAAATCCAACATCTGGTCACTCATCATATTGCCCTCTTTCTGAAGAGAAATTCAAATCCCAGCTTCATCACTTGCGATTTATTTCAACTCACTTCCGATGGTTCCAATTAGATTTCACTGTTGTTGAAGGAAAAGAAAATGGTGGCAGCATTTAATTACATTTTATAATGGGCCCACTGCCAAATTTATTAAAGTGTATCAGGGATTTTTTTTACCTTATAACCAAATAATAAGGGACCTGGGTGCTACACTAGCAATTATTTTCATTGTGGGGGATGATAGAAAAAGAATTAGAGATGTTAACAGTCACTTGAATGTGTACAGGAGGAAGAGAGAGGCAGTAGGGATCAGAAAACCTTTCTCTTAAAGTAAAGATGAACCTCGAGGGCTTTTTTGGAAAGGGAGAGTAAAAAAAGAGGATGAATTTTACAATCAATCACCAAAATCCTCACAATATGAAACGGAACTGCTTTTGGAAAATTGTCTTCCTTCCTTCTACCCACATTCTCCCAAACATATCTCTACCCCATCCCAGCAGTCATTCTCCTTGTGTTTAGACTCCAACATCATCATGTTACCAGGAAACCACTTCACCACTAAATTCATCAACCTTCAGGAGACTGCATCAGCTTTGGTACTCATACTTCTTTGAGCCTCTGGGCCCCTCTGACTAGAGGGCCAGAGGGCAGAGTAAAGGACTCCTCGCAAAGCCTCCATTTAAAGAGGACTCACAGATAAGACAACTCTTCATTTCTTGCCATCTATACTTATTGAACTGAAGTCCATCCTCCTCCTCCTCTTGTATCATGTACCTTCTTCACTCTTGCCCTTTTCAACTTCCTTTTCTGTGACATCTTCTTCTGTTATATTGTAAGCTCCTTGAGGGCAGGGACTAATGATAAGCAAAGTACTTGGCACATATAATAGGTGCTTAATAAATGTTTATTGATTGACTGAACTAATTTCATTGTTCTAGGTCTAGGTCTAGAAAATCACTGTGAATTCTTAACAATCTTATCCAATAACAACAACAATAATAACTCTTATTTCTGTGGCTTCCCAACAACTTTCATCACAAAACCTTTCCTGTATACGAAGTACTATGGTTTCAACTCTACAGATGGAGAAATTACAGCTCAGAGCTAGGAAGGGACTTGCCCAGGGTCATATAGTTAGCAAATACTAAAGACAGGATTTGAATCCTAGTCTCAGTTTCCAGATCTATTCCAAGATATCATAATACCTGGAATAATCCCACTTTCAAAGACCAGGAGTAGAAGTTTAATATGAATATTGTGATGTGAAATGGCAGCCAAAAAGTGGCCCAGGGTACAGGACTTGGATGTTGGTCAGTTCCTTGCACTCTGCCCTGGTCAAACCACATGTGGGGTATAGTATCCAGTTCTGGGGACCACATTTTCTCTGTTCTTTTCAAGTGTGCCATAACATCTCTCAACCAATTTGCTCACTTGTCCACAAACTTCACTGAGGAAATCAATTCCATTCACTGAGAGTTCTGTCTTTCCTCCCTTTTCATCTTACAATCCCTTGACATCAGTCCCCATTCTTCCATCCTTTATTCTAGTCTCAGATAAAGAAAGAGCCAAGGCCTACCCCTATTTGTGTACATTGGATCCATCCCCGCATCTCCAGCAGATAACCCCTTTCACCATTGCCTCCTCTTCAACCTTGAATCTCACTCTATCTACTGGTTCCTTCCCAGCTACTTAGAAATACACTCAATTTGCCCCCATCCTTAAAATATTCTCACTTGATCTTACCATCCCTACTAGCTTTCTTCTTATTATCCTTTTCTCAGCTAAGCACCTTGAAAAGGCCACTCATACTCAGTGCCTCTACTTCCTCTCTATTCACTCCCTTCTCAACTCTCTGCAGTCTAGGTTCTGAACTCATCATTCATGAAAAAAATGCTCTTTGATGTTATTAATAGTCTCTTAATTGCTGAATGTAATGTTCTTTTCCCAGTCCTCATACTTCTAACTGCAAGTATCCCCCAAGGCTATATCCCGTCTTCTCTTTTCCTTCTTTGTTCCCCGCATCGACCCCTCTCTTCGTGGATTGAATTAACTCTTAATTAAATTTTATTTTTTCAGTTATGAGTAATAATGTCTTCCCTTTCCACACTAGAAAAAGAAAAGAGAAACAAAACTTTTGTAATAAACATACATAGTCAAACAAAATAAATCCCCATATTAGCCATGTCCCCAAATATATCACTGGGCACTAAGTGCATCCCTTCTCTGTCAGGAGGTAGGCAGTTTACTTAATCATTGATCCTCTGGATTCATGGTTGGTCATATTGTAGATCAGTTCTTTAGTTTTTCAAAAATTTTCATTTTTTACAGTGTTGTTATATTATAAACTGTTACCTATTCGTTTAATTATCATCTTTATACAAATGACTCTGAAATCACCAGTTATCTCTTAATCGACCAATGCAATGTCCTTTTCTCAATTCTCACCCTTCTTGACCTCTTGGGAGCTTTGGATACTGCTGAACACCCTCTCTTCCTCCACACTCTCTCCTCTCTAGAAGAGACATGACAATACTCTCTCCCTATTCTCTATCTCCCTTTTTGATCAATCCTTCTCAGTCATTCATATCACAACAGTAGGGTGAAGTTGCAAACAGTGAGTTCTTTCCCCACATACACAAGGCTCTGCCCTTGGACCTCTCATCCTTCTGTACTATTTCATATGGTGATCTCATCACCTTCAATGGGTTCAAGATTTGGCAACTGATTAAATATGTGAGGTAAGGTAGAGAGAGTAGCTGTGGATGAACCTAGGTGACCAAAAGGATAGTAGAGCTCTCAGTAGCAACATGATAATTCACAAGGGTCTGGGGGGGGGAAGATACTAAGTCCTAGGTTCAGTATCTATTTCTGACCGATACTGCTTTTTGGCATTGGACAAGAGTTTCAGTACCCTAGGAAACTTTCTCAGATTATAAATTGCAGAACAGTTGTCTATTTGCATTCCTTGTTAGGAGTAGCCTCATTCCATACAATAAGGAAATCCCAGATACATGCAAAAAAATAATGAAAGCATGTCTCTGACTCTCTGTTATCTAACTGTAATGTGGAAACTATCTTCCTGACTAGGTTGTTGTAAGAAAGGTGTTTTCAAAGTCTTAAAGCTAGATCAAAATGGAAATATTATTGTTATTATCTGTGTTCCTTATTCTTCCCAAATATACCAGCATAGCAGCAGAATCCCAAATCCATTGTCTCCAGTTGCTAACTCTCATGATATAGCAGCCAGGTGGCATAGTGGATAGAGCACTGAACCTGGACTCAGGAAGACCTGAATTCAAATCCAGCCTCAGACACTTGTTAGCTTTGTGATTCTGGGAAGGTTACTTCACTCTGTCAGCCTCAGTTTCCTCATCTATAAAATGAGGATAATAGTTGCATCTACTTCCCAGGGTCATAGTAAATACCAAATGAGATAATATTTGTTAAGTGCTTAGCAAACCTCAAAGCTGTATAAAAATGTGAGTTAATATTACGAGTCTCCTGTTTCCCTGACTACAAATTCCCTGCTCATCGAAAATGAGTATCATCTCTTCCATCCATAGTCTCAAAGCAAGATTATGTTCATATTTGTGGAACATTGTTAGAAATCCTCAGAAAAGGTGTTTGAATCTCAAGTGTGGCAAGAGATGTTCTTCAGTCTCCTTTTGTCAGGTAGATAAAAGGACATTGGAGTGATTTGTTTACTGCCCACTTGCTGAAGAGCTGTTCCCAGAGAAAGTTCAGAAAGGGACAGGTTCTCTCCCAACCCATCCTCAGACAGGACTGACATAAAATTACAAAGTTTCTCCCTTCTAGGAATATGTTCCTTCCTTATCTGGTACAGGTGACTTTTGTGGAGCTAATGAATAGACAAAATATTATGAGAACTGGATGAAGAAAGAGGGAGTGTACAATTTGGTACTTAGTAAATGCTAAGCTACAGAATAGAAAATAGCTAAATGAGCCTTCTTATTGTTTCTTACATAAGGCACTCTATCTCCCATCTCTGTGCCTTTGCACTGGCTGTACCCATGCCTGGAATGCATTCCCTCTCACCTTCACTTCATGGAATATCAAGTTTCCTTCAAAGCCTGGCTCAATGCCATCCTCC
The DNA here is from genome assembly GCF_028372415.1 of Notamacropus eugenii. Classification (NCBI taxonomy): domain Eukaryota; kingdom Metazoa; phylum Chordata; class Mammalia; order Diprotodontia; family Macropodidae; genus Notamacropus; species Notamacropus eugenii. Next base: position 27,974,343 of record NC_092875.1, on the reverse strand, counting down.
TACATGACTCCTTTCCTGAACCTCCCCCTGCCCCAGTTCCTTCCACACATACCCCAAATCATTTTGCATCCATTTGGTATATACCTATCTTTAAACATGATGTCTCCAGTAGCTAGGATGATAAGCTCCTTGAGGAAAGAATCTGTTCCATTTTTGTTTTATGTGTCTCAAGTGCCTAGCTCTGTGCCCAGCACACAGCAAGTATTCAATAAATGGGAGTCAGGAAGCCCTGAGTTCAAATTCTGCCTCAGCCCCTTAGTAACTGGATGAGCCAAGGCAAATCACTTAACCACACTGTCTCAGTTTCCTCATCTGTAAAATGGGAATAGTAGGACCTATACTCCATAGAGTTGTTGTGAGAATCAATGAGATAATATAGGTAAAGCACTTTGCCAACCCCAAAGTGACATAGAAATGCTAATTATTTTTATTCCGATCATTCCTCATTTTTGTTTGATTGATTGAATACATGGGAGTGGCAGCATGACTTACTGTCTTCCATGATCTGAAGGACCGCCATGTGGAAGGAGGATTAGGTTCATTCTATTTGACCCCCAAAGGAAGACTCAAGAACAATGGACGAAAGTTGCAGAGACCCATTTGGGCTTATTATCAATAAAAACAGCCTCAGAATGAGAGGTTTCCCTAAATGGAAGGAGCAGCTGGTAGTGAGTTCCCCTCACTTCAGGTATCCAAACTGTGACCTGCGAAATCATGGAATCCTAGATCTAGGCATCAAGGAAGCTTTAGAATCCATGTAGTCCAATCACTTCATTTTACAGAGAAGGAAACTGAGGCTCAGAGATGTTAAATGACTTAGGATCATAGATTCAGAACTGGAAGGCATCTGAGAGTTTCCTTCAGGCATAGGAGATGGATTATGACAAGACACAGACATGAGCTATGGAGGGTCTAATGTGAGTAATAGCAACACCCGTTTTGTTAGTCCACAGAGTTTGTGAAAGGTAATAGTGTGTAATGAGGTTGGAAAGGTTGGTTTGAGACAAGTCATGAAGGGTTTAAATGCCAAACAATAAAGTCCATTTTTGATCCTTGTTGTAGGGAATATACTGAGCAGAGCTGATTGGGGGAGAGGGAAGGGTGGTGACATAATCACTTTAAAAGTTATGAGGATGATGAGTTTGAGGGAAGCTATGCTAAAGGCAGGGAGACTGATGAGGAGGCCACTGCAATATTCCAAGTGAGAGGTGATGAGGGTCTGAAGAAGGGTGAGTAGGGAAAAAAAGATTGATGCAAGAGACATCATGGCAGTATCATTGACAAGATTTGGCTACTAATTGGATGTGGGGGATGAGGGAGAGGGAAGAAGTCAAGGACACAATGAATGTGAGTGGGGCATGCCTGTAATCCTTGGTACAAGGGAGGCTGAGGCTGGCAGATTGCTTGAGCAAAGGAGTTCTGAGCTTCAGTGAGTTAGGTCGACAAAGCACCTAGATTAAATTCAACATTAATATGCTATACCCCCTAAAGGTGGGGGAAGGGTGTCACCAGGTTGCTTATGGAGGTGCGAACCAGCCTGGGGCAGAAATGGAACACCTCAGAGTTACAAAATTAATCAGATTATGATTAGGTCTACTGAGATAAAACGGATGAGACACTAAGTTTAAAAAAAGGTGGTGGGGGGGGTAATTTTTGGGTCAAGGCGAATACTAAACAACATGTAGGTGATAGTCATCAGAGCTATGCCTTGATGGGAGACTCAAAAGTACTAAGGATACAATGGCAAGAGGACTGGTGGCCCCTCCCCAGATAGTCATACTGCCTCCATTTTTTCAGACAAAGAACAATTATAATTAGAAAACCTCCTTTGATGGCTAGTCCAGCCCAAACACAAATGAAGATAAAACCAGACAGAGTCTGGTGGACCTCTAGTAGACAGAGGCCAAGGTCACCATCATCATAAATCTCCCTGTGAAGACAGAAAGCCAACCATCACTGGCTCCATCAATTTCAATTGCAAATGGTTTCATGATCAGAAAGAAAAACCAGCATCAACCCTGGGCCTCCACTGACAGTCTAGGGTCAAAACCTCAAAGGCTAGGATTCAGAAGTTTGGCTCAGAGGAAAATGTGTCTGGCATTTGGACCCCAATAATGGGGAAGGGAGACATCCATAGGATGACATTCCATGCTCCTACCCATCTCAGAATGCTTCCTCCCAACCCTTAATTGGGACATAGAGGAAGGACCATGACAAAAAAAAAAAAAAGCTGTTTTTAGGAACTGAAGCATAAGTTAACTGACAAACAACAGTAAGTTATGATGAGTGCAAAGATGTCTGGGTCCCTTTGGTCATTTTTTCTTCTTGCTATCAGCCTGTTCTCAGAGTTCCTCAATAGACCTTCACTGCCCAAGAGTGATGGATAGAGCTTAACCTTCCCATACAAAACAATGTCAATTACTTACATATTTATTCCCTGGAACTGAGTTTATGTATCTAAATCAGAGCTATTCTGAGTTGCATGAGCTGAAATCCCCCCAATGCCAGTGGTGTTTGTGTGTGTGTGTGTTAATTTTTTTTAATTAAGCAGCTTTCCTGTATTTAATGCTCTAGGAAGTTAATTGTCCATGGAAGAACAAAGGGCTAGAGTGAAATCTCCATGCAGAATTAGTCTCCAGAATTTACTGCCTGAGTGGATCTGCTAGTGAGTGATAGATGAGCTGGGGAAGGAGGTCTGGAGAAAGCTCCCTGGTCAGACTTCAGAAACTTTAAGCTACCAGGCACCCCTGGACTCAGGCAGTGAATGATAGATGAGAGACAGTGCTCAGACGCTTAGAGACTGGTTGGGTGAGATTCAATTGGTACCGGACATCAAGATGTGATTCACTTGGTCAGCCCACAGCTCCTATGGAAGATACCTCTTGAACTAAATAATGAACTAAATAGTGCAACTCCCCATAGTTTAAGGTGAAGAAATGCTATGTCTAGCCCAAGATACTTCTTTCTCCAACTGAGTCATTCCCAAACAGATCCTGGGGTATAACAGGCTGGACAGTCCTTAATTATTGCCCCTGAAGTGTCTCAGGTCAAGGATTCATTCAGGCAGAATGATTTATTTTGCCTTAACCCAGTGGAGGGAATGCTCGTGCTCTGAAACCACCATAGGAGAGTACTTTGCATATAGTAAGTGTTTAATAAAAATTTATTGAATTGAAATGACTAGAAGGATATATAAAAGAGCTATAGAAGTCAATTAGTATCATCAGGCTCACACTTGCAATGGACCTTAGGAATCATATTGTCCATCTGCCTCACTTAAAGGATGATGAAAATGATGAAACAGAATCCTGAGAATTGAGACAACTCACTCAAAGGGATTAGATTTTTACCCTACAAAGGGAATGGACATCAGCTCTATTCATTCTTGACTTCTCCATACAGTGGGTCAATAATGCCAATGGCTGAGGGCAAGGGCTGAGAGAAGGGTCTGGGACAGAAGGATTGGCAGCCCTCTACAAGAGTTTAATCCAAAAGGATGGATTTGTGTCCCTTGTGCTGAATGGGTTAGAATTACCAGGCTCCCCTTGGGTTTATTAGTTGCGACCTTGCATGAGTCACTTAACCTTCTTAAGTCTTACTTTCCTCATCTATAAAATGCAGATAAATAGTAACACCTATATCACAAGGTTGTTGAGAGGATCAAGTAAAATAATATATGTTAAACATCTTGCCAGCCTTAAAGAGCTAAAGGCTAGCTCTTCTTTCTCTCCTCCTCCTTCTTTTCTTTCTCCTCCTTCCCTTCTCTGTTTCTTTCTCCTCCATCTCTTTCACCTTCTACCTTATCTTCTTCGTACATCCCTGTCTCCCTTCTCCTGTGCTTCCTCTTCTATTTCTGTTTCCTTCTCCATTTTCTCATGCATTTCCTCCTTATTATTATCCAGGTTAACTGAGTTGTTATAGAGGTTATGGAGACTGTAGACATTTGCATCTCCCCACAGCCCAAACACTCAGTGTAAGAGCCTGCCATTTCTTCACCTCTGAGTATTTGCTCATCCATAAAATGAAGTTGGGATAGCCTAGATGACCTCTAAAGTCCCCTCCAGTCCAAAATCTCTAGCCTCACAACTTTTTCCTGTCCTAGTTCTTGATTCATCAAGGAAACCTGGGTTCCCAAGTCTTGAACTTTGGAAAAGTAATTTCCAAGGCATTGACATCAGGATACCCAAAGACGAGATAAGCTTGTAAGGAGCTGCAGAATTAACAACTCTGTATGAGTAGGCCTGATTAATGGATGTAATCAGAGTCATTTATAGACCCTTCTTCACACTTCCACCTGTCCGCCATTCCACCATTGAGCCAGGCCATGAATAGACCCTTTATCCATCACTACCTTGGACCCCGCCCTCCTTCTCTTTCAAAGTGCCAGGCAACTTAATGATGGATTTGTTCAATGTGCTCATTCCTACTTATGCACCAACAAAGAGGGGTTGATGAATGACGGAAGAAGAACGTTTTCAGACACACATCCATCTCTACCCTTTACCGAAGACCAAACAGGACCGCCTCCTGATGTGTCAATAAGTTTCATCTTCTGTCAATAGCCCCTTGATTCCTAAAGACTGTAAAAGGGCTTTGATGGTGTCTGCTTAGAGCCTATCAAGGGCTTTCTGAGTTACCCCTCCAAGGCACCTGAGTGAAGTCCTAGGATTCTGTGTCTAAATAGTTCTTTTCATCCAACTGAAGATAGGGCCATGGTCATAATGGCAGGCAGAATAATCAAATTCAAAAAGAAAATATGAGATGGTAAAGAAAGTGTTCAATTTGTAGTCAGAGAAACTGGGGTCATTAGAAGGAACTTTAGAGGTCCCCTAGGCCAGCCCCATTTCATTTGGGGCCCACCACTTTGGGGATCAAGATTTTAAGGCTAGGTGGAATATCAGAGGTCATATTGTCCAATCCCTTCATTTTACAGATGAGGGAACTGTGAGGTCACACAGGTAGATGAGGTCATTACAGGTGAGATTTGCACCTAGGATTTTGACTTGAGAGCTAGTACCCTTTCCATTATTTTATCTCATGGACTCCTATGCGCAGATATAATCTTCGTAAAGCTTTTGAAGCCTTCTAGAACTGTTTCTTCACTTGCAAAAAAAAGAAACAAAAAATTTAAAAAATGAGGTTATTGTGATGATCTCTAGGGTCCCTTCTGGGGTTAAATATATGATCACTGGATTCCAGGTAGAGATGTTAACCATCAGTCACTGAAACAATTAATCAGCAAGCTTTAGCAAGTACCCACCACACTAATACACATTCATTAATTACCTACTATGTGCCAGGTACTGTACTAGTGCCTACTATGTGGCAGACCTTGGGAATACAAAGATATAAATAAGGGTCCCTCACCTCAAAGTGCTTATGTCATATGAGGGAGAAGAGGTAGTGCATTTACATATATAAAATAGTCTAAATGCAAAGAAATTGAGGGGAGGGTAGCACTAGCATCTGGGACAATCAGGAAAAGGTCTCATTTAGACTCAAAACCACCAAGACAGTGCTTAGGTCTAGACTGGACAAACTTTATCATTGATTTGGAATTCCAAAACTTGAAAATGCAAGTGACTCCATTTCCCTTGCCTCCAGGCATAACTTGGAAAAAATTGGTTGGGGCAGGAGAAAATTTTGCAAGTCTTTGTTCCCAAAGATAATGCCTGATACTGTCATAACACTTTAAGGAGTGAAAAATGCTTCTCATCCATCTTCTCATTTGATGCTGGAAGGAAATAATTGCCTGACCTAGCTGATTTTAATTATCATTACTTAAAGGGTGTGAGAATAAAGACTCAGGTTAAGTGACTAGCCTAGAGATACCCAACTATGGTATTGGAGGTAAAATCCGAACCCAGTTTTTGCTGACTGCAAGTTCTTGCTGACAAGCAAGTGTTCTGACCAATATGTAAAATTGTCTCTTCTTAAGAAAGAAAGAGTTTCGTCTCCCAAAGTGCTGTTTTGGCCTCTACTCAATGAGCAAAAGTTCAGGCACATGAGAAGTAGTTAAATGAATATTTGTTGACTGACTGATAGACTCCATGGATTCATGGAGATGTCACTGGCTCACTCAGGCTGAAATGCATGACATGCTGTCGTTTTCAAGTGTCCCTCTTCATAGGCACAGTCATGTCCAGGGTGCTCCTGCTCACTTTGTGTTTGAAAGGGTTAGACAAGGTGACTTCCATGGCCAGGGCCCCCATCACTAGTTGAAGATCCATTACTTGAGAGGTGGATTGTTTACATAAATAATAAATAGACTACTATGGTATGGTGGGGGAAGGCACAGCTAGAGTCAGGGGTTCTGGGTTCAAATCCTAGCTCTGCTACTTATTATCTGTGTGTCCCAGAAGCAAGTCACATAACACAAGTAACATATCTCCCTGGCCCTCAGGTCCTTGATCTGTGAAATGAGAGGGTGACTTAACATGGGAATTTCATGACTTAACAAGGGAATACATGACTTAACAAGGGAATTTCCACCTCAAACTCTAAAGTGGTAAGAAAAGGTTTTTTCTTCTAAAAATAAATAAATAGATACATCTCTGGGCAGCAAAGGAGAACATTTTAAAAGTCCATAATATCCCTCAACCATGGAATCTTCCTCTTCTTCACCTGCTACATTGACCCCATTTGGGTGCCCTTCCCATCCTCTTTTCTGTCTCTCTTTCCCACCCACTCTCCACACACATACCTTGCAATTCCCCTTTTTGTGTTGTCTTCACTGATTAGCTTGTGAGCTCCTTTAAGGCAGACATTTCCTTCTCACTTATTCCTAGCATTTAGCATGCTGCCTGGTATATAGTAAGGGCTCAATAAATGTCCTATCTATCTATCCATTCTTCTATCTGTCTATCTATCCATCCCTCTATCTATCTATCTCCATATCTATCATATCTATTAATCCCTCTATCTGTCTATCCATCCATCCATTCTTCTATGAATCTTTCTGGCTGAATCTCTGCTTGCTTATCTATCTGTCTATTTCATGCAATGATTTAGAATGCAGAGCTTCCCCAAACTCATAATCATCTGTGGTGCCTGGGCATTGGCTATGGAAGAAGGGATACCTGAGAACTGCTTAGATGATCATAAATTTAGAATTGGAAGTATCTTGTCAACTCCCTCATTTTGCACACATGGAAATGAGGTCCAGAGAAGTTACACGACTTACCCAAAATCTCAGAAAGTGAATGACAAAGCCAAAATTGGAACAGAGGATTTCTGATTCTAAATACAAGGTTCTTTCCACTACCATGCTGTGACTTAGTGTATATAGATACAGAGAGAGAGAGAGAGAGAGAGAGAGAGAGAGAGAGAGAGAGAGAGAGAGAGAGAGGGAGAGAGAGAGAAGGAGGGAGACAGAGAAGTAGACAGAGGAACAGATATGTATACATATATATATATCCTGGTACTACTTCAGATAAACAAACAGGTAGATTGATAGACTGTACATTTTTGTATATGTGTGTATATATTATATATACATCTGTAATCTATAATACATGAATATATGTGTATATATGTGTTACGTATATATATATACGTACACACATACATCTAGAGAAAGTAAGCAGAGAAAGAGGGTAGAGAGAGGGGAGCATTATGAAGAGAGAGGGTTGGGGTGTACTCAGGCTTTCCTCTAGTAGAACAACTCCAAAGGGCACCTGGGGATAGGGCTAAGACAAAGACTCCTGCTCTCCCCTCACAGTTTACTCTTGAATTTCCCAGGTCTTCAGAGGCTCTGGTGTATGGAAGAAGCCACTGTGAAGAGAGGAAGCCACAAGGGCAGCCTTGATTGACAAGGAGGATGACAGAAGGCAGACACTGCAGTGACAGAAGACAAAGCGATGCGACCCTTGGAGCTTCCTAAGCCTGAAGATGACAGATAGGTATGACAGGAAGCTCCGATGCCAGTGGTGACCTCTCAGGTGAGTGGGACTGAGGCAGTGACCCCCAGCCAGGCAACATGAAGTCCCCCAACCTTACCGGTGGCTTCCCAGAGTGTGAGCTCTGCAGCTGCACTAAGACACACTTGTCTCAGAAACGGCCTAGCTTCCAACCTTGCTGCAGCTCCAGGTCTGAGCTTTCTAGTACAGAATTCTTCCCCTATCCCTAAGAAAATCACGAGCATTCAGGAAGCAGAGATTTGGAACTAGAGTCTCTGTGGAATAATAAAATGATGGCTCCAAACTCAAATCACTAGCTTGGTGACCTTGACCATGTCACTCACCTTGGTGACCTCACCTGTAAAATAAGGGCAGCGTGGTTTGATGGTTTCTGAGGTCCTTTCCAACTCAAAATCTATGACTTTATGATGTTTTCAAATCCCAGTTCTGTCTCTTACTCCCAGTGTGACCTTGAGCAAGTAACTTAACTTCTTCAGAAATTAAATGTAAAATGAGGTAACTCCTTTGATGGTGTACAGAGTGACCAGATAACCACCGAGGTTCCTTCCATTTTGAGATCTATGATCCTAAGCTACTGGCATACGCAAGGTTGAACCAGGGGTCCTCTGGTCCAGCTCCATGCCTTCACATAAGTTTCATCTCTGTTGACAAAAGTCCATTAAGAGTCAGAGACTTCCAGAATCTTAGAGTTGAAAGGACCTCAGAGGAGTTCATTGTTTATATTGGACTAAATATCCCCAACAAATAGCTGCCCAGCTTCTGCTTAAGACTTCCAGTAATGAGAAACCATCTTCTCTTAAGGCATTCCTTCCATTTTTGGACAACATTAATTACTTGTTTTTCTTGACATAGATCCCTAAATCTACCTCTTCCACTTTCACCAACTGCTCTTGGTTTTTTGTCCTCCAATACAGAACAAGATGAATCCCTATCCCCCTAGGACAGATCTTCAAATACACTGAAGACAATAAATTGCGCATGTCTCCCAGGATCCACATGTCTCCCTGGGTTTTCATGATGTTTCACCTCCCTGGTTTTCCTTCTACTGATCTGATCACTCCTTTTCAGTATCCCATTGCAAAATACACTTTGTTAGAATGACTTTGGTCTTGAAAGCCCCCGACAATCTAGCTTCAGCCTATCTTTTCTGAATTATTACATTAGCCTGCTTTTTTAAAAAATCTTTTTTAAAGAATCAAATGCTTCTTAAAATGGACATTTTTATCATTTCAGGCTTCATTCTGAAGAAAATTAAAACAATTGACAAAAAAAGTAATAAATGGTAAGGTCTTCTGTTGGCACCTGTTGGGTCAGACTTAGATCTTGTTCTATTATCTCTGAAATGAGGTAACCAGCATCCTGCATTTAGGGCTTCTCCTCTGTGGATGCAATCACTGGAGTCCAGAAATGATCATGAAGTAGCCTCCCCAAATAGAAGTTCCTCCAAAGGAACACCACTAACTTTCACGCACTACATTCTGGTCAATGGAACCATTTGCATCTGCCTGTATGTGTTGTTTTCCTTGATAGAAAGTAATCTCCCTGAATTCAAGGACTATTTTATTTGTTTATTTATTTGTGTTAATTGATCCCTAAATTGTTAGCACCCCCTTCCAGCTTATTACTTGGTATAATTCCTTTGTATGTAATTGTATTTAGTTACCGGAGTGCCAGTAGTTTCTCCATTATAACGTAATCCTTGAAGGCAGGGACTGTTTTCACTTTTGTCCTTGTATCTCTAGCACCCAGAATAATTGCCTAGCCCATAGTAAATACTTAAATGCTGTTGAATGAATTAATTAGTGAATTAATGAATGAATAAAGAGTTTAAGAACTGTCTCTCCTAGAAGACCAAGGTTCCTAGGTTCTGCAGAAGATGTCTCTGTGGGTGGGCCAATCAAGACACTAGTTCATTGTCTGATAAAAATGAGGATTTAATGGTGCTATTAGGAAGAAACAATTGTGCCTGTTGAAAAGGGGAGTTAAAGAAAGATAAAAGGGAAAAGCATTGACACTTTGGAGAAAGGCCCTATAATAATCTTCCTTAGGAGCTCTTCTTGTGTGTTAGACCGTGAAAACATGGAGAGGAGAAAATGAATCAACCAGACTCCAACATAACCTTTAATTTGCACCCATGAAATAATTTTGATGGTCACTCATAACTGTTTAACGAATGTTTATTCTTGAAATGTCATCCTTGCCTCTGAGATTGCTTGGATATGCACTGAGCATTGCCTTTCTATTAATATGTACATGTAGAAAGACATGCCATCTGTTTCATGTCCTGACATATTTTGATGCATTGAAACTCAGCTGGAATTTGAAAAGGGAGGATGGATTTCAGGTGAAGTTCTCCTGGGGTGCCATGATCCCACCTAGAGCTCCAAGTCCTGCTGTCTTCAAGAAACTAAACTAAACCCAACCCTTGAGATGTTTTTGTGGGAAGCTTTATGGTTCACTGTGGTCAAAAAAGTCCCATCACTCTACAACCAGTTTTCAACAGAATGGAATGTAAAGGCTTTGATTAATGGCTGAGTATGTTCCAAGCATTGAGAACACAAATATAAGAAGGTCCTTGATCTCTAGGGCCCCACATTCTAATAGGAGGATAAATACATAAATGGAAAGTTTAGCTGCCTAACAGATGCAAAGACCCAATGTAGGGTGTAGCAAAACTGGTGGCAAGTTCTAGGTGTCCCCAGTACAAATGGTAATGCCTAGGGGTGGGAAGGACATAGCAGCAGGGCAACTGAAAAGGCTCAGTGTTCTATCACCTTACTGAAAAGTGTAAATGATGAGTCTCTGCTCATTCAAGTGGTATGAGTGGACATGCCTCCAAGCAACAACTCTAGAGAATAGGGTATGGCCCCAGGGATCCAAGTGGAACAGGGAGTATAACAGCCTTACCTTTAGAATAAACTCATCCCTACCACTTATTACCCGTGTGACTTTGGGTAAGTCATTTGACTTCCCTGGTTTTCAGCTTCCTCATCTATAAAATGACAAGTTAAATTAAATGGCCTCTAGTTATGGTCCTTGGAAATGGACCATACCAGATGTTGTTCATCACTGAGACTGTTCAAAACCTTTGCAGCTTGGTACCTTTCAGAACCTTGGTGGTACCTTGGTACCACCTTTCAGAAATTGTATTCCATGGCCATAGGCTTCAAGAATTCAGGGTCAGAAATACTAATAGCTAATGTTTATACAGCAGTTGAAGGTTTGCAAAGCACTCTAAAAATACTATCTAATTTAATCCCTACAACAACCCTGAGAGGTAGGTGTTATCATTTCCATTTTACAGATGAGGAAACCGAGATAGAGTTTAAGTGAGTTGTTCAGGATTTGCTCACTAGCAAGTGTCTGAGGTTTAATTTGACCCAGGTCTTCTTGACTCCAGATCTGGGGTGGGAGCAAGCATGAAGAAATATAGCTGACATACTACCTGTAAACAGATCTAGAAAATGTGCAGAAGCAGGAAATCTAAGAAAAATCACAGTGTCATTTTCCACCCAGGTCTGCCTAGCAAAATAGAGAAGTTTCAGAAGAGGATCTGGCGAAGACAGACTACACATTCCAGTCCCAGAACTGAAAGAGGAACTAAGCTGTGAATCAGGGCAATGAGAGTTGCCAGTCCCATGCAGGAAAGCCTAACTCTGTGCATGATGCAGGAATCAATGCCAAGTAGTAGCATCATCACTCACTATCAATTCCCAGGCCATAAATCCAGGATAGAAAAATAAGGGGACTGAGGGATGGTGCTCCAGGGAAAGGGGCAGTCAGGGACTTTATGTACCAAGGAAAGGACAAATTCAGAGGCAAGCAGACACATGGGTCTGACCCCAGGAGCCAAGTGATGCCTCAGTTCCAGTCTCTAGCCCTATCTGAAGCCTATGATGACAAAAATCCTAGACCAAAGAGGAACAGATAGTTCTGTCACTTTCAAACAGCAGGCTTTCCATCTGGCTGATAATGACTCAATCTACTGAAACTGCAACTGGGGTAAGCTCACAGGTATGTTGCTCAAATATAAATTCAGGTCAGGAACTTGCAGAACTCAGATCAAGAACGCAGTGATCTGACTTCACTTTGGATCAGAATATTTTGGACACACTGAAAACTTGTAGATCACCAACCTAATTTGTCCTTGAGATCTTGGAATAACACAAACCTCAGTATCTCAAGGAAGCAGGCAGCAAGAACAACTCAAGTCTTCCTATCAAAAGGGCACAAAGCCCAGCCCCCAAACAAAATCCAAATTCAAGAACTTGACTGGAAGAATGAGCAAACAAAAGGAATCCTGCCATAAAAATCTTTTATGGTGACCAGGACACTCAAGACACAAACACAGAAGAAGAAAATTATTCCAAAACAGCTACAAGTAAAGTCTCAAAGAAAATCACAGCCTGAACACAAGTTAAACTAGAATTCCTAGATGATATGAAGAAAGAGTTGGGATTTTTTTAAGAGTTTACAATGATTTTATCCATGAAATGTGAGAACTAGAGGGGGAAAATGGAAAAGAAATGAGTTATGAAAGAAGGAATTAGAAAAGAAATTAACATCTTGGCTTAAGATAAATCTCTTCTAAGCAACAAACTCTCTGAAAATTAAGATGAACCAATTAGAAGACAATTTTATGAGACAACAAGACATATTAACTATTAAAACAAAGTCAAAATACTGGGGCAGGGGGAAATAAGATGAAGATGCAAGGCAAAAAACAATTGGCCTGGAAAATAGATTGAGGAAAATTTTTATTATCCCTGGAGCACCTGAAATCTATAAGCAAAACAAAAAGAAAAAAGAAAAAAAAGTCTACACATCACATTTCAAGAAATCCCAAAAGAGAACTTGCCAGATCTCTTATAACTGGAGGCAAAGTGGAAATACAAAGACTCCATCAATCAGTTTATCCTTGTTCATAAACTGTTTATATTCTAATATGGAAAGATGATACACATGCCTCCTATGAACCTTTTCACTGTCAGGTGTTATAGAGGGAATCTAATTAGAGAGAGGACTTGGGAGCCATTCAATAGAACAACTTTAGATGATCACAAAAGAAGAATGGAAATACAGGGAAAGATGAATATAGTAGGAGGAGAAAGGGGAAAGGAAGGATGGGGAAAATTCTCATATAATTGGGATGCACAAGTAGAAAAAGTTTATACAAATGAGGAGGAAGGAGTAGGAGGTGCGGGCAAAACCTGATCCTCAATTTCATTTAAACTGACCACAGGAAAGAAAAATACACACAGAAGGTACAGAAATATATTTAATTCAACAAAGAAATTGAAGGCAAAAGAGAGAAGAAAGAAAGATATAAGAAGCGGGATAAATTAACAGAAGGATTAGTTCTAAACAAAAGAAACTCTAAAGATGTGCAAGAATATGGATAGCAGCTCTTTTTGTAGAGACAAAGAGTTGGAAACAGAGGAAGTACCCATCAATTGTGAAGTGGATAAACAAATTATGGTATATGAATGTAATGGAATATCATTGTGGTGCAATAAATGATGAAGGGATCGTTTCAGAGAAAAGAAATTGTATGAAGCAGACTGAAGTGAACAGACCCAGGAGAAAAACTCATATAATAACAACAATTTTGTAAAAACAAACAACTTTGAAAGATATAGGAATTCAGATTGATCTAATGGCCAATCATGATTCCAGAGGACACATGATGAAACATGTTACCTATTCCTAGATAGAAAGGTTATGTACTCAAGGTGCAAATTAGACTTCTTTTTCACATGGTCAGTTTGGGAATGTATTTTGCTTGACTATAAATAAACAGGGTTTTTTTCTTGCTTTCTTAGTGAGAGGTGGAGGCAAGTGAGGTGGGGTGAAAATGCAGATCTGAAAATTTAAATAAAGATAGCATATTTTTAATGTACATTGAAATACATAGTTTAAATATATTTTAAAATATATTTATAAAAATAAAATTTAATTCAAAAATACATATTTGCCTACTCATGGCCAATATGTGAATGTTGGGTTTGTTTGTTTTGTTTTGTTTTGTTTTGCTTGACTGCATTTTGTAATTAGGAATTTGTTTTTCTCTCTTTCTCTCTGGGGTGGAGCATGTGAGGGAGAGGAAGTAGATTTTTGTTGATTGAATATGTAAAAATTTAAAAAAGAATTTTTAAAAAAGAATGCAGGATTAACTCCTTCCCACAAAATGGCATAAAAATTCAAGACAATCAGAACTCTCAACTTTCAAATGGAAGGTGTCAATCTGTTTTTTCTGCTCCAAGTAGTTGGGAACATTGATCATAGGACTGTCGATTTTTGAGTTGGAAGAGCAGGTCATCTAGCCCATCTCGTCCCTCATTTTACAGATAAGGAAACTGAGACACAAGAGATGTGACTTATCTAACGTCACACGGAGCTGGATTTTAACCAAGGTCTTGGGATGGCCAATCCTGTGTTCTTTTTATGGTACTGTATTACTTCTTTATGTCTCTGCTTACTGAACAGTAAGGTATCAATTTTAGGTATTGAGATCTAGGCGTCTCTCTAGCTGGGAATCAACTAAGTGATATCTGGCCTGGAGACAGGGGCATGGATCAGATGACTTCCAGATGGAGCTGTTGATCTTTGGGATTCCATAGTCACCTCTCTAAGCAGAAGGGGATGTTCTAGACACTTCTGGGTTTGCACACTCCCTGCAGTGGTATTTTCAGTTCAGTGACATTTGTCTGGTCTAGCACAAAAAAAATATAAACCTGCTATTACTCACACACTGTGTGACAGCTGGGGAAGAAAAAGTAAGGTCTGATGTGTAGAGGACTGAAGTCCTGGGTTCTGCTCACTGAATGGATGTCTTCTGGGGAAATTCACTTTTCTTTCCCTTATAGGCTTCCTTTTCCCCACCCCTACAACTTATTCCATAAGTGGAGTCAAAGAGATGACTAGTGGGAGGGGGTGGGGCATTGACCAATGGAGTTCCATGATCATTTTGATTAACTTAAGGGTGCTGAACCTTTGTTTGGCATTGTGGTTGTATCTTCTGCAGGATTTTTAAAGTTTTTAGGGACCTAAGTGGTCATTCTCTCCAACCCAATCTTTAACGGCATTTTTGTTGTTGTTCAGTCATGTCTGACTCTCTTTGACCCCATTTGGGTTTTTCTTGACAAAGATACTTGAGTAGTTTGCCATTTCCTTCTCCAGCTCATTTAGAGATGAGGAAACTGAGGAAAGCAGGGTTAAGTGTCAAGAATCACACAGTTCATAATTATCTAAGGCCAGATTTGACTTCAGGTCCCATGTTTCCTTCCACTACCTTATAACAGTACCTACCAACACCCTCTACTACACTATACTCAAGCAGTGGTCAACCAACCTCACCTTGAAGACTCTCAGCAAGGGGGAACCCACTACTTCTTGAGACCTCCCAGTTCAATGATAAACAGCTTCAATTATTAGAATTTTTCCCCTTTCATCAAATCAAAATTAGTCTCTTTGAAACTTCTTTCTACTGGTCATGATTGTACCCTCTGGGGCCAAGCATCACCAAGGGAAACAGTGTGGAACAGTGGGAAGGTCATTGGTTCTAGAGTCATAAATTACTGTTGTTGTTTAGTCATTTCAATCATGTCCAGTTTGGGGTTTTCTTGGCAAAGACTGTTTGCCACCTCCTTCTCCAGTTCATTTTATAGATGAAGAAACTGAGGCAAACAAAGTGAAGGGACTTGCCTAGGGTCGTTTAGTAAGTTAGCAAGTGTTTAACGCCCTAAGGTTAGTCTTCCTGACTCCAGAT
This sequence comes from Notamacropus eugenii, assembly GCF_028372415.1. Classification (NCBI taxonomy): domain Eukaryota; kingdom Metazoa; phylum Chordata; class Mammalia; order Diprotodontia; family Macropodidae; genus Notamacropus; species Notamacropus eugenii. The sequence goes on along the minus strand of NC_092875.1, from coordinate 27,958,656 downwards.
CCAACCACCTAGCTGCCCAAAAGTCCGGGTTCAAATTCCACCTCTTACACTTACTATCTGTGTGTTCAAGTCTCCTTATACCTCCATTTCCTCACCTGTAAAAATAAGTATTGGACTAGATAGCATCTGAGATCCTTTCCAGCTTTGAAGTTCCATCTTCGGATCCCAAATTTAATCCTTCTTCTAGGTGACAGACATTCAAATACCTGTAGATACCTATCATTTCACTCTTGAATCTCCTCTACACCAAATTTCTTCAGTGGCCTTAGACAAGTTTCCTTCTATATCTTGGTTTCTTTCCTCATCTGTAAAATGAGGGTGTTAGACTCAGTGGTTTATGAGGCCCTTTCCAACTTGAAGTCTGTGATTCTTTGAGCCATGTTCGTGACCACTTGGGGCAAAGGGTCTTTCAAATGACTCTCTGGTGACATCATGTTCTCTCTCTCTGCCCCCTCTTCTTTATCCTCCTCCCCTTCCTCCTTCCCTCTCCAATGCTTTAAGACTAAAATATAAACATTTTTTTGTCTGGAATTTAAGGTTCTGTATAACTGACTCTAGCTTAGTATTCTAGGCTGATTAACCCATTACTCCCCTCCTGTGTTACATTAGCCTACTTACCATCTCCTGCCACAGTGCCTTTGCCTAGACTGTACCCCTTGCCAGAAATGTAATCACTTCTTATCTCTGCCTTTTGCAACCCTTTTAGAGCCAAAGCTTAATTGCTACTTTCTCCAAGTGTCCTTTCCTAATTCCCTCAGGCAACAGGAAATCACATTCTCCCCTCCCCCATTCACTTCGTATTTATATAAACCTGTATTTAGTTATTAGTGAAATGCTCCTATTATAAAATAAAGCCCCCGAGGGCAAGGATTATTTCACCTTCACTTTTGTATCTCTAGTTAATAGCATTTAGCTATGCCTGGTGGCTTTTTAGGGGACCAGTGATTCCTCTGCTTAATCCAATTGTTGCTTGTCTTTCATTTTCAAAGAGAACCAGTGATATCACAGAGTGGTGTCTTGACTTTCTTGTGAATTGGATTTCAGTGAGGCAGAGTTTTACAGTCATCAGCCTCACTCTTCCAGAGTCATTGAAGTCCAGTGGCAGGACAAAAGTCAAGAGTGGTGATGACTTTGGAAGCAGTGGATGACTTTGTTATCCTCATTCCAAGCTAGTATTGGTCTCATCGAACACACTGAAATTTCACTTTATCATGGTGATGTCATTTTGGTCCTCTTCAAGAACAAAGGACAACAACCAACCAAGCAAGCTCTAAGGGCGCCTCGGTCACCTTGGTGGCTGTTGGAACAAATTGTCCTCATCTGCCCATTCTGCCAGTGGAAGTACTCACCTAACTCACTAGCATGTTGAGACCTCTCTGCTTAGCCATCTGCCAAGAAAGTTTTCCTGGGGGGCAGGGGGGGTTGAGGGGGCAATGCTCTGTATACTAGAGCTTCGCAGTAAGAATTGGGGGACAGGTGGACACCAAAGGACAACTACCCCTCTACTGCTGCTGCTGCTGCTGCTACAACTGCTGCTGCTGCTACTACTAGTACTGCTGCTGCTACTACTACTGCTACTATCTAACATTTATTAAGGGCTCACTATGTGCCAGGCACTGTGCTCAACTCAGGGGAAAAAAAGAAAGGCAATAACATGGGCCCTGCCTTCAAGGGAACAATCTGATGGAGAGAGACAACGAAAATAAGACCTATCCAGTATTAATATGGGAGGTCATCTCAGAGGGAAGGCTCTGGTGGGAGCCATGGTGGTGGAGGGATGGGAAAAGCCTCCTGCAGAAAGAAGGATTGGAGCAGGAGGAGGAGAGACCCCTGACTGTTCCATTCTACAGTTAGAATCAAGATGCAAAATGAAAACAATTTAGGAAAGGTAACCCACTGCCCAAAACGTCTTCTCATAATAATGAAAAGGACACTAAAATAATGGAAGGGCACTAAAAATTTGAAGGACCATAAGGGAGGAAAAAGGCACCAAATGGAAAGGTCACGAAAACAAATTGCCTTCTTCAAAATATTACCATGACTTCATGTTTGTCTTCAAAAGGGTATTAACAAGTATAATATATCTTCCAGTACAACTTCTTTCTACAACACTTATGCTTTCTGGGGAGAAGTATTGCTGTGATTATGTGAAATTTATTGCCAAATTTGATTTATTCAAGGAAAATGTTCAGAAGGGAGTGCTGCAATACGATCTCCTTGGAGATGGCGATGAGGGTAAAGTAGTATTTACTTTAAATTCACAGACAATTTAAGAAGAACCAAAGAAAAAAAATCCTACACAAAACTTGAAATTCCTCTGCATTGGCACCTAAGAGCCAAAACTGAGCTAATATCTCTCTCCCACAGGAAAAAACAATGAGTAAAATCAACAATATTCTGTTTATATTTCTACTCCCAAACCTAATTGTTTAGGAAAGGGATGCTGCCTTATTTATAACCATTCATAATTGAAAGTGTTTTAATGTTTATGAATTTTACATTTGACACCAGAAAGCTAAAGTTTAGATCAATATGTTTATACTTTCACAGTCTAATTTTTAATCTTTCATTTTTATTTTGGAAATTATCTTTATTATTTATTCATATTTATTATTTTATTCATTAAGCACTAATTGTGCACCAGGCACTGTGCTAATTATTGGAGATACAAATAAAAAAATGAAAGGCAGTTCTTACCCTCAAGGTGTTTTTAATCTAAAGGTGGGAAAAAGACAACACACAGTAGAAAACTGAAAAGAGAAGAATGGACAATATATAAAAGGAAACTGAAAAGTGGGGGAGGTGATACATGAAAGAGTATGAGGTTCTCTAGAGTCAAAACAAGATAGAAAATGGACAGTTCCCATCTGAAACCTCTATATAAAGGAAAACTTTAGGAGGAGTTCATTGCTCTGTTCTTCAGCCCTCCAAATAAGAGGGGAAGGGCAATTGAGGGAATTGTCAAAGAGTTAAGTATCAAAAGCTCAGTCAATTAGCATGGTAATGAGATTTTAGGTGATCGGCTTATCCGGGGAAAAGGCATAATGCTCCTTGGAGTTGGAAACCAAGCAGAACTGCAGATAGAAAATGGAATTATTCTCCTGGAGGACTACTGGTAAGAAACTTCTCTTACCAAAGCAACTTAAAGATTTGCCTAGAGCCCTGAGAAATGCAATACACTGCCCAAATCACACAGCTAATGTATGTCCAAGATTAGACTGGAACCCAGGTCTTCCAGATTATGAGCTTGATATTTTCCACTGTTGCCTTGCCTTATGTCAGGCAAATAATGAACATTTCACAAAAGCTTCTTGGTTGTGTCTCTTGTAATCCAAGCTCCCTAGGAGGTTGAGGCTGGCGGATTTCTAGAGTTCAGGAGTTGTGAGCTGCATTGAGCTATGCTGATCCATTGTCTGCAGTAAATTCAGGGGACCAGCAAGTTGCCTAAGCAGGGGTAAATTGTTCATTGTTCAGTCAGCTATGACTCTTCATGACCCCATTTGGGATTTTCTTGGCAAAGATACTCAACTAGTTTGTCATTTTCTTCTCCAAGGATAAGAAGGATGAGGAAACTGAGGCAAATAGGGTTAAGTGACTCGCCCAGGGTCACACAGCTAATAAACATGTGAGGGCAAATTTGTCTTCCTTGCTCCAGGACCAGATCTCAAATCATTGTATTACCTAGCTGCCCCAAAGGGGCAAGACCAGATGGGAATCAGCAGGTCACAACTCCAGTAAGTCGTGTGATCTGGTCTGTGAATAACCTGTATACTTCCAGACTGGCTAAGATGGGAAAGCCCAGTTTAAAAAAAAAATCTTCTAGGATAATTGATTTTTTGATCCTACTGTAAAGGATCTGGGCCACTATCTTGCTTTGTTTTCTAATATCCAATTTGTATATATAGGACTAGTTTTTTCTCAAAGGGAGCACCTCCATCTCTTATCTTACTCCAAGTGACTACCCCAAATACCTTTGTGTAAGTGATGTTCAGGAAGTAGGATCTACCAAATAACTAAGAGGGAATCTAAGCTCTGGGATATGATTTGTGTGTGTGTGTGTGTGTGTGTGTGTGTGTGTGAGTGAGTGTTTAAATCTGAATTTCCTGTGTTCCGCTTTACACATGTAATGTGAAAGCTCTAAAAAAGTCAACACTGTCAGAGTTGAAACTCAGCCTTCTCAGAGTCAGTCATCCCAAACATCTGTGGAGCCAAGGGGAGAAGCTATTCTCAGAGCCTCTCTTTGATAAGAAAACAAAACTTCCTTTATTAAAACGGCATCTCATTGTTCTTGTTCAATGACTCTGTTTATACAGCTGGCATGTCAAGTTTGCACAATCCATTATATCAAGGTGGCTCTTTTGTCTTCCCCTTCCTCCCAGACAGACAAGGTCAATTAAGATGAAATATGTAAGGTTGCTCCTTGCCTTGAATGAAAATATGAAATTGTCATAGCCAATGGAAAAACCTATCATGGATCTGTGAGAAACCTTGAGACTCAGATGCTACAGAAGAGTCAATTAGGTCAATTACAGCTAGGCAAAGTTTAACCAACTGGAACCCATAGTTAATAGAAATCCTTTTACATTCCACTTTCAGAGAAAAGAGGGAAATGCTAGGTGTGAGCTTATGCATTCACACGTGAGCGCGAGCGCACACACACATATACATACCATTGTTTTTGTTAAGGTGACTTCTTCCCTTCTTCCATGACCCCTGGAACACTGGACTAGAAATCAGAAAAGTCCTTTATATATTTCCCCCAATACCCACCTCACTTCCTAATTTAACTATTTCTTTTGGGGGTATCACTATTCATCCAGCCACACAGGTTTGTAGAAGACTCCTCCCTCTCCCTTACCCTTCCTTCCAACATCCAATCAGTTGCCAAGTCTTGTTCCTATTTCCACAATATCATTCCTATGCATCCCTTCTCTCTGCTCAAATAGCCATTCATGGCTCCCTTCCTTCCCGAGCTGAGGCTTTCATCACCTCTTATTTAGACCACTGTAATAGCCTCCTGTTGGTATCCCAGCCTCTAGTTTCTCCTCTCTCCATTCCATCCTCCACATAATTGCCAAATTGATGTTTCAGAAGCCCAGGTCTGACCATGTTACTCCTCAACTCAAAAATCTCCCCACTGCATCCAAACATAGCATTTAGAATATACAATTATTCTAAATATTCTAAATTATCCTAAATATTTTAAAATTCTTCTAAATATTCTAAAAATTCTAAATATATCATGCAAATTCACCTTTACATTGTCATGTGAAGTCTTTCATAATCTGGTTTCAGACTATGTTTTTTTGACTGATTTCACAGTACACTTATTTCTCTTTTATAATTTTCATCTCCCACGTCTGTCCCTTTGTATATGTTGTCTCCCATGACTGGAATACACTGCCTTAGAGATAATTGCACTGGGCAGTGGGCCTGGAGTCAGGAACGCCTGAGATAAAATTCAGCCTCAAACATTTGCCAGCTCTATGACTTTGGGCAAGTCACTTAACCTCTTTTTGCCTCAGTTTCCTCTACATTAAAAAGGGAATCACAATGGCAGCTACCTCAGAGGGTTGTTACGAAGATCAAATGAGATGATGTTTGTAAAAAGCGCTTACCTCAGTGCCTGGAACATAGTAGGGGCTATATATATGTTGGATTTTTTTTGTTTTTTGCCTTCTCATCCCTTCCTTCCTTACTTCTACTTCTCAGAATCCCCAGCATCTTTCAGGTGCCACTTCCTACAAAAGGTCTCAGGTCCAGTTAGCATTCTCTTTCCTCCAAATTACTTCATATGTAATTTGTATATATGTATTTATGTATGTATGTATATGTTGTCTTTCTCCCTTTCCATAACCTTGCAAAGGAAAAAAAATGTAACTAGAACTGACCTCTAGTCCAGACTCTGCCTTTAATGCCCTTTGGGGGCTCACATAGGTTAATGTGGAATGATTAAGGAAGATCCGGGGTCATATCATACCTCTTACACTTGTGATCCTGCAGAAGACTCAACATAGGCTCACAGGATAATGAATCTGGAAGTGAAAGAGACCTCAGAGGCCATATTAAAAAAAATAATAGCTAGTATTTCTATAGGACTATAAGATTTATGAAATATTTTACAAATATTATTTCAAGACAATCCTGGAAGGTAGATGTTATAATTATCTCCATTTTACATATGAGGAAACTGAGGCAGGCAGTGGTCATGTGACTAGTCTAAGGTCACACAGCTAGTAAGTGCTGGAGGTTGGATTGGAACTCAGGTCTTCCTGACATTATTCCTCCTAAGTGCCCTCTCCCTCATTTTATAAATGAAGACTAGATCTAGGGATGTAAAGTTACTTTTGCCAAGTCCCACAAGTATTAAGTATGAGGGGTGGCATTTAGAGGCAACATAATACTGTAGAGAGAGAGTCATGAGGACCTGAGTTCAAATCCTGCCTTAGATGTGTTATTGTTGGTGCAAACCTAGGTATTATATAACACTCAGTTTCTCTATCTGTAGATGAGGAGGTTGTATTAAATTGCCTCTGAACTTCCTTCTAGCTATGGATCTATGAATTCTATGACCCTTCTGGGTCTCAGTTCCTCCATCTGTAAAATGAAAGAATTGGACGAGATCTCTGAGGTCTCGCTATTCCAGATCCCAGTCTGTATCATGGTCTTTTTCAGTTCTTTGACTTCCTCCAACTAAATGATCTCCAAGACCCCCTCCAGATCTCATGACTACATGATGACCCCTCACATGATATCTGCCAGGGCTAGAATTCCATGATGATGACAATGCCCAGGAATCCATATGGAGTTGGGCCAACCTCCTGCATTCTCTCCACCCCAGCACTGCTCAGTGAATATCCATATTCAGAAGGATGCCTCAGCTTCCCCCACAGGATCAAGGCTTGTCTCACCTCAGCTTGGTTCTGCCATGCTCTGTTCAACAAGGCAGAAAATGAAGTGACCCATTTTAGAAAGAGCTTCAACAACAAAGACTCAAGGAAAAGAGTTTTCTGATTAAAGCTCAGTAAACCAGAAAATTTAATTACTTCAAATTTTCCCTGCATCTCAGTTAGTTTTCTTCTATTATAATTATTGGGAAGAATCTTGTTCTATATTTTCTCTCTCTTATGATTTAGGGCTTCCTTTGATTTAAAGACCCAAGGAAGAGAGACAGATAGATTGGGAGTTAAGGGAACTGGGTTTGAATCCCAGATCAGACCCTAACTAGTTATATGATCCTGGAAAATCATTTACTATTCTGGGCTGCCCATTTTCTTCTCTTTAAAATGATTCCAAAGGCAGAGACCTAGAGTTCAAATCCTCTCTTTAATGGTGACTACCTTGGGCAAGTCACTCAGGATGTTGGTTTCCTTCTCTGGAAAATCAGGCTTCTGTCAATCCTTCCACCTGTAGGGCCATGTGAGCCCATGAGCTCTTACAGATGCTTGGGAGAGAAGTGCTTGGCAAAACAGAATGATTTTCATTTCTCTGGTTCTTCACCATGATTCTTCTATGAGGCAAAAACCAACCAGGGACTAAGTACAGCATGTGAGAAAACAGCACAACCTAAAGTACATTGTGGGCTCTTGGATAAACAGTCCTTACTTGAGTTCATGGTTATGACCTATTCAGAGATTCTAGAACTGGGAAGGGCCTTAGAACAGAAAATGATAGAAGCGGGAGGGGCCTTAGAACAGAAAATGACAGAAGTGAGAGGGGCCTTAGAATAAAGAATGACAGAAGTGGGAGGGGCCTTAGAACAGAGAATGACAGAAGTGGGAGGGGCCTTAGAACAGCGAATGTCTAGGTCCTTGAGTGTGACCCTTTGACTGAATCCAAACCTTCTAATCACCCCTGATTCTTGTCTTAATAATCTTCATTTTACCCAGAAGGAAAGTGGGAAGATAAGTGTCTTATTCCAGGTGATACAGGTAGACAACTTCAAAGGTGAGAAGTAAAGTGATTTACTGATGGTCATTAGTTAAAAATGTCAAAAGTAGATTTTGCACCTAAGTCTTCTTGATTTTAAGTTGAATATTCCAGCTACTATCATTATTGTTCTATGGTGTCACAATTTTAAATTCTCAATCTCTAAGTAGCTTACAACCTCTGAACTCAGGTGTAATGTGGAGTCATGGAATAGTAGTAGTAGTAATAGTAGTAGTGGTAGTGGTGGTGGTAGTAGTAGTGATACTGGTGGTAGTAGTAATAGTAGTAGTGGTAGTAATAGTAGTAGTAACATAGTAGTAATAATAATATAGTTGTAGTAGTAGTGGCAGTGGTAGTTGTAGTAGTAGTAATAATATAATAGGAATAGTAATAGGCCTTTGTGTGGCATTTTACTGCACTGCAGAAATAGTATCTTATCTGACCCTCACAAGGTTGGGAGGCAGATGCTACTCTTATCCCCATTTTACAAACAGAGGTGAAGTAACTTGCCAAGGGTCACACAACTAGTAAGTGTCTGAGGTCAGGTTTAAACTCAGTTCTCCCTGATTCTAATTCCAATATTCTATCAAATTCACCATCCAGCTGCTGGTAGGAATAATAACAATAATATTTATACAGCACTTCTATGTGTTAGGCACTGTGCTAAATGCTTTTACAAACCTAACTGCCTAGTAGAAAGAACATTAGATCTTGATTGGGTGGACCCAGGTTTGAATCTGGGTCTCCCAGTTACTACCTATCTGTGACCTTGGGAAAGTTATTTAATTTCTCTACGCCTCAAATTTCCCTTTTGTAAAATAAGGGTAGTGGAAGAAGATGACCTCTAAGGTCTCTTGTGGTTCAAAACCTATGATCCTAGCTATGAATTTCTTGTACCTTATAATCCAGAATGATAAAATCACAGAACTTAACTACTAGGAGGGGTATCAATAATCATTCAACCCAATCCATACCTGGAAGAAATTCCCACCTTAACATATCCAGTGAGAGGTCTTCCAGTACTGCTTGAAGACCTCCAAGAAGGCAACCCTTTCCACTTTGGGACAGCTCAGATTATGAGGAAGTTTGTTTTTAAACAAAAACAAAAACAATTTGCCTCATTTTACAATACTATACTGCCTCTTCTATCCTATGATCAGATATCCTATGTCAGAAAAGGCATGATATAGTGCTGTATTTGGAGGCAGAGGTCCTGGGTTCCAATCATACCTCTAATGCTTACTACCTGTATAAATTTGGGGGCCCCTCCATCCAGAAAAGCTCTAATGTCACCCCCAGGTCAGGAAATCTGTGAACTCAGGTCTTCCTGATGTCAAATCTATCACTATAAAATACTGCTTCACACTAATAATTCAAATTTATGTAGAATTTCAAGATTTGTTGCTGTTCAGCTTCGGTCCTGTCTGACTCTTCATGACTCCATGGACGTTCTTGGCAAAGATACTGGAGGGGCTTTGCCATTTCCTTTTCCAGTGTGTCCTCATTTTACAGGAGAGGAACATAGGAGTTAAGTGATCACACAGTTAGTAAGTGCCTGAGACCAGGTTTTAACTTAGATTTTCTCGACTCCAAGCCCAGTGCTCTATCCACTGAACCACTGAGCTGCCTCTACTTCAGAATTTACAAAGTTTTATTCCCACAATAACCCTGTAAAGTCAAGGGTACCATGAAGCAATATAAAAAACCGCAAAATTTAGAGACAAAGGAAATGGATTTAAATCCTGTCTCACTTGATAAACCAAACTAAGACCTGATTTCTTGAAGACTATCAATAAACCATTAGTAAATCTGATAAAGCAAGAGAGGAAAATAAAATTACCAAAATAAAAATAAGGAAAGTAAATTAATAACAAATATAAAGGAAATAAAAATAATTATCAGAAATTATTCTACATAATTATATGCCAGGAAAATTCGGGATTCAAAGGAAATTGATGAGTATCTACAAAACCAAAATACTCAAACTAACAAAACAAGAAACAGAGGACTTAAATAATGAAATTTCAGAAAAATAAATTGAGCAAGTCATAAATGATTTGCCAAGATAAGGAGAGAGAAATCTAGGACAGATTGATTTATAAGCTAATTTTATCAGTTACTTGAAGATCATTTAAAACTTTTAGTATAAAAAATATTAAAAAGTAGAAATAGGCAGTATTCTACCAAACTTATTTTATGAGATGAATATGGTCCTGATACCCAAAACAGGGAAATACAAAGCAGAGAAAGAGAATTATAATCTTGCTAATGAATATTAATGAAAACATTTTGAAAAAAAATCCTTACTTTGAGACTACAAAAATATATGGAGAAAGGAATTCATAAGGACCAAGTTGAAGTTATGCCAGGGATGAAAAAATGGTTCAATAATAGTAAAATAATTCATATAACCAATGATGTAAACAGCAAATTTTACAAAAACACATGCTTATTTCAAAAGACAAAAAAGTCTCTGACAAAATTCAGTACTCATTTAGGTTATGAAAGTGTTCTCCTCTAATATGATCAAATGCATGTATTTAAAATCACTATTTACAATGTATAAAATTAGAAAGCTTCTCAGTATGAACTTGGGAAGCAAAAATTCTAGAAATTCCAGGTATGGCGTTAAAATAAGAGTACAAAATTAAATGCATAAAATGGACAAAATGAAGATAAAAGCATTTCTAGACACAGATGACATGATGATGTACTTAGAAAACCCCAGAGAACTAGCAAAGAAACAAATTAAAATGATTAATAGCAAAGATTGTGGGTATAAAACAAATCTCTAAAACTACTAGCATTTCTATGCTATATTAATAAAAAACCAGCAATAAAAAGATAAGAGAAATTCAAAACAATTATGTAGTTATTCAAAACTAATATTGTTATATAATTTAATAATTATATAGTTATTCAAAATGCCTGCGAAATATATAAAGTTTCTGAGAATTGCTTCTAAAACACATATAAAATTTATATAAATACAACTATGAAACACTACAGAAATAGAAACTCAAGTAACTACATATATACATATATGTATATATATATATTTCTCATCATTAAAATTTGCCAATAAAATACCAAAGACAACACTATATAATTAGTTATAGCACTACAGATTTAGTGCTATACTGATTAAATTACCGAGGCAATTTTTTTTAGAGTTATACAAGATAATAATACAGTTCATTTCTAAGAACAGAAGGTCAAGTATGTCTAGGTAAATAATGAGAAAAAGTGTGAATTAAGGGGGGAATTGGCATCACAAGATATAAAACTCTATTATTTGGTGCTGATAAAAAAAAATTCTACTAGTGAAACTGACTAGAGAAGCAAAACACAGAAGCAATGTAAACTGTAACCCACTATTTGATAAAGCTAAAGGCATAAGTTTTACTAAGAAATGGACTCCATTTTTTACAAGGATTATTGAGAAAATTGGACAAAATTTGATAGAAATCAGGATTAGAGCAGCAAGTAATTTTTCCAGGTGACTTTCACCCATTGATGTTGAAAGAGCTGGCAGGTGTGATTTCTGAGTCAATGTCAGTAATATTTAAAAGGTCATGGAAAATGGAAGCACTACCACAGATTGAAGAAGGGCAAATGTTGTTCTGAGGAGGAGGAGGAGGAGAGAGAAAAGAGTCTGCAAAGTATAGGCTAAAGTATATGAACTTAACTTTGACTCCTGGAAAACAATCAGTTTCTAAATCTAAAGACAGATTCTAAAATCAGTCATTAAAGAGATGGCTTATCAACATTTTGAAAGGAAGGCAATGATTACAGAGTCAGCCTGGCTTCAATAAGAATAAATCATTCCTGTCTAACCTAATTTCATTTTATGACAGTGTTACTAACCAATAGTTAAGAGGAATGCTATGGATATAACTTACTTGGATTTTAGTAAAGTTTTAGTTTAATTATCTCATTCTATTCTTATAGAGAAGGTATATTCTGATGCCAAATCCAGCACTCTGTCTATTGTTGTTCAGTTATCTCATTCATGTCTGACTCTTTGTGACCCTATTTGAGGTTTTCTGGGCAAAGATGCTGGAATAGTTTGTCATTTTTTTCTCCAACTCCTTTTCAGATTAGGAAACTGAGGCAAATAGGGTTAAGTGACTTGCCCAGGGTCACACACAGCTAGTGTCTAAGGCCAGATTTGAATTCAGGAAGATGAATCTTCCTTATTCCAGGCCCATCACTCTATCCACTGGGCCACCTAGCTGCCCTACTCCATCTACTATCCATATAGAAATTCTACTAAAAAATACAATTTGAGGCAGAAAAAGTTATGCTAGCAAAGGTTTCATGGACAACTTGAAAAGAATTCTGGGTTGCATTCTAGCACCAGGTCCACCATGACCCTAGCCTTATTAAACCTCTCTATGTCTCAACTCAGTCTCTACATGCATAACAAGAGAGAGAGAGAGAGAGAGAGAGAGAGAGAGAGAGAGAGAGAGAGAGAGAGAGAGAGAGAGAGAGAGAGAGAGAGAGAGAGTAGTGGAAATGACCTCTAGAGATCCATTCAACCCCAATTTTACTGACTTTGTGTGAGATAAAGACTTTGTTCCATCAACAACCTTTTCTAGCTTGGGTCTCTGTTTTGTGTTTATTTTGCACATACTTAGCATTTACTTATCTGTCTACATATTATAACCCATCTTGCTCTTCCCCACCCTCATAAAACATAAGTTCTCTGAGGGTAGGTACTGGTTTTTTTTTGTTTGTTTGTTTTGTTTTTTTTGCCTTTGTCTATTCAGCACCCAGGACAGTGCATGGCACAAAATCATCTTTAATTAAATGCTTGTTGAACTGAGTTAGATGAATGCTGTGTCCCGCAGTTTTGAGAGCAGGGACTATTTTTTTTCTTTTGATGTCCAATGCCTAGGGAAGAACCTAGAACATAGTAGGTGCTTGATAATCAATCAACAATAATTTATTTAGAGCCTAAGAGCTAGGGATACAGAGACCAAAAAAAATTTTGGCTGATTTAGTTATATTCAGCAGTTTTGAACCCTTTCCCTTGACAGTGATCCTTCTGTAAATAGGAATGGGTCTGGGGATGGGGGGGGGGGGGCGGTGTTTTGATTCATTTTATCATTTAGGCCTTTACCTGTACTATGGTCTATAATCCATTCTGAAGAAACAAAATTTTGCTTCTCACACACAACCCTCCATCCACCCCCTTCCTTCAACTCCACAACTGCAGGTTGTGGCACCTGAACAGATGTCCCCATTTCAGCCCAGCTGAAGATGTACAAGAGATGGTGGGTAATCTGACAGTAATTGATGTTTCTGTAAGCAAAAGGGAATGGGGGTGAATTATGAGCTCAGTGGGTATCCCAGCACCTGCAAATCACGTGGAAGAATATTCTGGAAAAAGGTCTGCCTTTGATTTGCTTGAGATGGAAGAAAAGCTGGTACTGACACAGAATCTGTTGGAGTTTGGCACAAATTCAATAAGCAAGAGCTACCCAATCCATACAATGACTGGGTTCAAACCCCAGCTCTGTCCAATACAAACTCTGTGACCTTGGACAAGTCACATTCCAGCTCTCAAGCGTACTGTTTGTGTGACCATGGGAAAAATCACTTAATCCTCTGCCCCATCATCATTCCTTGCTGCTACAGCATCATGGCAAAAATAAAACAAAACCCTTGATGTGTCATCAGAGAGTCTGAATTTGAATCCCAGATCTGCACTTGCTACTTTAAGCAATTTAATTCTTTTCTCTGGGTTTCCATTTCTTCATTTGTGAAATTTGGGGACTGGACTTAGAATCTTGCGCAAATCACTTCATCTCCCTGAAATGATATTTGTACATTACTCAGCACAGTGCCTGGCACATAGTAGGCACCTAACCAATGTTTGTTGCCTTTCCTGGGCCTCAGTTTCTTTGCCTGTAAAAATGTGAGGGGCTAGACTCAGTGGCCTCTGAGGTCCTTGCAAGCCCTAGATCCATTATCCTATGACATAAGAGATCACTGAGTTCAACCCTTTCATTCTATAGATGAGGAAACTAAAACCCACGGGAGCTGGGAAATATGTAAGTCATTAGATTTGTTGATTTCCAGGTTCCATATTCTTCCCACTGTACTATTCAGAGCATTTTATGATAGACTTCTAAGCTAAACTATCTCCATGCCCTTTTCCTTTTTGGGAGGGAATTCTCAACAGAAGGGGGCAATTTAATTCAGGCCAAGTCAGCAACAGGTTATTAAACCCTGCTACCTACTCGGCACTGACAAGATACCTAGAATGGCTTGCCATTTCCTTCTCCAGCTCATTTTCCAGTTGAGGAAACTAAGGCAAACAGGGTTAAGTGACTTGCCCAGGGTCGCATAGCTAGGAAGTGTCTGAAGCCACATTTGAATTCACAAAGATGAGTCTTCTGGACTACTGGCCAAGCACTCTATCCATGACAGTGCTACCTAGTTACTAGGAAAACTATGCTAGTATATTCTCCAAGAAAATTCCAGTGGGATCACAAAGAGTTGGACATGACTAATCAATCAAAAAAAAGAATATATACCCATTATTTTTAGATGAAATCTCCTTCCAAAAAGAGAAAAATATGGAGGGCATGGTTCTCTAATGGAAATGCTGTTGCTAGGTGGTATGCTTGTGGTCCCATGTCAACCTGTGTGTGCCAGAGTGGAACCTTTCTGGCAAGGGGAAGCAGTACTTGAAATAATCTCCTTTAGTTACTCAGAAAGATGGTGAGCAGGACAGAGGGATGTGAACAGGAAGTCAGTGTCCAAAGGATGAGGAAGAAGACTTGGCTGGATATGGAGACTTGATGCCCTGGGTTTAGAACCTGTGTTTGCCTTTCATTCTCTTTGTGATTTTGGGCAAGGCTATCTCTGGGCCTCAGTTGTTTTCCTGGTAAAATGAACCCATTGGACTCAATGACCTCTGAGGTCTTTTTTGGATCTAAATCTACAATCTTAGATAATCCCTTTACAGAAGCTTCAAACTACACTCTTCCTGATTTAAGAAAAATAATCTGCCCTTATTTTATGTGATCTTTTTTTCCAATTAACAAGCATTTTCTTTCTCTTCCTCCTCCTTCACCCCAAATAAAAAAAAAAGAAAAAGAAAATTGAACTGAAGCAGAGTGAAGTGAGAACTGAGAGAATAATTTCTATGATAATAAGTACGCTATAACGATAACCTTGAAAGCTTTGGGGTTCTTAACCACTGCAATGACCAACCATGATTCCTCTCCACTTCTGTTAGAAAAATAGCATAACATAAATGAGAATTTTCATAGCATTATAGAGCTGAAAGGTCACATAGGGTGATATCTTTGCAGGTGAGGAAACAGGTCCAGAGATGCGAGGACCTGACCAAGGTCACACAGGTGAGAGAGGCAGGATTTGAACTCAGTTCATCTGACTTTGAATCCAGTTCTCTTTCCACTAGCACTCTTTTCATATGCCTTATCTTACCATTGGGTTAGAATACTTACTAACTGAGTGACCCCGGGCAAGGGGTCTACTATGGGTTCATATAGCACCTATACTGTGCTAAGCACTTTACAAATATTATCTTATTTCAGACTCACAACAACCCTGTGGTGTTTTGTTTGTCTTTCAAAGAGAGCCAATGGCGCCACAGGCAGATCTCTTGACTTGTTTGTGAATTGGATTTAAGTGAGGCAGAGTTGCCCAAAATCATCAGCCTCACTTTCTCTTCCTGTGTCATAGGAGTCCAGTGGCAAGATAAAACTCAGAACAATTGGTGATGGCCCAGGATGCAGTGGATGACCTTGGCATGTTTGATGTCTGACCAAGCTCTCAGCAATCCACAGTGCCTGTTCCAGCCACTTTCATGGCTGCTGGAACAAACTGTTCTTATCCACCCATTCTGCCAGTGGAAGTCATGACATTCTTGGGGTAGGACAACCCCCTAATTTACTGACAGGTTTAAGACCTGTCAGTTATCCTCAACCTGGTTTAGCTTATCTGCTGAGATAGTTTTACTGGGGTCTGGCTGCTGCATGTGCTACAGTTCCTTGGAGCTACAGGTGAGAGTTGGGTGGCAGGTGCACACCAAAGGTAGATGAGCAGTCCTGAAAAAGTCCCATTATGTAGGTGGCACTATTAATGCCATTTTACAGTTGAGGCAAAGAAAGGTTAAATGACTTGCCCAGGGTCACACAGCTAATAAGAATCTGAGATGAATTAGAACTTAGGTTTTCCTAACTCCGGGCAGGTGCTCTATCTGCTGCAGAACCTAGCTGTCAATTAAACTCTATCTACTCGGTGTCCTTATCTGTATAGTAGAGAAAATAATAGTATCAAACGAAATAATATTTGTAAAGTATCTGACACATAGTAAGTACTTAACAAATGCTTGTTTCCTCTTTCCTCTCCTTCCCTCCCTTCTTTCTTCCCTCTTTCCTTTCCTTCCTCCCACCCTCCCTCCCTCTCTTCTTCCCTTCCTTCCTTCCTTCCTTCCTTCCTTCCTTCCTTCCTCTCTCCCCTCCCTCTCTTCCTTCTTCCTTCCCTTCCTCTCTCCCTCTCTTCCTTCTTCCTTCCCTTCCTCTCTCCCTCTCTTCCTTCTTTACTTCCTTCTTTCTCCAAGTTACAACCTTGAAGACACTATCATGTCTTTCCCAACCCCTCCCCATTTCTTATCTTCTCTAACATATGCACCCTCATTTTTAATTTCTAAAGTACAAGATAAGGTCTCTTTGTGGAAAGAGCAGAACAGCCAGTAAGTAAAGATTAGTGGCAGAAGCAGAATCCAGGTCCTCCTGACTCCAGGTCTGATTCTCTACCCATTGAGCCAACTCACTGCCTTTAAGGAAAAGGGGTTTAGACTTGTTCAGCTTGACCCCAGAGGGCAGAACCAGGAAGGCTGGATAGAAATGTGAAGGAACCAACTTAGGTTTGAAGTTAGAGAAACCTACCTAACAAATAGAACAGTTCAAAAACTGAATGGGATGCCTGGGGAAGTGGTAGGTTCCCATTCCTTGAGTGTATTCAAGCAGAACCTGGATATCATTTGTTAAATATGTAATGGTAGGGATTCATTTCAGGTATCGAATGAACTGAAGGTAGCTAGGTGGCTCAGTGGATAGAGCATAGGGCCTAGAGTTAGGGCCTGAGTTCAAATCCAGCCTCAGACACTAGCTGTGTGATCTTGGGCAAGTCACTTAACCCTGTGTGCCTCAGTTTCCTCATCTGTAAAATGAGTTGGAAAATGAACTGTATCTTTGCTAAGAAAATTCCAAATGGGGTCATGAAGAGTCAGACACAACTGAACAATGAAACAGATTGGACTAGATGGCTGCTAAAGTCACCTAATAGAGTAGAAGCTCCTTAAAGGCAGGACTACTTTCACTTTTGTCTCTGTGTCCCCAGTGCCTGACATTGTGCTTATAGTCTGGAAGGTGCTTAATCAATGTTTTGTGGGACTGTAGCGAACCTCCTATCTGAATAAAGGAAGAGACCTTCTCCAGTCGCCTGGACTTAGAAGTAAACCAAGGACTGGGCCCATTTTCTATGCTATCTTCCATCATTCCTTCCACTCAACTTTGTCACCTCCCCGGTGAAGGACCTGCTAAAGCGAATTAATCCCATAAACAAGATTGCAGGGGGGAGTATTGAATCCACTTAAGAAAATAACCTTTTTCAAAACACTTGGTGGTACTCATTCATATACCAATAATTAATGTGCTAATTACAAATGCACACCATCTATTAAAGTAAGCCTGGCAAGGCCTCTACTTAGCAGGGAGGTTAGATGAAATTATTTATGCATTCTTTAAATAAACATAAGTAACATCTTAAATAAAGCTGCACTTGTTTTTAAAAGTTGTCTAGCATCAACTTGAGAGGCCACACAGTGGCATGGGTGGAATAAGGAATAAGGAAATGAATGACTGAATGAAAAAAAGCTTTAAGTGCTTGCTTTATACCAAGCACTTTCTCCAAGAAAGACAAGGTTTAGGTTCTGTCTCTGAGTCATACTAGCTAGTTATATAACCTTAGGCAAGTCCTTAAACCTCTCAGTGACCCCAGAAAACTGTCTAATAATAGATAATATTTATATAGATCTCTAAGGTTTGAAAGCACTACACACCCATGCATACACACATACATATATACATATATGCATGTGTATGTGTGTATATATACATATATGTGATTATATACACATATGCACACATATGTATATACATGTGTATACATACATACATATTTGAATGTATGTTATCTCATTTGGTCTAACAAGTTATAGATTTGCACATGTACCAATGGGCTTTGGTACATGCCTATATCACCTAAAATGGCATATCCCATGTGAAAGATGCTTGGGACCTACTCTTGGGAAACAGAAGACCTAGCATATGTATGAGCACTCTTATACCAGCCTACCTTGTGATTGGGAGCAACCTATTTCCATTGGCTATATAGTCAGAAACAACTGTATCTTTAAATCTTGCCTGGTTAAGGAAGATTTCAGAAAAACCTTGAAAGACTTACATAAACTGATGTTGAATGAAGTGAGCAGAACCAGGAGAACATTGTACACAGTAATAGCCACATTGCACAATGACTAGCTTCAATAGACTTAGCTCTTTTCAGCCATACAATGATCTAAGACAATTCCAAGGGACTCATGATGGAAAATATTATCCATGTCCAGATATGGAAAAGAACTATGGAGTCTGAGAGCAGATAGAAACATACTATTTTCTTTTTTTTTCCTTTCTCATGGTTTTTCCACTTTTGTTCTGATTCTTCTTTCACATGGCTAAGGTGGAAATATGTTTAATATGATTGTACGTCTATAGCCTGTATCAGATTGTAGGCCATCTTGGAAAGGAGGGAGGGGAGGGAGGAAGGAAAAAATTTGGACCTCAAAATCTTGTAAAAGTGAATGTTGAAAACTGTCTTTGCATACATATTTGGAAAAAATAAAATGCTATTAAGTATGTGGGGGGGGGCAGGGAATCTTACCTGGCCAACCACAATCTGTCTTTTAGCAGCACCCTGGGGTGAAGGACTAGTTCAGTCACACATAGCAAGGGGAGGAGGAGGAGGAGGAGGACCTGAACCTGCGGACCACTTATCTCCCCTCTTTGGCCATGTAGAACCAAGAAAATGGCTTAAGGTTTTGGTTGGTTTCATTTGTCCTTTTCAGCTCTAAGTGTAGGGAGTACAGGCCCCACACTAGAAGGCAATGAACCTTGGGCCAATGGGCAACTTGGAGTCCAGGATTCTCAGTTGGCTATTGAGACTAGCCTAGCAGGAAAACCTTGAAGTTCAACTGTTTGAGTTACTAGTCATGTGAGTTTTGCACTTAAACTTGGTAGAACTAATGATGTGTGAGAACTGAGCTGATGAGTCAAATTCCTTTTCCTTCCCTAGAGACTGAGGTGGTTTAGAAAGGATTACACTCCAAAGAGACATACTGTTGTGTTGGAGGTCTATGACTTCTGCCACTGCCTGAGTACTGGGCCAGTTTCCAGTTGTACTAGCACAAGTGAACTTCCACTTCACATCAACTGAACTGATCTCCACTGCAAAAACAGGCAAACTTCCCTCTGACCTCAGGTTGGCCAACTTTGCCTGTCTCTTGAGGGAAAAGGAAGAAGAAAGTTGGTGGGGTACGGGACTGACTTTTTCTGTTCAGATTCAAATTTCCATCTCCTGCTACACTCTCTTCTGCTTAAACTCTAGCCTTTAGAGGAAAAGGAGTAGTGGAATGGGGCTTCCTATTTGACTGACTGTCTGCCTTCCATTTCATACTCACTTGTTTCCATCCTGATCTCTAGCCTCCTCTGGGAAGAGGAGTGGTATCTCCCACTCAGTGATCAACATTCTCAAAACTGGTCATCCCCTACACATCCTAGAGATTCTGAATCCATATAGGCCATCATCCAAAACCCATTCCCTATCTTCTAACACTCAGTTTTTATTGCCATCCCCTTCAACCTTCTCACCACAAAGTTCCAACCAAACAACATCCTCTGGGATGACTGTTTCATAGGCAACAAACTTCCCTCCACCCTAAATCTTTTCTTCTACCACTTCTTCCATCTACCAGCTATTATAGAAACTTGCCTTCCCCCTGACAACACAGTCCTCCTTACATCTCTTTCTAGTACTAACTTTCCTCATACTCCTTGGTTCACTGGTTGAGGAGGCGGAGTTGGATTACACCTTGTTCCCTATTGCCACTTTCAGATTCTCCCCCTTCCTCTTTCTCTGAGTAATCACCGTCCCTTTGAGTTTCAAGATGTTCATATCCCCCACCCAACCAAAATCCTGGTAGCTTTTGTCTACAGAGTCCCAGGTCACTCCCCTTCCTTCCTAAATGTACATGGCTCAAAATTTTTATTTTCTCCTTACCTCCTGTCCTCATACTAGGGGATTTAAATACAGATACTGACTCTTCCTCAAACACTCTAACACTTCAGTTCCTCAACATACTTCTCCAGACCTACTCCTCTATCCCATCTCAGCCATATACAGATAGATACACAGATCCTGCTGTCACCCACAAAAGTACCACCTCTGTTCTCCAGTTCTGAAATCCTCCTATCTGACCACCACCTACTGGCTTTTCACTTCTCCTTCTGCCATCCCTCACTAAACCCCTGCTACCAAATCCTTTCCAAATGACTTAAAACTGAAACTTTCCCTATGTGTTGTCTTCCCCATTAGAATGTGAGCTGCTTGGAAATAGAGAGATGCTTACTTTCCTATTTACATCCCCAGCACTTAGCACAGTATCTGGCACATAGTAGGTGCTTATAAGTGTTTCATTCATTTATTCATTCATTTCAAGACTCAGTTGCTCCCTAAACATGCTGTAATTCCCTACTGAGTTAGCATGAAATCTGGGCAAGAAACAACCGTACTGCACCTTCCTATACTCATATTGGAGCTACAGCTAAGATATTTGGGCAAAGATGCTGGCAGTGTGCTCTGGGGACAGAGTAATTAAATGACTAGAACATGGAATTGAAAGATAAGAGAGCCAAGTTTGATCCCAGCGCTGCTACCAACTAGCTGTTCAAAACTTAGAGATTCAGAATAATTCACTTCACCTTTTTGGGTCCTGTTAAACTCTTGTAAACCACGGGAAATGGACTGGATCATCTCTGGACTCCACTTCACACACACACACACACACACACACACACACACACACACACACACACACCCTGTGCCAAGGCTCTTTCCAACTCTGACATTCCCCTCCACTCTCTGAACTTCTGTGTTCTAAGACCCCTCCCAGCTCTATTCTAAGACTTTTGTTTTCCCCTCCCCCCACTTTCCTGCTGCCACCATCTCTTGAGTGAGCATCACTAGTTCCTTCAAGACCCCAAAGTGGGACCAGGGGGTAGGAGAGCCACAAGGGAGCAAACATGTCTGTGCTACTCCTGTGATGCCATCCTTCTGCTACAGACTCTATCAGTTCAACAAAGGATATTTGCAAGACATTATTAAGGACCTGGAAATTTCCTTAAAACACACATCATCCAAACAACCTATACTATGCCAAGCAAACTTCCAAACTCCCCAAATATATTGATTTGCCAAAGATGAATTCATCAACTTAGAGGGGGTTAAGTCCCTGTGTCTAAATAGAGCAAATAGAGCAAACTAGAGCTAAGACAAAGACATGGCTGCTACTAGTCATCTTTTTTTCTTTCTCCCTAGGTAGAAAAACCTCCTAAATGACCCTTGTGTGTGTGTGTGTGTGTGTGTGTGTGTGTGTGTGTGTGTGTGTGAAAGAGAGAGAGAGAGAGAGACAGAGACAGAGACAGAGACAGAAAGACAGAGAAAGGCAGAAGGGATGGAGGGAGGGAAAGAGATAGAGACAGAGAGATGGAGAAACAGAAAGACAGAGACATAGAAACAGACAGAGACAGAAAGATATTTTTCTGAGAAAGGGGTGAGATGATTCCCCACCTCATGTTTTGGGGTTTCAAACTTTCTAGCTATAACCCTGGACTTTGTGATCATATATTTACTAATGAAGCACTATCAATAATGTGAGCTCCTTGAGGGTAGGGAGTTTTTATGTTTGCTTGGGGTTTTTTAGTCTGTCTGTTTGTTTTGGCCTTTTCCGTGTGTATACTCGGCATTTAGCGCAGTGCCTGGCACATGGTAAATGCCTAAGGAATACATGCTAACTGACTGACAAACCAAATCATATTCAGGATAGACATGAACTCAGCCAGTTTTTGTGATTATTTCCCCCTCTTATCTCAATAAGACTATTGCCTTTCAGTAATTCCACCCAGGGAGGTTATTTTGCATTTAGACATTATTCTCCCTCCTGTATGCATTGGCACCCCTGCAGCTGTTGACATTTGCCTTCATCAGTGCTCATAAGATTTAAAACC
The DNA here is from genome assembly GCF_028372415.1 of Notamacropus eugenii. NCBI lineage: Eukaryota > Metazoa > Chordata > Mammalia > Diprotodontia > Macropodidae > Notamacropus > Notamacropus eugenii. The sequence goes on along the minus strand of NC_092875.1, from coordinate 27,936,340 downwards.
AAAAATAAAAATGTAAGAAATCTGAACCCAGTGGCTTCTGGCATCTTCAGCTGTGGGGTGCAAGAGGAGCTGCCGATCCTTCAGATGGGAGCTGAGTGATTGGAGGAAGATGAAGGTAATTGTCATCCAAATCCTTAATGCCAAGGAACAGTATGTCCCTGGGCCCCCAGGCAGGGCTGTTAGGATGGTTTGGGAACCTCTTTGATTGGTTGGAGTGTTCTATCCATTCCATACACCATGTCCCAACCAATTTTCACCAGTAGCTATTCCAGCAGGAGAACATCCTAGCTAAGCATTTTAACCCATGCTGAGCTCAAATTATTCTTACCAAGGTCAGGTTGGCATTTTGCAGAAGTATCAGGGTATGATAATGAAGAGAAAACAAAAACGGGGGCTGCTACAACCATCCATAAGAGCTAACATTTATAGAACTCTTAAAACTTTGAGGAAACTACTTTATATATATGATCTCATTTGATGATTACAATAACCCTGGGAGGTAGGTGCTGTTACGATCCCTACTTTACAGATGAGGAATGATTAAATGAATTACCCAGGGTCTTAAAGTTGATGTGATTGCAATGCCAGTGCTCTATCCATGGTGCTACTTAGTCGATAGTGTGTGTTCGTCTGTTGCCGAAGAACACCATGTCATCAGAGAAATGATGACATGACTTGCACTTGACTTTGTTTTGAGTGAGGGAGGGCTGTGCAGATCACCAGCCTCACTTCTCCTCCAGAGCCATCTGAATCCAGTGACCAGATATTCATCAAAATGATTGGAGATGACCCAGGATGAGACAATTGGGGTTAAGTGACTTGCACAAAGTCACACAGCCAGTGAGTGTCAAGTATCTGAGGTGAGATGGTAAATTGTGCACAAATATACACATATTGTCTTCTCCATAGAGAATATAAGCATCTTAGGGATAAGAACCTGTTTTTTTTTCTTTTCTGTATTAACAATGGTTAGCACAGTACTTGGCACATATGAAGTTCTTAATTAAAAGTTTATTGTTTGATGACTTCAAAACAGTTTAAAAATTCATCACACATTAGATGCCAACTATGTGCAAGGCATGGAGTGAGGGAGAGAGTTCTCTCCAAAGGCACTTACTCAACATTTATCCTTGACAATGAAAGCACAAACCAGTAGGGTTAGCACTGGCCTCACCTAGATTAAGAGCTCTTTGATGAATAGGATCAAGTAAGTGACTATCAATGTCATCTACTGGTTGAAAAGTGATATCAATTCCACCTAGTGGCTGAAAAGTAACTTGGCTTAATTTATATAAGTAGAAAGTAACTGAAAAAAATCACCTTCTGACTTGAAATCTGGTGCTCAATTCAATCATATTATCTTCTCAAATATATTTTACTCTAGACCATAACCAAATGTTACTACATAAAAGACAACTTAACGCAAAAAATATTTATTAAGTATCCACTATGTTCAAGGCACCATACCAGGCATTGAGAAAATAAACAGTCTCTGAACACAAGGAACTTAAATTCTTTTGAAGGGGAGGAGAAGGGAATGGTTCAATGTGTTCAGAAGCAAGTAGTATTAAATCATTTCAAGAGAGAGAGAGTGCTAATCGGTCAGAGGATCAGGAAAGGTCTTGTGTAGGAGGTGATTCTGGAGTTGTGCTTTGAAGGGAGCTAGGGATTCTAAGAGACAGAGGCGGGGAGAAAGAGCATTCCAGGTATAGAGGACCACTTTGACAAAGGCAGGAGATCATGCAAGGAAAGCGAGCAACATAATTTGACTAGAATGGAGTTTGGGAAGAGGAGTATTATTAAATAAGACTGGAAAGCTAGATGGGGCTTTAAATTAAAGAAGATTTAGCAATATCTCCCTAAAAATAGGAATCTTTATGTGGCTTCTGGGTCTACAATATCTTGTTGCTTTAGAGACTGGGTAATAACTTTGGGGCAACTTAATATAGTGAAAATGCCCTGGGCTTAAGACAAGAAGACCTGCATTCCAAATCTACTTCTTCCCTCATATAGGATCATAAATTTAGAGCTAGAAGAGAAAATATGAGCCCATCTAATTCATTCTTTTCATTTAACAGATAAGGAAATTGAGGACCAGAGTGGTTAAATGATTCCTCTAAGATTATAAACTAGTAAATATCCAAGGCAGGATTTGAATCCTGGACTTCAGACTTATAAACCAGTGTTGTTTTTCCCCCTCCATGCTACCATATTGCTACCCCCCACTTAACTAAATTCAGATAAGTTACTTCCCCCATCTCCCCTCCATCCCCATCCCCACCCCCACCACTCCACCACAAGCCTCTGTTTATTTTCAATCTATAACATGAGGGAAATAACACTTTTTCTCCCTGCTTCCTGGGGTCCTGAGTATCCAGAGAGATGGAACAAAGCATTTTGCAAATGAAAATCATTATTTGAAATATGAGTTCCAATCTTGGTTGGGCTAAAAGTAGGCATGAAAGTGCCCTTCCTCTCCTGAGGAGGGTGACATCATGAGTCAAGTTGGTTGGCAGGCTCTGTAAATAAGAGTATCTATAACCTCAAGCTTACATGTAACCTCGAGCTTCTATCATTCCCAAGCAGCTGCATCAGGAAGATGGCAGTCAGGGGATTCCCAAAATAGATGAAGCCCTTCTTACAGACACCCTAAAGTGACTCAGTATCTTGAGATTCCAAGGGGCCTCCAGTATGCAAGAAAATCTGCAAGTTTCTGTCTCCAAGGGTTCGTGTTTCTCACTAATGAGGCAGCCTGTCATCACCCTTCTAGGGGCAAGCATGGTACCCATGACTCTGACTTATAGGTAGAGTTCATCTACATGGCAGGGGAACTGCCTCCAAGGGCAGATTCTCCAATATGTTAATAATAAGAATTTTAAAATAGCAATAATAATGATAATAATAGATTTCAAATTACAAATATTATCTCATTTGATCTTACAAAAACCTGGAAGATAGGTGCCGTAATTATCCTTATCTTACAAATGAAGAAACTAAGGCAGAAGTTAAGTAAACTTGCTCAAGGTCAGAAGCTAGTAAGTATCTGAGGCTGGATTTGAATTTCATTCTTCCTGACTCCAGGTCCAGTGCTCTCTCCATTTCATAGCCTAGCTGCCTTACCTAGCTTAGTATGGATTAATTATGTCTTTGGCTGCTGTTGTGGTTGTTTAACAATTTCACTCATGTCCAACCCTTTGTGACCCCAACTGGTCTTTCTTAGCAAAGATGCCAGAGTGGTTTGCCATTTCCTTCTCCAGCTCATTTTTAAAAATGAGGAAACTGAGGCCAACAGGGTTAAGTGACTTGCCTGGGGCCACATAACTAGTAAGTGTATGAGACCAGATTTGAGCACAGAAAGATAAGTCTTCCTGACTTCAGGCATGGCGCTCTATCCACTGCAGTGCCACCTAGCACTGGAGGGTAAATACATCAATGGTTTTATGTGTGTAGATTCACAGAGCATACTTGAATTATCAGAAATGTTTTTGTCCTGTAGCAGACCCAGCCTTGAAAGTGTGAGCTGGTGGAGAGTAAGGCAGCTATCCCAGTCAATACAAAATGTTAACAAATAAAACACCACGCCATTTTGGAGAGCTCAGTAGCTGACAGTCCTCAAGTTCTTGCAAAGCTCTCACGTGGAAGAGATACTACTATGCTTATTTTGCTTGACCCAGACGGCAAAACTATGAACAATGAGTTAGAAGTTACCAAGAGTATAACTGAGATGTGACAAGTTACTTAACAATTAGAGTCATCTCAAAGCCAAGTGCACTACCTTGAAAGGTAGTGAGCTCTCTATCACTAGAGGTGTCCAAGCAAAACCTGCCAAACTACTTATCAGATACGTTATAGGAAGAATTTTGTTGCAGTATGGGTCAGTCTCCATGGCTGCTAACACCCCTTCCACCTTGGAGCTTATTTGATTCTCTACTATGGGATAGTAAAAAAAAAATAATAATTCTACATGTGGATAGCAGCACAGAAAGAGGCAGGGTCCAAGCTGGAAAAGCGGGAGGACACAGAACCCTGAAGTCACTATCTGGGGAAGGGTTGGCATGTCTAATAGTTCACAGTGCCTTAGAGCCTTTCACTTTTAAATATTTACAAACACAAGTATTTACATTAAAATTCCTATTTAGCTGCTTACTAAAAGATCTGTGAGCCAGCTTCCAGAGGATTGGACTCGTTGCGAAGCTCAGATCAGCACCGAGAAACCTACCTCTGGGCATCAGACAATGAACAAGCAGTAACTTAAATGGTGAGGGCTATAGCTCTAGGAGGGTTTTAAGTCCCATCTTCTCTAGAAAGTCTTCCCCTATCCCCTTTAAATTCCAGGGCCTTCCCTCTGTTATTTATTTCCTATTTCTCCTGTATACAGCTTTCTTTCTTTGAATATTGAACGCTGTTTGAATTTGTATATTTGTTTGAATGTTGTAAAATTGTAAGCTCCCTAAGGGCAGGGACCATCTTTTGTCTCTTTTTTTCTATCTCTTTTTTTCTATTAGCTCAGAGTCTGGCACATAGTAAGCAATATTTTTTTTTATTCTTTGAATTTCCTCACTAATTTGTCAAGTAAAAGGCAGCATAAAGCAGATTTGGAGCAAGAAAACATGGGTGCAAATGCTACACCCACTATTATCTATGTGTGTGACCTTGGACAAGTCATTTCCCTCTCTCAGCATCAGTCTTCTCATTTCCAAAATGAGTACATTTCAGAGACCTAAATTCCCTTTCTCCTTAAAATCAAGGATTTTATTATTAGGAAAGGGATGCTAGCAGAAACTCCTGCTTTGCCAAGCAGCCCAAAGAGTCTGAGGAATGACCAGCCTGGCATCTGGCACCATTAATCAGGTCTCTTGCCAGCCTCCCAGTTGCTAAGCTTAGGGATCACAACTGTTTTTCCATTCCTGCCTCCAAATATGTTCTATTGCACATTTTCAGTTTTAATCACAAAAGGCCCACAGGAAGCCACTGGGTTAATTCAACTCAATTTAAAAATTGCTTTGTGCCAGGCACTGGGGATATAGAAGAAAAAAAATTAAATAGTCCCTGCCCTCAAGGGGCTTATATTCTATTGGAGGAAAACAACATGTACTCTAATATACAAATAAGAGATCCTTTGAGAAAGTTGACAGTACTAACATCTGGAATCAGAAGGAATCATAATAGGCTTCCTGGAGGAGGTACCCATTCCTGAAAGCAGACTTAAAGGATGCTCAGGATTATAAGAGGCAGAGGTAAGGAGGCAATAGCTTCAAGGTATAGGGGACAGCCCAGACAAAGGCTTGGAGGTAGGAGATGGAACAATTAGATGTGGATGTTCCATTAGTCTGTCCATGAGGATTCCAAAAAAACTCCAAAAAAAATTCCATGAAGATTCTGTGCAAAGAAGCATGAGGAGGAAGGTCTCAATGTGCTACTCAGCTCTACGCACATATCAGAGGTAGAATTTAGGTGTAGCATAGGAAGGGTTAAACTACCTTCTTTTCCACTAAATCTCAAGAACTAATTCTCTCTCTCTCTCTCTCTCTCTCTCTCTCTCTCTCTCTCTCTCTCTCTCTCTCTCTCTCTCTCTCTCTCTGTGTGTGTGTGTGTGTCTCTCTCCCTCTTTCTCTCTTCCCCTCCACAGAAAGATCATTGACTCTAGAGTCAAAAGACTTGTGTTAAAATCCTCTCTCTGACCCTTTATACTTATGTAACCTTGGATAAATACTTTAACCTTCCTCAGCCTCAATTTCCTCATCTGTAAAATGAGGGCCTTCAGTGAGATGACCTCTGAGGATCATTTCAGATCCATGATTCTATAATCCTACTTATAAATAGCTATGGAGTCCACAAGACCTCTTCTTCCATAGTCCTAGACAGAGCCTGAAGGCAAGCCAAGAAACTCTGTGCCAAGGTATTGACAATTCCTGACAATGAGAAACATGGAGTCAGCCCACTTACCTTTCTGTTAAAGGGATTTGGCTACTCCTACCTACTTGTCTCTCAAGCACTTAGCACATTGCCTGGCACATTGCAGGTGTTTAATAAGTCTTTGCTGATGAAAAAATCAATTGATTGATTGTGAGACAATGGAAGCCTGAATCAAGGAGTGGCAGTGTCAGAGGAGAGAAGGGGATGTATATAAAATGTTATGAAAGTAGAAATTACAAAACTTTGGGACTGATTGGATATAAGAGGTAAGAGAGAGTGAGGAGTTGAGGATGACACCTACATGGTGAGCATGGGTGACAGGGAGGATGATTTTACATTTAGCAGTGAGGAAGAGGAGAGAGGTTTGGGCTTATTTTGGAGGGGAGGAAATAATAAAGTTCAGTTTGAGGCATGTTGAGTTTACAATGTATATAAGACACGCAGCTGGAGATATGAGACCAAAGGTCAGGAGAGTGGTTAGAGCTAGATAAATCAGTGGAAGAATCATCTCCAAAGAAATGTTCATTGAATTCATGGGAACTATGAGATCGCTAAGCAAAACAGTATAGAAGGAAAAGAGAAGAGAGTCTAAGTCAAGACCTTGAGGGACACATAATTAGTGCGATCAACCTGGATGAAGATCCAGCAAAAGTGGCTGAGGAGTGGTCAGACAGATAGGAGAATCAAGAAAGAGAAGTGTCACAAAAACCTGTTTGATAGTGCCAAAGGCTGCAAAGAGGTTTAGAAGGCTAGGGATTGAGGAGGCCATTGGATTTGCCAATTAATGGATACATTGGAGAAAGCAGTTTCAGATGAATAATGAGATGAGAAGCCAGACTTACCAAGAATTTAGAAGACATGGGACAAAGTGGAGGCACCTACTGTAGACAGATTTCTCAAGGAGTTTAGCTGTGAAAGGAAGGAGAGATTTAGGACTATAGCTGAAGGAGGGTTTCTTGATATGGGAGAGACTTGAGTGTGTTTCTAGGCAATAGAGAAACAGACAATAGAAAGGAAGAGACTGAAGATAAGTGAGAGTGGGGTTGATAGGATGATCTGCAGGAGGAAATGGGACAGATAGAGAGATTGCTTGTGCTTGGGGAGGAGGTTGCCTTGGAAAGAAGAGCCACTCTTTTATGTGAGACAGGGGTAAAGGATGACATAGTACCAGAAACATCTGAGTGATTTGAGAATATAGAAAGAAGAGGGAACTCACAGCAAATGACCTCAATTTTTCAATGAAATATGAGGCAAGATTTTCAGGTGAGAAAGTTAGACAGATATATCGTTGGAGGCAGCCTAACACCTAGGACTTTGCTTTTGGGCACAAAGAGACAATAGCAGCTCCAAACATTTGGTCATTTCACATCGAGGCAGGGTTGGAAGAACTGAGAAATCAGAAGAAGGGTCCTGCAAAATAAACATAGGAATCTCAGAGTTTGAAATCATGAAATTCCCTTCAGCGGGGGAGATAAGGAGGAATTAGAGATTTAACATTTTTAAATGTAAGATTTCTCCATTCTTTCGAAATTGTAAAGCACACAAGCGCTGGTCATATCCCAGAAGACACACATATGCACACACATGTATACAGACACAAGACATTGGTGCTAAAAGGCAGATGGGTTACTGGAGAACAGATGTTTTCCTTAATGCCAGTGTAAATTCCTCAGCACTCTTAGGGAGCCTAGGAGGGGAATGGGCTGTTTTTGTCCACAATGACACAGAGTTCAATCATATTCATACAATATTCAGGAAGATAATAAGTAAAACAGGAATCAGAAATAATCTGACTAGGGCAGAGGCCAGTGGTGTTCTCACCTCCTGAGTCCTGGACACTATGCCTCTGAATGCAGCTCAAGTTCTTTAGTTAATTACGTGAAAAACTCATTAAACTTGCAATCCACAAAGCAATTCCCCTTTCCCTACCCAAATCTTCAGACAAGTTGCTATGTAGCCACGCTTCACCCACCCTAGACTTGGGAGGCTGATTTTTTTTTTTTGGTAGAGAAGGGTAAGAATTGACGTTGATTCTATTATATTTTATCTAATTCAATTTGATCCAGTGCTCTGGCCTTTCAAGATCTTTTGAGTCCATTTTCAACCTGCATTTAAGTCAGCTTTCTTAGGTTTGCGCCATCTGCAAATTTAACAAATGTGCCTTCTATCCTTTTATTCAAGATACTGATATAAATACTTAATAGTACAGAGACAAGTACGAATCCTTGGGTCAGTCCTTCCAACATAACACTGGACTGTAAATGACTAATGTTTGTGTCCAATGATTGAACCAACTCCAAAGTCACCCAACTGCGTATCCACATTCATCTGTTTAAACTACTCCCTGCTCCACTCTGATTTCTTTTCCTGACTCATCAGAATTGCTCCTTTTCATGTCTTCGAAATTTAATTATTGGGAACTTTCCATTCTTTCTAGAGTAACTTTCTCTCTAGAATTTTAGGTCACAGGATTCTGCCTATCTTTTCTCTATATCCTTCTAAAGCTAAAATCCATGTCAAACAATACCCAACCTATCTTTCGTATATTACAAGTACTAACATACCATTGGCATCTGTCAAGGTCTCTTTTTAGCCCAGTAACCAATTCTTCCTTATTAATGAAAATCAGATCCATGACAGAAGTTCCCTCATTAATAGCTTCTACCTCAGAGAGTTGCTGTGAAGATCAAATAATACAATATTTATAACAAGGCCTGGCATACTCAAAGTGCTTAATAAATGCTTATTACCTTCCCCTTCTCTCATTGACTGAAGAGGTTATAGTATATGAGAGTGATAGAAAATATGATTTTTTTAACAAGAAATTCTAAAGAGGATGGTAAAAGAGAAAACTGGGAAGACTTGTATGAAGTGATGCAGAGTAGAGTTAGCAGAACCAGGAAAATAGCTTATACAATAAAAATAATAATATTTCAAGGACAAAGAGCTCTTAAAGAATTAGAAACTCTGATCAGTGCAATGACTAGCCATATGTGCCTACCTTCTCATAGAAAGATAAGGGACTCAATACAGACTGGGACTTTTTTTTAAATAGGGCTAACTGAGGGATGTGTTTTGCTTAACAGAGTTTTATTTTTTTCTTGCCTTAATTGTGGAGAGGGGATGTGGAGAATACAGATCTTCCTGAAAGTGAATTTTTAGAAAATAAATTTCCCCATTGGTTCCTCTACTTTTTGAATGATTAAATTAAGTCAAGCCAAGAAAGAGTTAACCCTTTTTTCTTTAGTCAGAAAGATATAAGTGATACAGATATTTGAAGCCCCCTACCACTAGTGTTTCATATTCCTGAAAGTCCAGCTCTTGCCTGTAGCTCCAAGAAGCTGTTCCATGCACGGCAGTCACACCCCAATAAATCATCTTGACAGATGAGCTAAACCAGGTTGAGGGTAACCAATGGCCTCAAACCTGTTGGTGAATTAGAGAGATATCTACCCCAAATCTGTGAAGACTTTCTGTAGTAGAATGGGCAGATGAGAACAGTTTGTTCCAATAGCCATGATGGCAACTGAAGCAGTTACTATGGAGGGCTTAGAACTTGATCAGACATGAAAGATGCCAACATCATCCACTACATCCCAAGCCATTGCCAGTTGTCTTGACTTCTGTCCTGTCACTGGACTTCAGTGACTCAGGAAGAGAGAGTAAGGCTGACAACTTTGTGCAACTCTGCCTCTCTTAAATCCAATGAATGTACAAGTCAATACATCAGCTGTGATATCATTGGTCGCCTTTGAAAATATGAAAAACAATCAACAATCATGCTTCTGTGCCAGACTTGTGACTGGTTTCCTGAATAACTCATCTATTACTGCTCTCTAAGTGGTCTATAGTATAATACAATGGCAATGTTACTTCCAGTTCTGCTTCCATTCATTCTAATGACCCAACTGGCATTCCCATCACATTTTTTCCTCTGATTCTTGTATTTTCCACACATATGTTTTCTTAAATACACAGCGAATCTCCTCCTGCCACCCTCATCTCTTTACTAAACTGTTGCTTTTTGGTTTTTGGGTTTTTTAAAGACACATTTAATGTCTTAAAATGTCAAAAGTTTTAATAACTTTTCCAGAACCAACTTCTAATCATAGATCTTATCCTAAGGTTTTGGTTATATCTATGAGATTATCAATCAATAAGTATTTATTAAGTGCCTACTATGTAGCAGGCACTGTGCTAAGTTCTGGGAATACAAAAAGGCAAAAGACAATCCCTCTCCTCAAGGAGTTTACCATCTAATTGGGGAGAAAACATGCAAACAAATATATACACAGGAAGGTATGTATGGGATTGATAGGAAATAACAGAAAACCCTGGAATTAAAAGAGGCTGTGGAAAGCTTTCTATAGAAGGTGTAATTTTATTTGGGACTTAAAGGAAGCCAGGGAGGTTAGTAGGTGGAGCAGAGGAGGAAGAGAATTCCAGGAATAGGAGACAGCAAGAGAAAATGCATGAATGCATTAAGAGTGACAACTCACCTTGCTCATTATCCATACTCTGTACATTTCTGTGGAGTTATGTGAGGTTAAGAGTTTCCTTCCTAGTGCCTTTCTATGTCATCTCTTGAAAATTGCTGAGTATTTCTACCACTGTTCTCTTTCCCCCATTGTTTGTTGTTCAATCGTGTCTGACTCTTCATGACCCCATGGACCATAGCACTCCAGACTCTTTTATCCTCCACTGTCTCTCAAAGTCTGCCCAACTTCATGTTCACTGTTTCCATGATACCATCTATCCATCTCACCTTCTGCCAACCCCTTTTCCTTTCATATTAAATCTTTCTCAACATCAGGATCTTTTTCAACAAGTCCTGTGTTCCAAAGTATTTAAGCTTTGGCATTGGTGTTGTAATATTAAAAATTGTCAAGTTAAAAATCTTCTCTGCCCATTAACAGACCTCAGGTAGAGCTGTTAAGGAAAGTTTATTTATGGGGAGGTTTGTTTGCTTCAAGGCTTTAACACCTTTTGGGAATTAGGTTCTGAAGCACGTGGATTGTGAGATGAGGTTTTGCTTTGGGGCTCAATCATTGGAAGATTGTTTGAGTGATTAGGCCGATGAGACTCTGGGAAGCTACTAAGGAGTCCTCCAGCTTTGAAAACTCAGATGTTGGTGCTTCTTTCTCTGGTAGCTATGTAAGTATGTAATGATCAGACAGTTTGATCTTCCTGTTGATCAGTGATGTATGTATTGCCCATGGTCAGACAGTTGGAAGCCCTGTCTGTTGTTCTCTCTATTGGTATATGTGTTTGATTAAAGTGATTGTTGATCCTTCAGATGTTGCTTTCCTTTTAGAAAAGCAGATCCAAGAAACTGTACCAGCCTGTCATCTTAGGTATGTCAAGTATTGGGTATTAACAAGTATTTGACCTTCCAGTGAATAGCCTGGAATTAATTTCTTTAATTAATTTCTTTAAGTACTGACTGATTTGGTTTTCTTGCTATCCAAGGGACTCTCAAAAGTCTTTTCTAGTACTACAATTTGAGAATGTTAATTCTGCAGCATTCACTTTTATCGTCCAACTCTCACAGCTATACATTGCTGCTGGGAAACCCATAGCTTTGGCTATACAGATCTTTTTGGCAAGGTGATGTCTCTGCTTTTTAGTATGTTGTCCAGATTTGCCATAGCTTTCCTTCCAAGGAGCAAGTATCTTTTACTTCCATGCTTACCACCAATAATGACCACAGTGATCTTTGAGCCCAAGAATATAAAATCTGACCCTGCTTCCATTTCTTCTCCCTCTATTTGCCAGGAAGTGATGAGACCAGTTGCCAAAGTCTTAGTTGTTTGTTTGGGTTTTTTTTAATGATAAAAGAAAATAGCTTTTACACTCTCCTCTTTCACCCTCATCAAGAGGTTTCTTAAAAGTACTCTCTATGGTGTCTGCCTTGGTGGATGTATATAGGTGATTTTTTTTCCTTCCCCTTCCCTTTTTGGTCTTTGGATTTTATTTGCAAGGCTCCAAACAAATATATTTTCACCAACCCTTATCAGTTATACTCCATCCCTGGCCAAGAACTTTTCATTCCTATGTGTTAAATTACAATCCAGAAATTCATTTTCAAACATCTTAACAAGTTGTTCATTTCCCTCTTTGTCCTTACTGACATTGGTTGTTCTACTAAAGCTATGTCTTTATATCTATTGTTATGCCCTACTGCAGGCTTCTACACTTCAACACCTTCCAATGCATTAATAACAATAAAGACAACCTTAATGAGAATTTTTATTATAACAACAATAATGAATAACATATAACATTTTAAAATGAGAAGTACGCTGGAGGAGAAGTAGATGATAGGGTGCAGGATTTGGAATCATGGCCTCCACTTCTGACACATACTTGCTGTGCTTCAGTAGGTAAATCACTTAACTTTTCAATGTCTCAAACAACTCTTTATCACAACAAAGTCACAGGTCTGATTCTTTCTTGTACATGTGAGTTCTCCATGCAGATAAAGTCACAGATCCTTCTGTATTTGGTATTTAAAGTTTGCAAAGTCGACCCATATTTCAGAGCTTCACCTGGTTTTGAGGATATTTTCTTCATTTTACAAATAAGGAAACTGAGGCTCAGAGAAGTCAAATGACTTATATATCTAGTAGTGGAAGAATCTTAGAGGTCATCTCCTGTGCTTCTTATATTGTGGGTCTCCATCCTATATAGAGAATTAAGTTTAAGAACCCCTGAAGGGGCTGTGAGTGGAAAAAGTTTAAGAAGACTAGATTCTATTCCAATGCCCTCATTTTACTGATCAGGAAACTGAGACCTTTGTGTCTTGTGTGGATAGTCATATAAATGGTGTCAGAGATAGGACTTGAATCTATACAGAGTTCAGTACTTGGTCCATTAGAAAAGCTGTCTCACTCCAAGATTCAGGAAGGGTCTTATTTCCCTGCCTTAGGCAATGGACAAAAACCTTTCTCAGAAACTGGGCATGGAGAAAAACTCTCACTACCAACTCTAACTAAAGGGGGGGGGCGATTGGAGACTAAGTGCACCTTTGAGGTGATAAAAGGTATTATACATGTTGGCTTGTGTTTCAAACAGAAATTCTTTTACTCACAGTGGATATTAAGAGCCAGGAGGAACAGAAAACAAACAGCAAAATAAACCCCACACTTGGAAGCCAAACAGTCTCCTTTAACCCATTAAGTGTTTATTCCTATCTCTCTTTTCCACCTGCGGTGAGCCAGCTACAAACACTCAGTAATGATAGCTCCAATTCAGCCTTTCAAGCATCAATTTCCCCCTCTCTTCCAAACAATCCAAAGAAAGGCAGAGAGCCCAAAGAGGAGGCAAGGAGCACCTGATGATGTACGTGTGTCGCCTCAGAAGGCGGTTCAGGAGCCCAGAAAGAGAAGAAAAGCGCACCTGGCTGAGAGCGCAGTCACCCCGCCTTTGCCCAGTCTCGTGGGCTCTCCCCGTCCCAAGTTTCTGCAGGTGCCAGGGCAGAATTCGGAAGCAGAGGCAAGGTGAGGGAAGCAGCCCACCCAGAGGAAAAGCAGAGCAGGGGGCCGGCGCCTGGGGCCCCTGGGACTTACTGGTGGAGAAGTTGGCTTCGGGATGGACCGGAGGAGTGGAAGGAAGAAAGGGTGGGTAGCCCACGAAGAAGGACCGCAGAGAGCGCTCGGAGAGCAGGGGCGAGCGCTGCGACGGGATGTTCTCACAACTGCCCACGCTGTTATGAATCTTTAAATTCAGGGGCTTATTCCTTTTCTTGACCCTGGGGTAAAGACAGAAAGGAGAATAAAATTATAATTACGACCATAGCAATACTTATGATGCTGATAATGATATGTCAGCAAGTTGTTACCAAGTGCCTACTGTGTGCCAGGCACCAGCTAGGAGCAGGGGGCAGATGGACCCCCAAAAGACAAAAATTATAACTTTGCCTTCAGGGAGCTTCCATTCTACTGGGGAAACAATCCATAAGCAAGCCTTGATTAAGTGCAGGCTCTGTACCATGACCTGTGCTGGGCTGGGGGTATGAAGACAAAGTATAATAGTCCCAGCCCTTCAGGAACTTATGCTAGATGTGAAAGATACCGTGTCCACACACATGTATGAGAGGCAGACAGAGATAGAGACAGAGGCACACAGAGAGAGACAGAGAAGGGAGGAGAGGGGAGAAGAGGGGAGGAAGACAGGGGCAGAACGGGGGAGATACAGAGAGAAACAGAGGACAGAGAAAGAGAAAAGGGGAAGAAGGGGGGAGAGGAGGGGGAAAGAGAGGTGAGAGAGAGAGGAAAGACAGAGGGAGACAGCGAAAGAGAGCCAGACAGAGAGAGAGAGACAAAGAAGAGGAAAGGAAGGGAAGAAAGGAAGGAGGGAGAAAGAGAGACAAATACAGAATGAGAAGAGGAGAGAAAAGGAGGGAGAGGAGGGGGAGAGAGAGAGAAGACAGAATCCAACAGAGACAAAGAGAGAGAGAAAGGGAAGAAGGGATGGAGAGAGGAGAGGAGAGAGAGGGAGAAGAGGAGAGGAGGAGGAGAGAGGAGGAAAGGAGAGAAGAAGAGAGGAGAAATGAGATGAGACCTTTCCTGACCTCTCTATCCCTGAACTGATAGCTGTCTCAGTTGTTGGACTGAATTGAATTGAATTTCCTACAGCCCTCAAATGGTACCCTAGTTAACTACAGAGAAGTCCAACCTTCCTAGGACATGGGAGAGGGGTAGTCCTAACTGAACCCTGAGCTCCAGCCATCCCTGACCCCTCCTCCCTCTGTCTCTGAAGTATTTGACTGGAGGTTCTCTCTGGCCTTCTGTTTATAGCAGGATCTGTTCGAGATATAGCAAAGCCCTTTCAAATGCTCAACTAGAGGATTGCTAAAGATGTAACTTACTGCATCTTTCAATACAGAAACAGATTCCTTTTTTAAAGGCTTGTTTCTAGTTTACTTAGGGCTCAGTTTTCATCTTTTTTAAAATAAAAAAAATACTCATATAAACTTGAAAAGAAACCTAAATGCCATTCATGGAATGGTCTGTTTCTATGGTGAGCTGAGGCATCTGTCTAACTTGGAGGAAAAAAATTCTCCATTGTTGGGAAAGAAGTGAGCCTTCTATGAAGAAATTGTTGGAGAGATGTTCTATAGTTTGTCCTTATTTACCTGGGGATATATTTCCTTCCCTCCTATCCACGTGACCCACCCTCTTGTCCCAATTAGTCCATTGACTCATCCTAGATCCCCCATAAGGTCAGTCCAGGTGAATCCAAGTGAACCTTCTTTACAAACAGTGGTCATGCCATGAGAGCTAACACATGTTTTTGGGCAAAATTGCTTCCTGCCTAGGGTCATCTCCCAGTCATCATATTGCACCTCCTTTTCTGACTTCACAGGGTATTTATTAAGTTAAAATTATGTATTACTGTGCTAGGCAATGGGAATACAGAGAGGAAAAAATGGAATAGTCTGCCCTCAAGGAGCTTATATTCTAATGAGAGTATAAATGGAGTAATTGGAGGGAATCATGGGCATTTAGAGGAGGAGCAGATCAGGGGAGATCTCATATGAGCCTTGAAAGAAGGTAGGGATACTGAAAAGCAGGGATGAATAAGTATTGGAGCAGATAGAGTACTGGAATTGGAGTAAGGAGGACTCAAGTTCTAATCCTGCCTCAGACACTTACTAGCAGTGATATACTTAAAGTGCAAATCTAAGCACATCATTCCCTTACTCAAGAATCTCTAGTTCTCTAGGATGGAGCCTTTTTGCCTCTAGGATCAAATACAAACACCTTTTTTTTTTCTTTTTAAATTTGAAGTCCTTTCAATTTGGCTTCATTCTAACTTTCCAGGCTTGGTCTCTATTAATTCTCTTTATGCATTTTATGTTCTAAACGGATCTAAGTGCTCTCCTCTTACATGACATTCCATAGCCCACTTCCAAGGTGTCCTCCATGCTTGGACCAAAAACAACAATAACCAACATTTCTCTAGCACTTTAACTATAGCCCATTTCAACAGCACA
Organism: Notamacropus eugenii; assembly: GCF_028372415.1. Lineage (NCBI taxonomy): Eukaryota > Metazoa > Chordata > Mammalia > Diprotodontia > Macropodidae > Notamacropus > Notamacropus eugenii. The sequence continues at coordinate 27,920,427 of NC_092875.1, read as the reverse complement.
TTTTTGCTAAGTGTTTTACATATAGTATCACCTTTGTTTCTTATTAACAACACTGGGAGATAGATGCTAGTATCTTCATTTTACAGATGAGAAAACTGAGGCTACTCAGGGAGATTAAGTCACTTGCCCATGGTTACACTACCAAGAAACTGAATCATTTTCATTTGAATTGTCTTAGTAAGATTCTGAAGATCACTTGGCAGGATAAGGTACTGGACACTGAGGTCCTTTCACATGCTGAACTGTCAAGCATTCAAACGTTACTGCAGAGAGCTCAACTCCAATGGGTTGGCCATGTTGTGTGAATGCCAAATGTATGCTTGCCTACTTTATGGAAAACTCACAAGAGACAGACTGTAGAATGGAGGTTAAAAGGAGTGATACAAAGATGGTCTCTCTGAAGAACTTGGGAATTGATTGTGAGACATGGGAGACACTGGCATAGGACTGCCTGGTGTGCCATGCCTACATCAAAGAAGGCACTGTGCTCTATAAGCGAAGCAGAATTGCAGTAGCTCAAAAGAAACATGAAAAGCACAAATTTAGAGACATCACCACTTCCAATGTTCATGTGAACTATCTGTGCCTGACGACCTGTGGTAAAGCACTCCAAGCTTGCGTCTGACAGGCAGACACACTGTGCCTTGACTCCAGCATACTGAACTCATTTTGGTCCTCTTTGAGCATGAAAGACAACAACAAACTATGTATGTGTGGTTTTTGGTAATTATTTTTGATAATTTAAAAAAAAATAACTATTCCAATATGATTGGTTTTCTTTGTAAATCTGTGTATTTTATTTATATATTTAAGGGGGGAAAGCATTCATTATTTATGTCAGGCATTATGCTAAGTGCTTTACAATCATTATCTTGTTTGATTCTCAACAACCCTGGGAGATAGATGCTATTGTTATCCCCATTTTACAGATGAGGAAACTGAAGCAGACAGAGGTGAAATGCCTCGTTTAGGATCACACAGCTAGTATATGTTTGAGGCTGGACTGGAATTCAAGTCTTCCTGGCTCCAGATCCAGTACTCTATCCACTACCACTGGGCTACCATTTAAAAACATTAGCTGAAGAAGAGATGTCTAGGCTTTCTCAGACTGTCGGGGCAGAGGGTGGAGGTCTATAGCACAAAAACTATGAAGAATTCCAACTCTACGCCATGACTCCTCTGACTCCACAGAAAAAAACAGAAAGTGCTAGTGCTCCATGGACCAGTAGTAAATAACCAGCTGTACCCTGGAACTATCCAGTGCTATTTTTAACAAAGGAAGAAACAATCAACCAGCATTTGTGAAGTATACCAGGAGACACATTAGACAATGAAGATACAAAGACAAAAAAATAAATCTCCCTCTGTCTCCAAGGAGTTTACATTCTACTAAGTATCTCAGGCTTGAGGCCAGCCCTCTAGCCCCTCTTCCGCTAATGGTCCTGCAGCTCTCTGTTGTGACTGTTCCCATCCCATGTGAAATCTTTCTAACTGCAACCAAGCTGTTTTATTTTCTCTGCCCTTAATTACTCACCCTCCCCTCTAAAAAAGCAGTATCATGCCATGAAAATAGCAATGGACTGGAAGGCAGAGGGTCTGGGTTCAAATCCCAGCTTTGCCACTTACTATCTGGGTGACCTTGGACCAAACTTCACCTCCCCAGGAGCCTCAGTTTCCTCCTCTTCAAAATAAGAGGGTCAGACTGAAAGGTGTTTGAAGTTCCTTTCCACTTTAAATCAATGATGTCCCCACATGGCCAAAAAGCCAGCAATAGGAGGGAGAAGGAATCTCTTTTTATCCATAAGGAAACAGAAGGATCATAGAATCAGGGATTGGAGATCTGAGTGTGGTGATGGCGTGGGACCTCAGAGGCCATCTCAACTATCCCTCCATTTTACAAATCAAGAAACTGAGGCTTATGAAGGTGATTTACCATTTACTAGATGACTCAGAAATCATCCAGTACAAAAAGGAAACCAAGGTCCATGGAGATTAAGTGACTTGCCCAAGGTCACAAAGGTAGTAAGTGGCAGAGCTGGTATTACTATCCTGGGTTTCTGACCTATGAGACAGTCCTCTGTCCTCTACAGTAGGGGCTCAGTGACTTGGCCAAGATTTATGAAGCAAGAGATCTAGGTTTTATAGAAACTGGCTCACCAGAGGACCCCATATAATAGAGTTGACTATGTGCAAAGCTGCCCTTTACAAAGAGATCAGGCTGGTTTTAAAAGGATTTTCTCCCTTTCCCAGTCAACTTCTGGGGATCACTGAATGCTTCAGAAACCTGGCAACAAAGGGAAATGTGGAGAAAAACAGCAATTTGCAGCCAAGAACAAAAGTTCAGTTCCACCCAGGGAAGTTGGGGCAGGAGTTTGATGTCACCATATTAACATAGCTCAGGATGCCCTCTTGTGGAAGAAAAAAAACCAACTGTGTAGTTTTACAAGCTACCCTGGAACAGAGAAACCATTGTGTGTATACATATACAGGCTCATAGATTTAGAGCCAAATAGGAAATGAGAAACCATCTAGTTCAACCCTTGCCTGCTGCTATAACAAATTATACTTTTATTAAGTATAGTATAAGTAAAGTACGTTAACAAGCGTTCAATTGCCTACTATGTGCTAGATACTAGGGAATGTGTACAGTGGCATATAAGGCACAGTGCCTACTGAAATGAGGCTTCTAGGTAATATAATAACTGCACAAGTGGAGACAGGCAGCTAGGTGGCACAGTGGATAGAACACTGATTTTGGAATTAAAAAGACTCATCTTCTTGAGTTCAAATCTGGTCTCAGATAGCTGTGCGACCCTCGGCAAGTCACTTTACCCTGTTTGCTTCAGTTTGCTCATTTGTAAAATAAGTTGGAGAAGGAAATGGCAAACCATTCTAGTGTCTTTGCCAAGAAAACCCCAAATAGGTTATGCAGAGTCCTATATAACTGAAACATGCCTCAATAATAAATGAGTGGAAACAAGGGGATAGATCTGATGCTGTGATGGTAAAATGACAAGATTTGACAAATGATTATCTATCTCTGTATACACAGAGACAGAGAGTGGGGAGGGAGGGAGAGAGAGAAGCCATTAAGGATGACACCAAGATGGAGAAGTTGGGTGACTGGAAGGGTGAAGGCATCCCCCAACAGAAATAGAGAAATTAGGATAAGATATAAATTTGAGAAAAGATCATGAGTTCTGTCCTTCCAAAATTCTGTGATCCAGCCAAGCCAGAGCTCTCTGCCCTCAGGATTTGTTCTATTTGGCCTATGTTGTCTGTCCCTTTTCTACTCTTTCTGATTTATTATTGTTCTCTCTCCTCAAATGATCCTGTGTTTACTCTTTTTGTTTAACTTTTGCAATCCCCTGGAGACTATAAGCTCTTCAAGGGCAGGGAATATTTGTGGGGTTTTGTCTGTATATCCTTAGGGTCTTGGCACATAATAGGTCCCTAGTAAATGCTTACTGAATTAAGTGAGAATGAAAGGTAAACTAGAAGCACAAACTGACATTGATATTAATCAATCAGCAGGTATTAATTAAGTGCTTACTAGTACCAGGTATGATAATAGATGCTGGAGATACAAAGATAATCACAAAATTGTCCCTGATTTACATTCCACAGAGAAAGACAATATAAACACATGTAAAAGTAAACAGAAAATACACACAACACCAAAGAATATAACACAATGAGAATATGGAGTTTCCACTCTTAGCTCTAAGCCCCCACCTCCCAAGTTATCAACAGAGGATGGAAAAAACAGTGAGAGCTGGTTACAGTCACTAGCTCCTGAGACATTTCCCAGTTCATCCCAAAGATGAAACAATTTAATTAAAAAGAACACCATTTCCCATAAGCATTGGACCATATTAGATATCATTTTCAAGTGACTTTAATGAAAATGTAGTTATTTCTGGGAAACAGAAATGAGGTATATGCAAAAGACAAAATGTACCCCTTCTCTCAGTCACCCAAATAGCTTCCACCAGACCCTATCTCCTGATTCATAGATCTAGAGCTAGAGGTGACCCTGTAAGTCAACTAATTCAATCATCTCATTTTACAGATGAAGAAATCAGGACATTTGAGAACTTAGGGAACTTCCCTAAGATAACACTGCTAGTAAGTGGCAGAGGCAGTATATAAACCTAGTTCTTCTGCCTCCAAATCTACTGCTCTTTCTACTGTACTGAATTTCATCCTACCTGTCTGATCATTTCTCAGTCTACTTTGCTGGACTATCTTTTTTATCATTAATAAAATAATCATAATGACTATCATTTACATCGTGCTTCAATATTTGCAAAGCATTTTACAGACATCTCATTTCATTATCACAACTGTGGAAGGTAAGTGCTATTATTATCCTCATTTAGGAAACTGAGGCCAGTAACTTAAGTGACTTGCTCAGATTCACACAACTAGTGTCTGAAACCCAGATTTGAACTCAGCTCTTCCTAACTGTAGGTCCAGTGCCCTATCACCACCTATTCATGAACATCCCTCTTAGGTCCTTTCCTCTCATCACTATAACTTCTCCCTTTGAAATCTCATCTACATTCATAGGTTCAAGTATCCTGCCTTCCGAAAGGTTCTCTGTACCCCATAGGTATTTTTTAATGTGGCCAAATGACTGGTTTGGGGCTGTCTTGTGAAATCAAATTCCTAAGATGTAATAGATTTAGAATTGGAAGAGACCTTAGTAGTCACAGAGTCACAGAACATGAAAACTGGAAAGGACTTCAGTGGATATCCAATCCATATTGTACCCAAAGGGATCCCCACTACAATATCAGAGTTCACAATTATATACTGTTTTGTGGCTTTCAAAGTGCCTTTCTCAGCAAAGTCCCAACAGTCATTTAATGACTACTTTTCCCATTTTACAAACTGGAAACTGAGGCTGAGAGGTTATTCCTCCTGAGTTCTCTTTTCTGGATTTTCATGATACTGCTCTCATCTCCCTGACCATTCTTTTTCAGCCTTCTTTGTTGGATCATCAGCCATGTCCCAGATCCAAAGCACTATTTGTTCTGTCCTCTTCTCTCTCTCCTGTATGCCTTGGTGACTCCATTTGTTACCATGGGTTCAAGCTTGAGCTCTGTGCAATTGATTTTCAAATCTATAAACCCAGCCCTAATCTCTCTCCTGAGTTCTAGTTTCTCATCATCAAGGTGAATATCACCCCCTAGATGCTTTAGAAGCACCTCAAACTCAATATATCCCCAACTGAATTCATTTTTTCCACCCCTACACCTGCCCTTCTCCAAACTTTACGGTACTTCAGAATTAGCTCTTCCTTCTCACTTAACATCTAAAAAGTTGCTGACATCCCTGGATCCATGGTTCTTGGCCCCTGCTGTTTCCCCCCCTACCACTGCTATTTTTCCACTCTCCAAACTGGACTTCCAGGGACCAGGATCAGGAAGACCTAAGCCTCTCAGTTCTGAGCTCTCAACACTGGGACAATGCTTCTTCACCTTGGCCATCTTACTACCTTCCCTTCCCACCCCAGCCCCCAGTACATCCACCTGATGTCTACCTCCTGCTCTGAGGACTTTAACCAAATCAGTACTACCACTGCTTCTGGAAAGAGTATATCACAAGGCTATTCTCTTGTTCTTCTCCTCATCTCTTACCTTTCAGGCTAAAGTAAACTTCCCTGACCATCCCTTTTCTACATATGCTGTTTCCTCCATTCAAATCTAAGCTCTTTAAAGGGAAGGGGCTGTCTTTGTTTTTTGTATCTATATCCTCAGTGCTTAACACTGTGCCTGATACATAAGTGCTTAATGATCACTCATTCATTCATAGGTATCAATCTTGGCTCTAAAATATGACTTGCTTCCATCCCCCTAGGCTCAAATTTTAGATCTGTTTCTTGCTGCATTGAGAAATGACTTCATTTTCTCATCTCTAAAATGGGCTGATGGGGTAGGGGGTGGGGCAAGAGAAAACTCAATGACCTCTAAAGTCACTTCTATCTCTAAGCATTTTTTGCCTTTCTTTGTATCCCAGTTCTTAGCATAGTACCTGACATGTGGGAAGTGTCTAATTAATGTTTGTTGACTCATGAACTTTATGATCTTACTAACTGCATGATTATGAGCAAAGGACTTCACCTCTTGGGGACTCAGTTTCCTCTGTAAAAGGGGGGTGATAATCTTTGCATGTGCTAAGGAAAGTGCTTAAAGAGTTACAGAAAGATGAGTTTTCTCTTCCTCCTTATTTCTATTATAATTATCATTTCTTTCACCCCTTGACCAGCTGAATTACATCTCCATGAACTCTGAAGCCCTCACCCGGTCAAACTCTTCAGCTCCACATTAATGATGCCTGGGGCATCTGGATGGCCCAATTGGGAGGAAATAACTGTGGCACAAGGGACAAGCATGCCACAATCATCTTTAGGGCATGGTTTGGAGAAAGAAAACAAGCACACATGCTGCCCACGGCTTTCAACCAAGAACTAATCCAATAATTGTTTCCTAACACAGGAAAAAATGCTTCTTTGCCTTAGATGTTGTTGATGGGGGCTGCAGTTTCCCAAAGCAGCCTCCCTCCTATTCATTTGCACTTGGCCTGATCTAATTAACCAAATAACCCACCAAGGCAGACTCAGGCCCCTAGGCATCAGTGGCTCTGTGACAAAAACAAGTGGGAACAAAAGGTTCTCTGGCTGCCTTCTGGACTCTGCAGCTCCATCACCTGGAACAGGCTGCTAATGGGGTCAAGGTTGAGAGTCCGATTCCCATACAGACAAGTTAACCTGGCCAAAATCAGAAGGCAAGAGATGAGAAGTAGAGTCAATAGAGGAAACCATAAGTTTTCAGACACCTACTAGCTATACTTCCCTGGGAAAGTCACTTAACTTATCTGTGCCTTAGTTTCCACATCTGTAAAATGAGTTTAAACTCAATGGCTTCTAAGATCCTTTCTAGCTCTAAATCTATACACCTATAAGGAAATATACACTGTCACATACATACATACAACCCTATTTCTGGTCAAGCATCTGATAAATAAATACATGACCATTTATCAAGGAAACAGGATTATAACTAGAAATTCTGCTGCCCAGGGCAAACACCACAAAATATACTCAGGGCAAACACTTGGGTTGGGGAGTGAGGAGAGACCTCATATCCCAGAACATGAGACATTGTTGAGAAGTGACCCAAGAACACTACCCCATGTTGGTAAGAGAAACTTTTTCATGGGATACCAGTTCCCATGGATGGGAAAATAGGGAAGCTGATATCTGAAGAGAGGTGGGTGGGGAGAGAGAGGGGAATCAGGCAGGGAGGCTTTCATCTAAAGTTTAGCCATCTGGTGGCTTCTTATTTTAACTAAATATTTTCCCCCATCTAGCAGCTAAGAGACAAGTGGAATTGGCCTTGGAGTCAGGAAAACTGGAATAAGTCCTACTTTCTGATGACAAGGGTTGTTTCATTTTTTTTGTATTCCTAGTGCCTGATACCAAGTAGTTAATCGATGCTTGCTGAGTTGTTCAATTAGGATCCCTTTCAAATTTGAGCTCCTATCATTATGAGATTAAGCTGTAAGTCCCTATGTTTTATTACTGTCTAATGGTTTTATGGATAGAAAGTTGTCCTTGAACAACAGAAGTTTCCAACTCCACTACACACTGACTGGGTGACCCTGGACAAGTTAATCATTCATCATTCCAGGCAGCTTTCTAAGGCTATAGGTTGGAGAGAAGGTGCAAACCTGAACTGGTAGAAGAAGAAAATGGAAGGGAACAGGCATTTATTAAGAGCCTACTATGTGCCTTAGCAACTAAGGGCTTTATAAACATTGGAAGGAGTGATCTCATCTGAAAGTTCCCTATGTCTATGAACCACAGGTCTAGTTCCTAGCTGTTGAGTTCTCTGGTCACTGTGAAGTCAGCTCCCTCTAAATGCCAGTGTCCTGGGAAATATTCCTAATTACCTTGCCTTAGTTCTGCCTCAGTAAGCAAGGGACTTGGGCCAGAGTCTGGATGGGTCCATGCAACCCATCAGAAAAACAACATCACAAATGAATGTCCTACCAATAATGAGTCATAAAGACACAAGATTTAGAGCTGGGAGGGAGGCAAGAGGTATTCTGGTCAAGACCCTGCATTTTGCCAAAGGGGAAAATAAGGAGGAGACTGAGTGATTTGACCAAGTTCACATAGATGGTATGTAGCAGGGATGGCTTTCCTTTCTAAACCAATAGATTTTATTAGGGAAGGCATAGAGGTACAATGGAATGAAGCCTTAATTTGGAGTCAGAGAGCCTGGGTTCAAATGCTTGCTGTGTTACTTGCTAACAATACAATCTTGGTCAAATCATTCCACCTCTATGGGTCTCAGTTTCCTCATCTGTAAAATGAAAGCACTAAACTAGATGACCTCTGGGGTACCTTCTATTCCTAGATCCATGGACCTATGATCCATGATCAGATGGAAGAGATATTAGATTTGTTTTATTTGGTTCTAGAAGACAGAACCAAGAATAATTGGCAGAAGTTAAGAAGAGGCTAAAACAGTCTGTGTTGGGAAAAACTTCCTCCCAATTAGAGCTGTCCCAAAGGAGAATGGACTGCCTCAAGAGAGAGCAGATTCTTGAAACCTACAAGTCTTCACTAGAGGACCACTTGTCTGGTAGTTTATAGTGGGGGATTCCTTTTAAGTTTGGATTCAACTAGGGGGCCACTAAGGTCCTTTCCAACTCTGAAATGGTGCGATTCTGTAGCTTAGTGCTGGAGATCATCCAGTCAAACCCCCTCATTTTGCAGAAGAGGAAAGCCAAGAGCTAGGAATTGATCTCACAATTTAAAAGTGTGTTCAGATCTGAGTGACACAGTTTAGCAAAGTTGTTGGTGAGTTGCAATGGTCCAGAGGAGGGCAGCCAGGATGGTAAAGGGCCCAAGTTGGTTGTGGTAGTTGTTGTTGTATTTGTCCTTCATTCTCGAAGAGGACCATGAAATTAAGATGTTGACATGACTTGTACTTGACTTTGATTTGAGTGAGGGAGGGCTGTGCAGGGTCACCAGCCTCACTTTCTCCTCCAGAGCCATCTGGGTCCAGCAGCCAGATATTCACCAGGACAACTGGAGATGGCCCAGGATGCAATGTGGGACCTTGGGCATTTTAGGCTAAGATCTTATCAGATTCTCACATTGAGTGAGATACATCCATTCAATGAATAGGCCTCTTTAATAAGTTGCTCAAGGGGTGGCCCCTTTTAATAAAAGAAAAAAATAAACAAAAATTCAAACTAGGAGGGGAAAACCCTGATCACACATGAAAAGGGGTAGGAGGAAAGAGTGATGTTTAGTTTAGGATGTAAGCTCTTTGAGGGCAAGAACAATTTCATTCATGTCTGGATATCCTCTTAGACCCTGGAGCATAGCAGATATTTAATAAATTCTTGTTAGATGGGAGCAAAGGGAGAAAAAAGAAGGCAGGAAAGGGAAAGCTAGAAGAGGAGAGGGGGGATAAGACAGAACAGGATTTGATGGCACAGAAGCCTTAAGGGATATGAACGCTGTCTTGAAATATTTGAAGTATTCTGCTTGATTCTGAGAGAACCAAGACCAAAAAGCAGATCTTCCAGAAAGCTAACTAATGTTTGACACAAGGATGAACTTCCTAACAACTACAGCTACTCCAGAATCAAGTGGGTTGTTTTCGGGGGTACTATTCTTAAGTCCTTCAGCAAAGGCTGGATGGTCATTCATCAGGCACGCTGTAAATGGCATTCTTGTTCAGGACTAGGTTGTCTTGAGTGGTCTCTGAAGTCCCTTCCAACTCCAAGTTTCTGTGGTTTTTTAATTCCAAATTCCCCCCATGCCATATATTTGGATGGTAAGTTAAAAAAAGACAGCTGTCAAAAGACTCTCAATTCCTGTGCATTCAAGTGAAATGAGGCACCAGTGTATCATTAGATCATCCAGCTCATTTCCTATCTATGAATGTGCTCTTCACACCCACTGAATCTACAACTAGCTTCTTTGTCCAGTGTTACAGACTCCTTCTTTGCTGTCTCATTGATTGAGACCACAGATACCAAGAGTATGAAGTGTGTGTGTGTGTGTGTGTGTGTGTGTGTGTGTGTATGTGTTGGTGGGGAAGGGAGAGGAAGGAAGGATTCCTTACCTGCCCTTGATCTGTCCCATCCCAACCATAAATACATACATATACTTCAAACTTGACCCTGAACCTTCTTGAGCTTCTGGGGAAAGGAGATAGAATAGAAGAGGAGAGGAGGTTTAAAAAAAAGAACGAGGAGAGAGGGAGAAAAGAGGAAAGGGTAGAAGAGAAAGAAAAAGGAAGAGGGAATGAGAAGAGGAAAAAAGAGTGAATGAGGAGAGAAGAAAAGAAAGAAGGGGTAAGAGAAGATAGGAAAGGTGGAAAGAGGGAATGAAGAGAGAGAAGAGGTAGAGAGAGGGGATGAGAGAGGGGGAGAAGAGGAGAGGGAAGAGGAGGAGAAAGGAAAGGACAAAGGGAGATGAGAGAGAAGAGAGGAAATGAGAAGAGAGAAATAAGGAGAAGGAAGAAGAGGAGAGAGAAAGGAGACAGGAGAGGAGACAGAGGATGAGACACTTTGGAATAGTCAGTATATAATGTGTGGGGGTGGACATCAAAATGTCCTTCCCAGAAACCCCAGAAATCTATAAGCCACCCCAATTACATTCTAAGGGTGACTTGATCACAAGGCTCTTATATGGTATATTCCATGGGAATCTAAGCATGTTTAATATATTGCCATCCCTCTTTACACTACAGGTAGAAGGTGTTGGGGGAGTGGAGGCAGTTGAGTGAGATCACTCTGTAATGCTAGTATTGTGAGGCAAGTCTGACCCTCTTGACCAGCTCTGCTGTATCAAACTATGCTGCTGCTGAGGGAATGACTTAGCCAAAATTACACAATTATTTAATGGCCCAAATCTTTAATTTCGTTCAATGTGTGGGACTCCAACTGCCTCCACTACTGCAGTCAGGCAATCTGTAGACTTGACACTTTGCTCAGGGGCTCTAAGCGGTGTGTTGTTGGCTTCACAGTCAGTGTCTGTCAAAGGTGGACCTTGCACCCAGGTCATTTTAACCCTAAGGCCAGCCTTGGTGGCACTGTGGAATTCTCCCTCCTCTAATGGGTATCTGTGTGAACTTGGGAGAGCCATTTAACTTCTCTAGGCCTTAGTTTCTTCATCTGTAAAATGGAGGGGTTGGAATAGATGGTATCTGAGGTCCCTTCTACCTATGATCTATACATAATGCACACTGCCTTGCAATGAGACACAACTAAAACAGAAGAGAAAGTAGAGGTAAAACACTTTTCCAACCTTAAAACACTAAACAGATGTCTTTATTTTTAAAGTTAGAATGATAATAGAAATAACAGTTGTCATTTATGTAGCACTCCAAGGGTTAAAGAGACCTTCATATCTATTATAGCATTTAACTTGGACAACAATCTTCTGAGGTTGGTAAGCCAGTCAACAATCCATCAATAAGCATTTGTTAGATGCCTACTAAGTGGTGCAGTAGATAGAGTGCTGGGCTTGGAGTCCGGAAGACCTGAGTTCAAATCTAGCTTCAGACACTTATCAGTTGTGTGACCTTGGGCAAGTCACTTAACCTTGCTTTCCTTAGTAAAATGAGCTGGAGAAGGAAATAGCAAACCATTCCAGTATCTTTGCCAAGATACTGTGACCCACCCAAGTGGGGGTCAAAAGAGTCAGACATAACTGAGAAAAAGCTACTGAAAAGCTCTATGTGGGATAAATTTGAATGGAAAGACTAGAGAGTCCAATAGTCTCTGAGTGGTCAAAAAACTTCACCATGTCTCGGTACTGGAGGGCTGATTGTGACCTCTTACCCTTCCCTCCCCTGGAAGAATGCCTGCCCCAGACCTCTGCTTGCCCCATCAGGGTGAATCTTCACCAGCCTCTGAGCTCATCTAGACCTAAGTGTCTTCACTCTCGATCCCCGGCATGATCTGTGCCGGCATCCAGCCCAGCAGAGTTTCCTGCACAGCTGTGATTAGCCCCTAATCTGATTTCTCCCCCACCCCACGCCCATAAATCAGTTACAGACCAAATATTTATCCAGGCCATCATTTCCGACCAAACCAGAGTTCCTGACAGCTTTCATTATTAAAACAAATGATGGATTTTCGGCAGAGGTTCCTTGGGCATGTGGTTGGATGATTTTTTTCAGGGAAGGGGAGGGCAATTTTTTTTCCTTCTTTCCTCCCCCTTCTGCCCCAAAGGAAAAGAAAATTAAAAAGGATAAATGACGGTGACATGCTAGCCTCATCAGTCTTCCTGTGCTGATGGGGTCTGGGTAGACTGCTGCTCAGCCCCTGGGAGTAATGGTCCTGGGGGAAATAAAGATGAGTGGCTGCTTCCTGTAGCAGGGCTTGACCAGTCCCAGTGAGGCCAAAAGAACAGGAAGGGAAGGGAGGCTTATATCTCACAGAGACTATTTGAAATAAAAGACAAAAGGAAATAAATGAAATTAAAGGGGAAAAATTAACACAAAACCTTTTATTGAGTGATAGCATCACAGAGTTGAAAGAATCTGACTTGGAAACCTTATCTCTGCCATTCCCTAAGCCTTCAATTCTAAGATCATAGATTTCAAACTCCAGGGATGTTTACTACTCATCTAATCTACCTACCTCAGTCTTACCCATGAGGAGACTGATGGATCCAAAGAGAGTAAGTCATTTAATACCTTCTGCTCTGTCCCTGCACCTTAAAGATCATGGGACTTTCTATGTAACTCACAGCTAAAATCCCCTATATATTGTCCCCCTCATTTTAATGTGACATCCTTGCGAGCAGAGATTGTCTCCACTTTTCTGTTGTCTATTTTATTAATTAATTTATTTTTAGTTTTCACCATTCACTTCCATAAGATTTTGATTTCCAAATTTCCTTCCCATCCCTTCTTCTCCTCCACCCCAAGATGGTGTGCAGTCTGATACAGGCTCTACATATATATTCATATAAAACATATTTTCATATTAGTCATGTTGTAATGAAGAATTAGAACCAATGGGAGAAACCATGAGAAAGAAGAAACAAAAACAGAGAGAAAGAGAGAGAGAGAGAGCAAAAAGTCTGCTTTGATCTGCATTTAGATTCAATAGTTCTCTCTCTGGATGTGGATGCATTTTCCATCATGAGTCATTTGGAGTTGTCTTAGATCCTTGCATTGCCAAGCATAGATAAGTCTATTAAAGTTAGTCATCACACAATTTTGCTGTTAACTGTGTAAAATGTTTTTCTGGTTCTGCTCCCTTCACTCAGCATAAGCTTATGTAAATCTTTCCAGGTTTTTCTGAGGTCTGCCTGTTCATCATTTCTCATAGAACAATAGTATTCCATTACATTCATATATCACAACTCATTCAGTTATTCCCCAATTGATGGGCATCCCCTCAATTTCCAAATCTTGGCCATAACAAAAAGAACTGCTATAAATATTTTTGTACATGTGACTCCTTTTCCTGCTTTTATGATTTCTTTGGGATACAGACCTAGAAATGGAATTGCTGGGTCAAAGGGTATACACAGTTGTATAGCCCTTTGCACATAGCTCCAAATTGTTCTCTACAGTAGTTGACTAAGTTCACAACTTCACCAACAATGCATTAGTGTTCCAATTTTCCCACATCTTCTCCAGTATCTATCATTTTCCTATTTTGCCAATCTGATAGGTGTGGTGTGGTACCTCAGAGTTGCTTTGATTTGCATTTCTCTAATCAATACTATTTTGGAGCATTTTTTCATATGACTATAGATGGCTTTTAATTTCTTCGTCTGAAAACTGCCTGTTCATATCCTTTGACCATTTAGCAGTTGGGGAATGACTTGTATTCTTATAAATCTGACTCAGTTCTCTATATATTTTAGAAATGAGGCCTTTATCAGCGACACTGGATGTAATAATTCTTTCCCAGTTTTGTGCTTCCCTTCTAATCTTGGTTGTGTTGGCTTTTTTGTGCAAACCTTTTCAATTTAATGTAATAAAAATTATCCATTTTGTATTTCATAATGTTCTCTATCTCTTGATTGGTCATAAATCCTTCCATTCTCCATAAATCTAACAGGTAAACTATTCCTTGCTCTCCCAGTTTGTTTATAGTATCAGCCTTTATATCTAAATCCTGTACTCATTTTGACACTTCTCTATTTTCTAACACCTAGAAAGCACTTAATAAATGCTTTTCATTCATTCATTCATTCACCAACCTGCATAAGAAGTAATGGAGACAGTATCTGAACTGGGATCGCTTACTTTAAATCCGGCACTCTTTCTATTGCTTTGTGTTTACTTTGTATATAGTTGGAATTTAATTAGTGTTTATATGCTCCCTTCCCTCATCTCTCCCATCTCTCCCACCTCTATTAAGCCATCTATTAAAGGTACCTGAGGTAAGAAATCAATCATTTTTGTCTTTGTACTCCACAGTGCACAACTTACCACAGGTGCTTAATAAATGCTTGCCAAATTGAATTGACCTTGGTCAAGCCTCTTTACCTCCATGGCCTCCATTTCCTCATCTATAACATGAAGTGGTAGAGCAGGATAACCTCTTTTATCCCTTTTTCTTTTAAAAAAATTAAATTCCACTTCTTCAATCTGTCTTTTCTCCTTCCCACCCTCTCTATCACCCATTGAGAAAGGAAGAATTACATTATTATTATATTATAAACATGTATAGTCAAGCAAAAGAAATTCCCACATTGACCATGTTCAGAAAAGTATGTCTCAATCTCCGCTCTGGGACTAGAGAGTGTCTCTAAGATCCTTTTGAGCTATAAATCTGCATCTCATAAGCTTCACCTACCCATCACATACCACAATCCAGACATATTAGTTTTCTTGTTTTTCTCTTCACATATTACGTTCAATCTACCACCTTTCTGTGCCTTTTCCAGACTCTTCCCCATGACTAAAATGCACTTCTGCCTCATATAATGGGAAAAGTAAAGAGTGAAATCAGGGGCCCTGGGAGAGAATCTTGCCTCTGTTACTTACCAAGTACAAGATTTGAGTCAAGTCAGTTGGACAAAGTTATCTCTGCCTCAGTTTCTTTCTTTGTAAATAGAAGAGTTGGACTCTGACCTTTGAGATCCCTTTCAGCTCTGACTAGGACCTATCCTGCAGAGACCACATGGAGAGGAGGAAAGGGATCTGGATTTTTAAGTCAGAAAAATCTAAATTCTAGTCTCAGCTCTGCCAATGGATAGGTTTAGCCTTAGGCAAATCAATTTCCTTCTCTGGATAGACTCCTATTTCCTCATATGAGAATCTAATTCAGTTCAGTAAGTTTTTATTTAGGGCTTATTATGAGCTGGGAACTGTGCTAGTTGGTGAGGCTGCAAAGAAGTTGATGGTAAATCCTTGCCCACCAGGAGCAACATTCTACTGGTGGAAGGAATAGGACAAGGATTGAGAAAGAGGGATTATACTTCTCAGCCGGGGACTGGCTCCTATTTGAGTTAAAACAGAACATCTTAAATCCCCTGGCTCTTGGGCTCTTGCTAAGCCAGAATGCACACACATACACATATACATATGTATATATTATGTATTTATATATTTTATATAATACATATTTCAAAATATATTGGAGTGGTTTGTCATTTCCTTTCCCAGTTCATTTTATAGACAAGGACACTGAGGCAAACAGGTCAAGTGAGTTACCCAGGGTCATTCAGTTAGTAAGTGTCTGAGGCTAGATTTGAACTCAGGTCTTCCTGACTCCAGGCCCTTCGCCCTATTCACTGCAACATCTAGCTGCTGTAGCATCCCCATGTTAAAGTACCCAGGTACTACCAGGGAAGTCAACAAAGCCAGCGCCTTCACTGAAGTGATAGTAAGTCAAAGAACTGCATTGTGACAGACCCATAGAATTGGAAGAGAACGAATCAAGCTTCGATTTGTAGCATTTACCAATTTCCAATGAAAATTTACCAATCAGCCCTTGTCAGCCACTTAGAGCTGACTTCAACATACTTCAAATGTCATCTAGGTTAAGCCCCAAGCTTTTCAGATGAGGGAATCAAAGCCCACAGAGGTCACAGGTTCATAGATTTGGAGCTGAAAGAGACTTGAGAGGTCACCTAGTCCAACCCTCTAACTTTAGAGATGAGAAAACTGAGGTCTAAAGAGGAGAGAGTGGATTGATCATGGTCACATAGGTTTCTGCAGACTACAGAACCAGCATTTGAAAGAGGTCCTCCAACTTCAAATTCTATGCACCTTCTACCACGACACACTTTTTCTTAATTCTAGCTTTGATGTTCTTTGCTTCACTCCACTCAGAATAAAAACTCAGAATATGGACAAATGGAGAAATATACTGGATGTCCCCAAAGTCTTAGTGCAGTTGTATATTATTAAAGCTGAAAACTGTACTCGATTTATGGGGCATCTTAAAGATGGTGGGTTTTATACGTGTTTATGTACATGTCTAATTAATTCAGTTGAGATTTAAAAAATTAAGGATTCCTTCAATGTGCCTACAACTTCCGAGGCCAGCAATCCATCACTTTATATGACAAGACTTGATTACTTAGAATGCCTTATTATACAGGCTTTTTGTGAGATATACATAATTTTTTCTAAATGGTTTATTGTATTCATCACTGCCCATTAATATCATGATTATCTATGTAAATTATGCTTCAAAGTAAAGTGGCATTTCTCTTTTAAAACAAAAACAAATAAAAAAAAAAAACAGAAATCCAACCATCGTCTACCAGTAGTGTGTGTCCTGAAAAATGGGATGCGTTTGGAAGTCAGAGGGTCAGAGTACAACCCTATTAATAAAGGCATAGTTTAAGGCAGGTTAGGAAACCAGAGGGATCAGAGCTTTCAGGATTAAGGAAAAAAAGGATAAGAGCTGAGGGGAATGGAAAGGATTCTGGCTTGCAAGTCAAAAGACCCAGGTTCAAACTAGGCCCTCAAAAAGAAGAGAATATACACTTTCCTCCCTTCTTTGCAAGGGTAGGGACCCTATGGTGGTAGAAAATCACATATACTATCAGACATGGTTAACCTATGGCAGTTAGTTTTGTTGAGCTGACTTTTTTTTTTTGAGGCAGAGCTGACTTTTTTTTTTTGAGGCAGTCAGGGTTAAGCAACTTGCCCAAGATCTCACAGTTAGTAAGTGGCTGAGGTCAGATTTGAACTCCGGTCCTCCTTATTCCAAGACTGGTACTCTGTACACTTCTTCATCTAGCTGCCCAGCTGACTTTTTCTTTTTAAAATGGTCATTGTCCTAAAGGATGGCTCTTGGCTCTCTGAGTGGAGGAGAGGAAGGAATGTATTTAGAAATCAACGTGATATGAAAGCAAAAGATATTTAAGACTCAAAAATGACTACCCATTTGCTGGCTGTGTGACACTGGGGAAATCACTCCCCCATCCTTGGTCTCAATTTTCTTTGTTAAAGAAGGTCAGGCACTTGAGTATCTCAAAGCAAAATTCTGCATCACTTGACACATCTGATCCTTAAGAAGTTACTCTAGGTCAGGGGTTATTGACCTCAGATCTGGAAATTTAGTTTTCAAAAACACTTTGCTCATTGTACCCCAATATAGTTGATTCCTTTTGTATATTTTATCATAAAATCATATTTTTTTATTATTTATCATAAAATCATATTTTATTTTATGTGTTTTAAATACATGATTCTGAGGAGTCCATAGGCTTCAAATGACTGACTGCTAAGGGAGCCCATGGTCCAACCCCAACCCCCATCCAAAGTTAATAGCCTTTGCTCTAGGGGCTGCTGAGAGCGTAAGAAAGCATGCTGCAATTAGACTTGTGGGTCTAAATCTGAATCCTGCCCATCTTAATTAGTTCCATAGACACTTGAAAGCATATCAAAATTACCCAGTCCAATCCCCTTCTTTTATGGAAGGGAAAATTGAGGCTCAAGGGGGATCAGCAATTTGACTAAAAAGGAATTAGACTTAATGCCAGGGCTGGGATTTGAATTCAGAATTTCTGACTCCAGAATCAGCATTCTTTCCTCTGTTCCATGCTATTTCCTCTGTGACCCTGGGAAAAGCGCTGAACCTCCACAGGTCTCAGTTTCCTCATCTGAAAAATAAAAGGGCTGGACCCAAAAACCTTTAAATTCCCTTTGACCTCTAAATCTATGATTCTATATATGAGACATCAGTAAAACACATGAGAGCTTCAAGCTTGGATGTTGAATCTCTAATTTCTGCAATACTTGGATGTGTTATGATTCTGACCTTCCTGTCCTGAGCCTGAACCACAAATACTGTCTCCTTACATATCTCCATTTTTTGTGCATAAAGCCCAGCCTGGTTAAAGGCAAAGCTCCTGGCTAGTGATTCTCAAGAAAATCAAAGTATACACAACTTGCTAAAAATTCTCCTTAGAAGGAAGATGGAACAAAGTTCAGAGGTCCTCAAAGGATCCTAAACATAGGGTTGAGAGAGACCTTGGAAGTTACCTAGTCCAACTGCTCATTTAAAAATGAGGAAACTGAGACTTGCCCAAGGTCACATGAATAAGAATGGAATTTGAACACAGTTCTCAATTCCAAATTCAGGGATTTGTTCACAATTCCAACTGGCTACATAACTAATTTAATCCACACATGGAAAAGAATACCATCTAAAGGCTATCTAATGATTGATTGAAGACCTCCAGGGAGATAGTTTCTTCATCTGTAAAATGAGCTGAAGAAATGGCAAACCACTCAAGAATCTTTGCCAAGAAAATCCCAAATAGGGTCATGAAGACTCAGACGTGACTGAAAATGACTGAACAGCAAGGGAGTTAGAACCCACTGCCTCCTGAGGCTGCTCATTCATCTACAGACAGCTCTAAAATGTTAGGAAATGTTGTTGCTGCTTTAACATTCAATCTAAAATGACATCTTTGGAATTTCTACCCGTGGTTCCTAGTTCTGTCCTGGGGTCAAGCCAAATTGGTCAAATTCCTCTTCCAAAGAAAACCTTAGCTTTTTAAAGACAGTATCCTTCTCCTCCCCTCTATCTTGACCCTCCAAGCTACCATTCTGTAAGTTAAACACACTCATTTCCTTCAACTGGGTCATCCTGGGTCATTTCCAGTCATCCTGATGAATATCTGGTCACCAGATGCAGATGGCTTTGGAGGAAAAGTGAGGCACAGCCCTCCCTCACTCAAAATAAAGTCAAGTGCGAGTCATGTCATCATTTCTCTGATGGCATGGTCTTCTTCGGCAACGAAGGACGAACACACACACCTTCAACTGATGTTCACAGGGCATGATAGTCTTCCACCATCTTGGTCATCTTTTTCTAGATATTCTCCAATTCATCACCACGTTTTCTAAAATGTGACTCCTAGAACTGAACGCAATACTCCAGGTGTGGTCTGACCAAGGCAGAACACAAGATTATCACACCTCCCTATTGTCCAGCATTCCAAGTATGAGTCACCACTCTTAGTTGGAAATGTGGTACAGATCCCATCACAAAGTACCGGGGGGCTATTCACCACAGTGCCTGCATTTCCACTGGGAGGTGGCTGAGGTCCTTTCTGACCCTAAACTTCTATGACACCAACTTGGTTTTTACTGTGGGTTTAAATAATATTCCTCATATCTAGAATAACAGAGAGGTTTACATTCACTACCTTCACTATAACTTATCAAGTAAACAAACATTTAATGAGCATTCTACAAGGCAAGAGGCATTAGAAAATCAAGGGGAGGTACAAAGATGAATAAAACATGATTCCCCATCCAAGGGGAATTTACAGTCTATTTCAGGAACTATGAATCACAGAATCAAAGAAGCAAAAGAGAACTCAGAGACTATCTAGTCCAACTATGACCTGACCAAGATTAGTCTTCTAAAATATCCCTGCTAAGCCTTCACTTGAAGTCCTCCAGAGAAATGGAAGCCATGGTCTCCTGAGGCCATTTATACTCCTCAGGGCAGATCTGCTTCCTAGGAAGGGTTTGTCTCCCCTTATATCAAGGCAGAATCTGCCTCTTTATGACATAAATGGAATTGAAATGTAGTTGGAATTGAATGTAATTGAATTGTATTCATTCAATTAAATTCAACCATTTCTCCTGGTTCTGACCCCTTGGGGCCAAGCAGAATAAGACTTATCTTCAAAGGGAATCACAAAATCACAGCATCTTAGAACTGGGAGGAACCTTATCTAGAGGTTATGTATCCCAGTCCCTTCATTTTACAGATGAAGAAACTCAGGCCCAGAGAATAAAAATGATTTGCTCAAGGTCTAATGGTTAACAAACTCAGGTCTCAAACCATCTGACCATAAATCCAAACCACTGCCCTCCAGCTGTCTCTTGATAGGTATCCTCCTGATCTCAGCTTTTCGTAGGATTAGAGCAAGAACTAAGAGGGACCTTAGAGGTCATCCAGGCCTGCCCCTCATCATGTCAAGTCAAGAACATTAATTAAGCACCTACTGTGTGCCAACCACTATATTGAGTTTGGGAAATTAATTAAAAAATGAAAAATCAGGCCATGCCCTCAAGTAGCTTATACATGGAGGCAACAACATATAGACAACCAGGTCTATGCTGGATAAATTTGCAGTAGTCTCATTTTATAGTTGAAGAAACCAAAGGATAGAGAATTAGTGTTTAGTCTAAGATCACGCAGGTTGTAAGTAGCAGAACTGGGATAGAAATGGACCCTGGTGAACCTTTGAGAACTAAATAGAATGCAAAAATACATGAAAGTACAAATAATGTTGTTGTTCAGTTATTTCAGTTGTACCCAACTCTCTGTGACCCCATTTGGGGTTTTCTTGGAAGAGATACTGAAGTAGTTTGCCATTTCCTTCTCAAACTCATTTTACAAATGAGTAGACCGAGGCAAACAGTTAATTGACTTGAAAAATCACATAATTTAGTAAGTGTCTGAGGCCAAATTTGAACTCAGGTATTTCTGACTTCAAATTGCACCAAGATAAATTTTGGAGAGGCCACATGAGATAATGGAAAGAATGGTGGATTTGGCATCAAAGGTCTGCATTCAAATCCCAGCAATGCCATTTACTTGTGGTATAACTGTGGGAAAGTTAACTAATTCAGTTTGACAAATCTTTTAGTGACAGAACACAAAGCACTGAGCAGTCACTTTAGGGTAATGGTTGAAGTCTTGGACTGGGAGTCAGGAAGATGTGGTTCAAATCTGATTTCAGCCACCCTTCCATACTCATTGACAACTATTGAACCCAATGAGTGACTGACATGTCTTTTTTCAGAAAGAATACTTTGGATCAGTTCATTGGTTCCCAGAACAAGAGATAGGAAGGGGGCAGGATAAAGGATCAAGGAAAGGATGGTAGCCTACAGCATGCAGCAAGTTGGCCAGGATGCAGTATGGTCATTTTTGGGACATAAAAGATAATGGTGAACTCTCACCAAATAGAAGAACATAGCCCCCAGGCTGGAGCTAGCTGGAGGGCAGGGAATTAGGGGACTATAGCCTCAGTAGAGGCTGGATCATATGGCAGGAAGATGGTTAGGGTGCCATACTGAAAGAAACATGGTAGATGATAAGTATGACATGAAATATACATTGTCAGACGCTACCAATATATGGACTTGATTGTACTTTGTTTCAAAGAAGGGTTCTATTGTAAAGGGGGAGTCATTGGGAGAATAGGAAGAAGAGAGAGATGGAAAGAGAAGAGGAAGAAGAGGGAAAAGGAGAACAAAACAAGAACAAGAAGGATGAGGAAGATGAAGAGGAGGAGGAGGAGAAGACAAATGGTAATAACTGTAGTAACAGCAACATCATGAAGAAAGTATGGAACACCAGATGGAAAAGAACTCAGGAGGTGAGAAGGTGATGAGAGGGCACATAGGCAATAGCATGAAAGGAAGGCACAGAGGTGCGAGATCATGGAACATATTTAATAGAAAGAGTTGGGCTCAGGTACGAAGAGGAAAGTCATTAGTCAATTTATAATAAACAAGCACTATGTGCCAGGCATGGCACTAGGCACTTTAGAGGTACAGAGAAAGAAGTGAAATGGTCCCTGTTCTCAAGGAGCTGAGAATCTAACAAAGTAGTAGGTGTGGGCTGACCCTGGAAAGCTGGGGTAGTACCAGTGAGTCTGGAAGCTTTCTGAACTCCAGTTTCCTCCTTCATGAAATTAGAGATAATAGCACCCACGTCCCCCCAGCTCACCCCAGACTTGGGGTGAGGCTTGATGGAGATAAGGTATATAAAGCTCTTTGTAAACCATGAAGTGCTATTCAAAGGTCAGCTAGTGTGGCTATTCCCACAGCCATGACCCAGGCAGTATCAGGGAGCACTGGGATGTATCGTTGATGGAAATATCTCAAACTGGAAGCGGCCAGGATGTGCTAGTGAAATGACAGTAATCGATGGAGGGTGAGGGGTGGTAGGAGGGGGACAAGACCATGAGGATCATAGATTCCCTGCAGTCAATATGTACTGACATCTGCTTTACATTTGACCTTTGGTGAATTGTGCTTTGTAGCACTTTGCCGGGCTGGTCAAGTCTGTGAAAATAAGATTGCCATTCTGGTATTTGGTTGATCTGTATTTAAAGAATAATTGTTGTTGTTGAGTTGTTTCAGTACTGTCCCATACCTCGCAACCCTATTTATGGTTTTCTTGGCAGAGATACTGGAGTAGCTTGCCATTTCATTCTCTAACTCATTTTATGGATGAGGAAACTGAGGCAAACAGGGTCACACAGTATCTGAGGCTAGATTTGAACTCAGGTCTTTCTGACTCCAGGCCCTGCACTCTATCCACTGTGCTACCTAGCTGCCCCTCTAATAAATAAATAAATGAAACAGTAAATGATTTACCAACAATAAGGCTTTTGGAACAGAGTCTTAGGAGAAGTCAAAACAAGAGTCTATGATTATATTTCTTGCATTTCACAGGATTATGGATTTAGGGCTAGAAGGGCCTTTAGAGGCGATTTACAGATGGGGAAACTGAGGTACACTCAGTGACTTGCCCATGCTCTTGTAGCTGGTGTCTGAGGCAGGATTTAAACTGAGGTCTTCCTGAATCCAAGCCCAATGCCCAGGTAGCTGTGCTACACCTCTCATTCGTGATGTGTCTGCTTGCTTTTACTAAGCCCTACCCTGAACTCCATATGAGAGCCAGTGAGGGTATTTAGCACCACATAATTAGAGAATATCATGGATGATTGTGACTTTAGAATTACAGAACATAGAGCAACAGAATGAGAAGGAATCTTCAAACAGAGTACAGGGGATGTCAGAGCTGGGAGAGGCTTGAGAACAGTGAATGGCTGGGCTGGGAGAGACCTGAGAACAGGGGATGTCAGGGCTGAGAGGGGCCTCAGAGGGGAGGGGATGTAAGCTCCTTGAGGGTAGGGACTATTTTGCTATTATCTATTTATATCTCTTTTACCTAGTATATATTATGCCCTTATGAAATACATGATGATTGATTGGCTTACTGAACCTAGCCCTACCCCCTACTAGTTGTATGAACTTGGGAAAATATTAATCATCCATGGGCCTCAGTTTCCTCTTCTGTCCAGTGAGATAGCCCCTAAGCTTCTTTTCTATTGTAAATCTATGGTCCAATGATCTATTCCAATCTACAGATGAAAACAACTGGTTGTGCAGTTTCCCAGAATTACAGGCAGATGTTTTGGTCTCCAAGGAAACTGCATCTTTAAATGCCACACTGAATTTCCAAACTGCAAAGGAAAAAAAGAAAAATATTCTGATTCATTTTTGACTCTGTAAACCTTTCTAAAATAAGGACCTTAAATACATTGGGGACCCAACATGGGTTGACAATGTTGTGAAAGTGCCTCTAAAAAGAGGTGGTGAGGGAAGCTTTTAGAGGAGAGGGAGGGGGAGGGGAAGAGAAAGAGAGGAGAGTCCATTTCTAAAGTAGAAACTAAATTCCCTTCAAAGACTTAGTTCTTCAGTTGATTCTGCAGCCCCACAACTTACTGAAGCCAGAGGAAGATTAGTCAATTAAATGCTTGAACTGGAGAATCAATGTCTAATATAATATTCATGTGAAGTCACAGACCAAAATAGGGAGGGATGTACTGCCCAGAGACAGCTCTGTTGCAATTTTGGGAGGTATAGACGCTGTATGCTGAGTCACCCTGGTGCTAACCTTGAGCTTCAAGCAACTGGAAAATGGATAATCTGTCCCTGTCTCCCTCGCCTTCCCTTGGACGCAAAGCGGCTTGCCCTTCAGGGGTCTGCTGCCTTCACTGTGACTTATGAGCCATGCAAAGTGTCGTTAATATGAATCATGTATCAGAGGGAGATGGCAGGTTGACTGACAGACTCCCAGACGGACACCCCCAAAGGACATGTTGGCTATAAGCAAGAACCTGCACATCCAGACTTCCCAAACAGCCCTCACTCCAAGCTACGTGTTTGCCATCAGTCCCATCTCTTTCCCTGTGCTGTGATTAGCTCTCATCCCCTCCCTTGACATGACTTGAATCCCTGGCTGACATTAATCCTATAAACACCCGACAGAGCAGTGGACAAAGAGAGTTAACCCGTGAGTTACAGATGAAGTGAGAAGGGGAAGAGGGGAAAGAAAGGGAAGGAGAAGAGGGAAATGAGATGGGAAAGTGGAGAGGAGAAATAGGAAAGAGGACAAAGAGAGGAGGAGAAAGAAGGGAGAGGACAGGAAAGAGGGGAGTGGAGGGGAGAGGAGAGAAATGAGGAAAGGAAGGGAGAGGAATGAGGAGAGGAGAGAAGGGGAGGGGAGGAGGAGTGGAGAAAAGGGGAGATGAGAGGAATGAGGAGAGGAAAAGAGAGGAGAGGAATGAGGAGAAGAGAAGAGAGGAGAGGAATGAGGAGAGGAGAGGAATAAGGAGAGGAGAGGAATGAGGAGAGGAAAGAGGGAAGGGGAGGGGAGAAGAACGAGGACAGGAGAGGAATGAGGAAAGGAGGGGAGAGGAGGGGAGAGTCCTGAGCTCTCTCACTAGTTATGAGATCGAGGACAAGTCACAAATACTGTAACTGTAATTGTAACTACAGCAATAAGAATAAGAATAACACAGAAATAATAATGCCACCAATGAGACAGCATGGAATAGCGGATAAAGGGCAAGCCTTAGTGTCCAAGGAGGCATGGGTTCAATTCCTACCTTTGACGTATACTGACAGTGCGACCCTGAGTGAGTCATTTAAATTTTCATTACCTCAGGCAAATCTTAAGGTCACAAATTATAGAAGTTGGTTATCTTCACCAGTTGAGAAAATTTCTTCATTGGGAGTTCCCTATATCAATAAAATCATTGGTCCAATAAAAAAATACATGGCTAAAAATAACTAATGTTTATATAACACCTTCAGGTTTGCAAAGTACTTGACATCCACTATCTTACTTGAGTCTCACAGCAACATGGTGGGAAAGTGCCCTGACATTGTTATCTCATCCATTTTAAAGAAAAAGAAATGGTCCCTTAGAAAGGTAGGTGACTAGCCCAGGGTCAAACAGCTGTCAGAAACTGACCTTGAGCTTCCATCTTGCTGACTCCTGATCAAGCTCATATCATTTATACTGCTGTACCTCACACTATCCTCTTAAAGAAAAACAAAAGGACTATGCTTCGTGATTTCTAAGGTTTCTTCTGCTTCTGACAACGTATGAATTGGTCAGAGGCAAGAGGGAAAAAATGTAGAGGATTCTTGGTCAGAATGAAATCTGACACTTTGGCTGAATGATGCAACAGTCACTGACATGGCCAAAGAACTAAGAAACAGCACTAGGGAGGGTCACACAAATCTGCAGAGAAGAATTTTTCAGTCTCAAAACAGTCACCCTGGGCAGGAACTCTAAGGCACTGTTTATTTAAAAATCACCCCTGATTCATTAGGACAGCTCTGGTTCTGGCACTTTTCGGGACTTGACAACTAATCAATCAATCAATAAGCATCGTACTATATGTTAGGCACCGTTCTGGGCACCAAGGGCTATAAAGACAAAAAATGAAACCATGCCCACCTGAAAGAAGCTCAGATTTTAGTGGAGGATAGAACCAGGATATGTGTGGGTGGGTGGGTGGGTGTGTATGGTGTATTGACTACAGAACTTGAAGACTTCAAATACCACCTAGAATTCTTACCACCTTTGTGACCCTGGGCATATCACTTAACTTCTCTCTGTTTCCTTATCTACAAAATGGAGTTAGTAATAGCACTCTACCTTATAGGATTGTTGTGGGAATCAAATGAGCTAATACATGTAAAATGCTTTGCAAACCTTCAAGTGTTATCTAAATGCTAGATATCTTTGGAATTCTTCTTTGTTTCAAATAAATGGGACAAGTGATAAATCACATCAGAGTCTAGAGGAATCCCAGAATTACAGCACTGAAAGAGACTCAGAAGCCCATCTGGTCCAACCTGTAACTCAACAAAAATCTCCCCTACAAAATACCAACCATTTCCATGGCAAATCAGCCCATTTCTAGATCCTTTCGTTGTCACATTGTTAAGAAGTGTTTGTGCTTTTCTTTTCTTTTTCTCATTCCAAATGACCCAACAGAGGTCCTATGAGTGGTATGGCACCAGGGAGAGGGCACTATATTTGGAGTCAGAGGCCTGGGTTCAGTTCTCACCTCTGATGTTTATTACCAAGTGACCTTGAACAAAACACTTACCCTCTCTGGGCATCATCCATATAATAAGGCAGCCTTTAAGGTCCTTTCTATCTCTAAACCTACAATCTACACAGGCAACTAGGCAGTACAGTTGATAGAGCACTGGGCCTGGAGTTAGGAAGACCCAAGCTCAAATCTTGTCTCAGATACTCACTAGCTGTGTGACTTTGGACAAGTAATTTAAACTTGTTTGCCTCAGTTTCCCCAGTTGTAAAATTGGAGTGATAATACCACCTACCTCCCAGAATCATTGTAAGGATCAAATGAGATAATATTTGTGAAAGTGCTTCCCACAGTACCTGGCACACAGGATTTTTACTTCCTTGCTTCAGTTGTGTCTGACTCTTCATGATCTCATTGGTAGTTTTCTAAGCAGAGATCCTGGAGTGGTTTTCCATTTCCTTCTCTAGCTCATTTTATAGATGAGGAAACAGAGGCAAACAGGGTTAAATGACTTGCCCAGGGTCATACAGCTAGTAAGTGTCTGAGGCTGGATTTGAATCCATGAAGAGGAGTCTTCTTGACTCCAGCCTGGCATTGAATAGAATGTACTACCTAGTAGCCGTGCCTAGCACATGGTAGAAACTATAACTCCTATTTAGTAGTAGCAAACGGCGAACCCAAATTCAAACTCAGGCTACAAGATACAAGAAAGTTGGAAGAGACCTTAGAAATTATCTCTTCCATATATCATTCTACAGACAAGGAAACTGAACCCTAAGGGACTGAAGTGTCTCCTCCATACAGGGAGTCTATTAAAGGTGTGATTGGAATCTCTGACTATTCTATATTCCTGATTCAAAGAGTATTCCACATAGCAGGGTAAAGTCACCCAGACATAAAATAAAGTCCTGTCCATTGGATTATCACCACACTACACCACACTACACACACACACACACACACACACACACACACACACGCACGCACGCACGCACGCACGCAGGCACACACGCACAATCAACAACTTGTCTCTGAGCTGCAAGAAATGGCAAGAAATGACAAAGGGGACAGTTTCTGAGCACTCTGGAAAGATTTGCATGAACAGATGGAGAGCAAAATGAGGAGAACCCAATCCATTAACTCAGCAATATCACGAAGACAAGCAATTTTGAAAGCAATACAAACTCTGATCAAGGCTATGCCCAATGATGAAACAGAATACCGATCTCCTGACAGACAGGTAATTGGCTAATGATACAAAATTAATATGCTCTTTTTTTTGACATGGCCAATGTGGGAATAAGTTTTCCTTGAGTATGCATATTCATTATAAGAGTTTTCTTTTTTCTTTCTTTTGAATTGGAGAAGAGAAAAATAAATGTTTATTCATTGAAAAATAACATACAATGAAAGGTTTTTTAGAAGTTTTACCTATGAAGTTAGAAATGAAGAAGGGAATGTTAAGGAGGAGCTGCTTATTATTTCCAAGTGGAGAAAGGAAAGGGCCACCAGAACTCTTATTCTAGGGCCCTCAGACACTTGAATAGTTCATGGATGGACTTGAGAGGGTGCATAAACTTGGACAGAGGAAATGATATCTTTATTTCAATATAATTGGCTTCTTTTGTAATTCTTATATACTTTATCTCATGCATTTAAAAAAAAAACATGGTTCTTAAAGGGAATCCATAGGTTTTGTCAGACTGCCAAAAGGACACAGGATACCAAAAAAAAGAAGAAGAAGAAAAGAAAAGCTAAGAAACCTTAGTCTACAGGTTGCATTCATTGACTGCATGGGAAAGAAAGCTATGTGAGGTTGAAGCTCCATGGGGAATAAGAGAGCAAAAGGTCATATTTGTCCCCTTGAAAGGAACTGACATCTCCCAGCATCCTTTGTGCTTTGCCTGGTTCTCTTTCTACCTCCTTGACAGATGTATAATTACCCTATCTACCTGCACATCTCTACCACCTGCTTGGTGCCAGCTCAATTAGTGGTTCAGGGCTCCCTATGCACCCAAAGCAAATACCCTGCTTCAAAGTACCAGCAAAGGGGCTGTAAAACTCAGACTCACCAAAACCCATCGTTGCCACCACCTGTCAGGCGCAGCTAAAGAAGGGGGCCAAGTTGCCAGTTGGGTTTCTGTAATTCCCCGCTAGGGCTATTAACGAGATATTGTCTGAGCTGTACGAAAACCAGTG
Source organism: Notamacropus eugenii (assembly GCF_028372415.1). Taxonomy (NCBI): domain Eukaryota; kingdom Metazoa; phylum Chordata; class Mammalia; order Diprotodontia; family Macropodidae; genus Notamacropus; species Notamacropus eugenii. The sequence goes on along the minus strand of NC_092875.1, from coordinate 27,891,590 downwards.
GACGGTGAACCCAGACTCAACTGGAGAAAGTTGCTGAGCCTGGCAACCACTTAACTGCCTGATAGATTTGCAAAGCTGTCCTTAGCTTCCTCCAAGGCTGCCCTGTCTCCTGTAAAGACTTTATTGATTCTACCTCCCACCTAACATTGGTGATGACTGCTCTCTCCCAACTCCAAATTATATTTTTAAACTTTGTTGTATATATGACATAGTCTCTTAAACAAGCAACAATCATTTATTAAACAACCATTGTGTGCCAGGTACAGTCCTGGGCACTTGGGATACAAAGGGGAAAAAACACAATATAAAACCAGCCCCTGCCCTTATCAGCTTCCATTCTAATGGGGAAGTTATAGTAACATGGAAAGACTTACTGCCCCTAGCTTCAGAAAACATAGGTTCAGATCCTGCCTCTGATTTATCTCTGTGACTTTGGGCAAGTCTTTTAGCTTCCCTGGGTCTCAGTTTCCTTATCTGTAAAATCAGGGTATCAGACAGTTGACCTCAGAGATTTCTTTCAGCTCTATATCTAGGATTTATTATATTTAAGTAAATAAGTATTTGCAAATAGACTATAAAGGTCCCTGAGAGCAAGGATTGTCTCAGCCTTTGTTTTTTCTTCATATTTCCAGTGCTTGACCCACAGTATGTACTTAATGAGTGTGAATTGGATTAAAATGAAATACCTGTGTGTCTGGGCAAATTGCTTCCCATCTCTAAGTCCCACATCATGGGATCATGGCCACAGAGCTGGAAGGTTCATAGGATCCTAACATGAGGGCTATAAGGGATGTTGGCTGCCATCATTAGACATCTTTTCTCACCCTGGAGAAAAACTTCATCCTGCTCCCAACTCTACTAAGGAGTGATCACCATGTCATAAGGCACCCCAACATGATCACTTCATTCCTGACTCAAGTCACTCCCTGGACTTCATCATTTCTTCAATGATTGATTTGTGCCTGCACTGGTTCCTGTTCATCACCTTCGCTTCTCTCCACCTTCCAGCTCCCCATTATGTAATGTTTTCTCCCAATAGAGTATAAGCTCCTTGAGGGCAGGGGTGGTCTTACTTGCTTATTTGTATCCCCAGTGCTTAGCATCATAATTCTCTGGTACATAATAATAAGTAATTAATAAATGTTGTATTTATCGATCTAGTCCAGCCCTCTCATTTTATAGATGAGGAAACAGACCCAGGGAGATTAAGTTACTTGCCTAGTATCAAAGAGCAGTTTTCTATATAGTACACTATATAGCCCATCTAGTCCAACAACCTCAACTTACAGATGAGAAAACTAAGGTCCAAAAAAGTTGTCACTTTCCCAAGGTCACACAGATAGTATCAGTTTACTTAGCTATAAAATGAGCAGGATAAATTAGATGATATCTCAAATCCCTTCTACTTCTAAATTTTATGAAGTGATTTGTCCAAGTTCACACAATGAGCTCAATTAAAATTTTGATAACTGTATTTGAATATAACTGGTTTCCTTTATAATCCAATTTTCTTTTAATGTCATTTTATTATGTTGTAAAAATAATTAAAATTCTGTGAAGGGCTGTATTTATTATTGTTGTAAAACAATCATTTTTTATTTCATGCATTTAAGAACTTTATTTTGTGAAGGGTTGCACAGACTTCACCAGATTATTAAAGGGAACCACTTCTATCACAAAACTTAAGAACTCTTCTTCTGAGTATAAATTTCAGACAAGGTACCAACGTTTTCTGGTAGAGAGAATGGGAATTCCCTCTAAAAATGAAATCAAAGGTCCATTTCCTATACCTATTATTATGTTATTATATATTATTATTATTATTACATGCAGTAATAGGAGGCAGCCAGGTGGCAAGGTACATAGAACACAGGACTTGAAGTCAAGAAGATTCCACTTCCAGAGTTCAAATCTAGCCTCAAACACTTCCTAGCTGTGTGACCCTGGGCAAGTCACTTATCCCTATTTGCCTCAGTTCCTCATCTGTAAAATGAGTTAAAGAAGATGGCAAACCACTCCAGTATTTTCGCCAAGAAAATCCCAAAAGGATTCATGAAGAGTATGACAGGACTGAAAAATGACTAAATAACAAAAACATACAGTGTATAATATATATATGTATGTATATGTATATATATGTATGTATATGTATATATGTGTATATATGTATACATACATATATACACATATACATACATATATACATATATGTATATATTTCTTATATATGCATATATATTTATAATTATAGTTATATATAGTTATAAATAGCATATTATATATGTATTATTATTATTATATTTTATTATAAGGGATTGTTTCACTCTTACATTGGGAAAGGTATGTGATATTAAAAAGAAATGATATTAATTCAAATTTCTTTTAAAAGGTTACCTTGTTTCACTTTGCATTTTCCTATCTGTGTACACGTTTCCTCCACTAGAACATAAGTTCCTTGAGGGTAGGGTGTGTTTAATTTTTGTTTTTGTGTCCCCATGGTTGGCACATAGTAGGTGCTTAAGAAATGCTGGTTGACTTGAATTGAACTGAATTCAATAACACCAACTTTCAGCCCTGTTCTGTTCTGGGTTTTTTATTTTTGTTTTTCTTCCTGTTCTGAAAGTAAGCTGTTGCAGCTTTTAGGGCAAGTTAATAACCCTATCTTGTTTCCTGGGCCAAGAGGACTGTGGATCGTGAGACTCAGGAGGGAGTGACTCCAAGGTGATTATTTTGAAAACAAATCTGGCACTCAGAGAAGAGGACATAGTCCCCCATCACTCCTTTCATGTCTTCCTCACTTTATCAGTTTGACAAGCTGAGAAATGGAGAAGTCTCGCCAGTTCATGTTCATAATTGAGTCGACAGTGGACTCCTGATCGACCTGAGAGGTTGCTCAGCTTTCTTGTTCTGCCTATGTCAGAACCCAGCTGTGTTCACAGCTCACTAACCAGCCTTCCAGGGCTGGCTACTTACTACCAGCTCTCCAGGGTTCCACGCCCAGTGGCTACATCCTGCCAAGAAACCACCAGGACCAGGTCACCTCTCATGCTTCAAACCCTGGCTCAGACGGAGAGGCACTGAAATGGAAAACACTCAACACCTTACATGCAATAGGTCAAGTAATGAGCCCCAACCTCAATAAAGTAGATGGGAGAAGTAAGTAGAGGATGACAGGTGGTACCACCCTCCTACACCATAGCAAATGTGACAGTTTCAAGAATCCAACTTCCACTCCCCATCCCCAAGTGAACTCTATACACAGAAAAAGGTAGTTATAATAGGAGGAATCTACAATATGAGTGCTAATCCTGTCCCCTAATGGGTCTCTTTTGTTCTAGAATGGTCTAACTATATATGACTATCTTTAACTATTCTTTAAGTTTGGAGAATGGAAGACTTTTGTCTTTTGTCTTTTGTCCATAGAAGAAGCAGAATCAAGGATGACAGTGTTAAAGTTGGAAGGGACCTCAAAGGACACTTAGTCCAATCCATACCTGAACTAGAATCCCTCCTACAAAATAATGATTATGATAACTAGCATTTATACAACATTTTAAGGTTTTGCAAAGCACCTTAAAAATATTATCTCATTTAAACCTTACAATGATCATGAGAGGTAGGTGCTATGATTATATCCATTTTACATATGAGTAAACTGAGGCATGACATGACTTTCCCAAGGTAATACAGTGATTATGTGTCTGAAATTTGGACTCAGGGCTTGCACTGTGCCACAAGGCTTCTCTTGAAATCCTAGCTTGTATTTATTTGTCTTTGTTATCTTTATGCTTATCCTGTATATATTTAGGTATGTTTAAGTTGTCTCCCTCAATATAATGCAAACTCCTTATGAATAGAGATTGTTTATTTTACATTTAAAAAAATTTTATTCCTATCATCTACCTCAGTGCCTGGTACATGGTAGGTTCTTAATAAATACTTCTTGATTATTAGATAATAAACATCTAGTATCCTAGATTCAGATTAGAAGGGACTTTAAAAGTTATCTAACCCAGCCCCACTAATCAATCAGCAAACTGTTCCTTAAACATTTGCTATGTGTTGGGCACTGTGCTAGGTGCTGGAGACAGGATAGATAGATAGATAGATAGATAGATAGATAGATAGATAGATAGATAGATAGATAGATAGATAGATAGATACATGAAGGAAAGAAGGAAGAAAGAAAGGAGGAGGGAAGGAAAAGGAAGGAAAAAAGAAAGACTGGAAGGAAGGAAAGAAAGAAGGAAGGGAGCAAGAAAGAAGAATGAGAGGGAAAGGAAGAAAGAGAAAAGAAGGAAGAGAAAGAAAGAGAAAAAAAGAAAGAGGGAAAAATAAAGGAAAAGACAGGGAGAGAGAAAGGAAAAGAAAGAACAAGAAACAATTCCAGCCTCAAGGAGCCTCCACTCTATCCAAGGAAAGAATGTTTACACAAATAGAAAATAGATACAAAGCAAATACAAGATAATTTGGGGAGTGGAGCCAAAATGGTAGAGTAAAAGGAGGGACTTCCCTGAGCTCTCTCCAAAAGCCTTGCACTGGGCAGGGAGCAGAGCACAGTCCAGCATGGGCCGCACCAGCACAAACTGGCCAGGTCTCAGGGACTGCATCATTGACAGCTGTGGCAGTTTCCAGACTTCTCAACCCACAGGCACTAAGAAGGTTAATGGGATACTTCTGTGGGACCTGGGTGAAGGAGAAGCATACCATCTCTGGCCCCAGTCCCAGGAGGGAGGGTGGCAGCAGCAGCAGTAGCAGAGGCTCCTTCTGGAGCTCTAGGCCCACAGATGGTGAGACATCGAGTGACTGATACAAAAGCCCTGAAGCCTGGGACGGGATACCCACCCCTCCCCACTCCACCATTAGAAGCAGTCCTACCTTGAAAAAGAGTTAGAAAGTCAAGTATTTGGCTGGGAAGATGATTAAAGAACTCAGACTATAGAATCTTACTTTAGTGACAAAGATGAAAACAAATAACCAGAAGAAGACAAAGTCAAAACTTCTACATCCAAAACCTCCATGGAAGGCCATGGAAAACCTCAAAAATTATTTTGAAAATCAAGTAACAAAAGTAGAGGAACAATTAGGAAGAGAAACAAGAATGATTCAAGAAAATCATGAAAATCAAGTCAACACCTTACTAAAGGAGACCCAAAAAAATGCTGAAGAAAATCACACCTTAAAAAATAGACTATGTGTGTGTGTGTGTGTGTGTGTGTGTGTGTGTGTTCATCTTTTGTTGCTGAAGAAGACTATGCCATCACAGAAATAATGACATAACATGCACTTGACTTTGTATTGAGTGAGGGAGGGCTATGAAGGTAGACTAACTCAAATGACAAAAGGGATCCAAAAAACCAATGAGGAGAAGAATGCCTTAAAAAATAGAATTGGCCAAATGGAAAAGGCGGTCCAAAAGCTCACTGAATAAAACAATTCCTTCAACATTAGAGTGGAGCAAATGGAAGCTAATGACTTTATGAGAAATCAAGAAATTATAAAACAGAACCAAAAAATTGAAAAAATAGAAGACATTGTGAAATATCTCATTGGAAAAACCTGGAAAATAGATCCAGGGGAGATCATTTTAAAATTATGGGACTACCTGAAAGCCATGATCCAAAAAAAGAGCCTAGACATCATCTTTCAAGAAATTATCAGGGAAAACTGCCTTGATATTCTAGAACCAGACAGCAAAATAGAAATTGAAAGAATTCACTGATCACCTCTGGAAAGGGATCCTAAAAGGAAAACTTCTAGGAATATTGTAGCCAAACTACAGAGTTCCCAGATCAAATACAAAATATTTCAACCAGTCAGAAAGAAACAATTTGAGTATTGTGGAAATACAATATAACACAAGATCTACATTAAGGAATCAAAGGGCTTGGAATATGATATTCCAGAGGTCAGAGGAGCTAGGATTAAAACCAAGAATGATCTACCCAGCAAAATTGAGTATAATCCTTCAAGGGAAAGAGTGGATATTCAATGAAATAGAGGACTTTTAAGCATTCTTAATATAAAGACCAGAGCTAAATAGAGAATTTGATTTTCAAATACAAGAATCAAGAGAAACATGAAAAAGTTAACAGGGAAAAGAAATCATGAGAGACTTGTTAAAGTTGAAGTGTTTACATTCCTATGTGGAAAGATGATATTTGTAACTCAGCCCTTTCTCAATATTGAGAAAGGGAGGGAGAGGGAGAGGGAAAGGGAGAGGGAGAGAGAGAGAGAGAGAGAGAGAGAGAGAGAGAGAGAGAGAGAGAGAGAGAGAGAGAGAGGAAGGGAGTGAGGGAGAGAGAGAGATTGCACAGGGTGAGTTGAATATGAAGAGATGATATCTAAAAAATCAAATTTAAGGGGTGAAAGAGGACTATATTGGGAGAAGGAGAAAGGGAGAGATAGAATGGGGTAAATTATCTCACATAAAAGAGGCAAAAAAAGGTTTCATAATGGAGGGGAAGAGGGAGGAGGTGAGAAGGAACAAGTGAACTTACTCTCATTGGATTTGGCTTAAGGAGGGAATAACATACACACCCAATTGGATATTTTACCCTACAGGAAAGTAGAGGAAGAAGAGGTAAGGGAGAGGGGAATGATAGAAGGGAGGGCAGATTGGGGGAGGGGGCAATCAGAAACAAACACTTTTGAAAAGAGACAGGGTCAAAGGAGAAAACAGAATAACTGGGGAGTGGGATAGGATGGAGAGAATATAGTTAGTCTTTCATAACGCAACTATTATGGAAGTACTTTGCATAACTACACATGTATAACCTATACTAAATTGTTTTCCTTCTTAATACAGGGGGTGGGGAGTGGAAAAGGGAGAGAATTTGGAACTCAAAGTTTTAAATACAAATGTTAAAAAATTGTTTTTACATGCAACTGGGAAATAAGATATACGGGCAATGGGGTATAGAAATCTATCTTGCCCTCAAGAAAGTAAAGGAGAGGGGAATAAGAGATGAGGGATGATAAAAGGGAGAATAGACTAGGGGAAGGGGTAATCAGAATCCATGCCATCTCTGGGGGGGCCGGAGAGGAGAGCTGGGGAGAAAATCTGGAACTCAAAATCTTGTGGAAATAAATGTTGAAAACTAAAAATAGATAAATATTTTTTAAAAAAAAGATAACATGAATGGAGGGCACTAGCAACTGGGGAGGGGTGGGAGATGGAAGATGGCACTCAAATTGGTCTTTCAAGAAGAATAAGGATTTACAGGGTGAGCCATGAGGGAGTGTCTAGCACTATCATTACCCCAACCTTGTGTGATATATAGTCCAAATACGATTATTTCCATTTTCAGAAAGTCTCCCTGCCTCTAATAAGATAGAGATTTAGAATAATAAGGGACCTTCTAGGTTATCTAACCAACTTCCCTCAGCCTCTGTCATTTTACAAAGAAGGTAACAGACCCAGGGAATTCAGGTGACATGCCCTGTGTCACAAGCTACAGAGGCAGAGTTGGAAGCCACACCACCTGATTCCAAATTCAGTTCTCTTTATATCCCACTGTACTAACATCCCCACCTCCAAGGGCAGACTATTCCACTCTGAGGCTGAAGTTTATCCAGACTTCAAGCCCACAATTGTCTCCACAATTTCCACCTGTTATTAGTTCTTCCTTCTGGCAACAGTAGTGATCAAAGACAGTAATTCAGATGGTGATTCAATTAATTTAGATTCCCCACCCCCCATCTTGGAGTTATATCATGTCACTTATCTGCTTTTTAAAATAATAGAGAATATCAGACTTTATTCAAACAAAAATAGACACTGTCCCTTGTTTAGCAGATTCTAACGTCCTGAGGACAGGGACCCCTTTGTATTTTTGCCTCGCCAAGGCACAGCATAGTTTCTTGCATGTGGTGTTTAATAAATGCTTGCTGAATGAATCAATGAATCAGTTAATCAATCTAGTGTGTCACCAAACACACTAACATGTTGGTGTGTGTGCATACGTGTGTGTGCATGACCATATTTGATTTTTTTTGCAATATTTTCCTAAAGACAAGATTAAGTTGAACTGAGGGCTGACTTACATAGAGGTTCCATGCCTCTATTCTTTGACTTTCTTAAGATCTTTGACTTAAGATCTATGAGGGAGTGAAAAAAGTCATAGGACTTGAGTTCAAATCCTAATTCTGCTACTTACTTACTACCTGTGTGCTCTGCTACCTCTGCCTCCTCAACTGCAAAATAAGGGGATTGGACTAAACCTCGAAAAGTCCCTTTCATACTCTGGCTGTTACTATGTACAGTGTTCTCCTGGTTCTGCTCATTTCACTCAGCATCAATTCATATAAGTCCTTTCAGACCTCTCTGAAGTCCTTCTGTTCATTTCTTACAACACAATAGTATTCCATTACATTCCTATATCACAGCATGTTCAGCTATTCCCCAATTGATGGACATCCCCTCGATTTCCACTACAAAGAGAGCTGCTGTAACTATTTTTGTACATGTGAGACCTTTTCCCATTCTTATTATCTCTTTGGGATACAGAAGCAATACTGCTGAGTCAAAAAGTATGCACATTTTTGTAGCTCTTTGGGCATAGTTCCAAATTGCTCTCCAGAATGGTTGGATCAGCTCACAGCTCCACCAACAATGAATTAGAGTTCCAACTCTCCCACACCAGCTCCAACATGTATCGTCTTCCTGTTTTGTCATGTTAATCAATCTGATAAGTGTGATGTGGTACCTCAGAGTTGTTTTGATTTGCATTTCTCTAATCAATAGTGATTTAGAACATTTTTTCATATGACTATAGATAGCTTTAATTTCTTCCTCTGAAAACTGCCTGTTCATATCCTTTGACCATTTACCAACTGAGGAGTGACTTCTATTCTTGTTAATTTGACTCAGTTCTCTATATATTTTGTAAAAGAGGCCTTTATCACCGACACTTGTTGCAAAAATGCTTTCCCTGTTTTCTGCTTCCCTCCTAATCTTGGTTGCATTGGGTTTGTTTGTGGAAAAACTTTTCAATTTAATGTAATCAAAATTATCCATTTTGCACTTCATAATGTTCTCTATGTCTTGTTTGGTCACAAATTTCTCCGTTCTTCATAGTTCTGACAAATAAACTATTCCTTGCTCCTCTAATTTTTTATAGTATCAGCCTTTATATCTAGATCATGTATCCATTTGGACCTTATTCTTGTGTATGATATCAGGCATTGTTCTATGCCCACTTTCCACCACACTATTATCCAGTTTTCCCAGCAGAGGACTGTTTCTGGTAGACTTAGCCCTTTATAGCAATGCAAGGACCTAAAACATTCCCAAAGTACTCTTGAGGCAAAATGCCATCCACATCCAGAGAAAGAACTATGGAATTGGAACGCTGAATGAAGCAGAATATTTTCTCTTGTGTTATGTTTTGTTTTGGTTTGTTTTTCCTCATGGTTTCTTCCATTCATTTTAATTCTTCTATGCAACATGACTAATGTGAAAATATGATTAATAAGAATGTATGTGTAGAACCCATATAAGATTGTATGCCATCTTGGGGAAGGACGAGGGAGAGAGGAGGAGAAAATCTAAGACTTAAGTAAGTGATTGTAGAAAACTGAAAACAAATAAATTAATTTTTTAAAAAACTGAACATTGAACAACTGATTAAAGATTGGAAAAGATGAAAAAATATCTATGATATTCAGCACATAATTCTTACCTATCATCATACTACTGTATGTATACTCAGGAAAGAGTACTGTGTGCTAAAACTCAACATAGCTAGGTGGTACAGTGGATGGAGCACTTCTCTTGGAGTCAGGAAGACCTGAGTTCGAATCCTTCTTTAGACACTTACTAGCAGCTAGGTGGCACAGTGGATAGAGCAGTGGACTTGAAATTATGATCCTCATCTTTCTGAGTTCAAATCCAGCCAAAGAAAACTTACTAGCTGTGTGACCCTAGGCAAGTCACTTAACTCTGTTTGCCTCGGTTTCCTCATCTGTAAAATGATCTGGAAAAGGAAATGGTAAATTATTCCAGTGGAATCATAGAGTTGAACATGACTGAACAACAACAAAAACAAGCTGAAGAAGTATCTTTATCAAGAAAACTTCTAAAGGGGTCATGAAGTGTCAGACACAACTGAAAAACAACTGTACAATAATTCTATATATTTTAAGCAGCTAATGGAGAAAGTATTGAACATGAAGTGAGGAAGGCCTGAGTTCTAATCCCACCTCAGATACTTCCTAGTTGTGTGTCCCTTTGCAAGATACTTAAGTATTGTCTGCCTCAGTTTCCTTATATATAAAATAGGGATCAAAATAGTGTCTGTTTCCCAGGGTCATTGTAAGGGGGAAAAATGAGATAATATTTGTAAAGCACTTTGTGAACCTTAAAGCACTACGTAAACGCTAGCTTTTATTATAATTACTGTATATGCCTAGTTATTTATAAGCTGTCCCCTCTATGAGTATGAGCTCCTTAAGTCAAGGACTGTGTTTTTACCTTTCTAGAATCCCATGATCGGAGGAGGGTTGCAATCTTAATGGTGGAGGAAGTTTTCATACTAGAAGTTGTGCCAGCTGCCACCCTGTCATATTCACACGTCACTTCATTGAAAGGTTCAGTAAGCTCTAAATGAAGGATATCTTCTCCATGGATAGTTTATTGCTTCCAGGTGCTAAATTAAAAATCAGAGGACTGTAACCAACTAGTGACACCCAAATGGGGGGAAAAGTGACTTTGAAAATAAACAAGAGCTCTGATTCTTAGAGGAAAAAACATCAGTTTGTCATAGTCCATGAGCCATTTCATTTGAGTCTTTCCTGGGTTATGATACAGCCAGCTTCTCCAGACTTTAGAGCATTGTGTGTCTGGTTTTGTTTAGCTCCCATATGAGTGGATTGTACATGCCTGCGTTAGCTGATTGGGTGAGTTTTCCCCCAGGGTGGCCAAGCCTCCTTATGCTGATAAAGCTATTATTTCAACTGTCCAAGATTATCAGAGATGGGAGTGTCTTTCCTGCCATGGTTTAGTTTCACTCATGTCACACTTTTTATAACCCTTTTGGGGGGTTTTCTTAGCAAAGATACTGGAGTAGTTTGCTATGTCCTTTTCCAGCTCATTTTACAGATTAGGAAAGTGAGGCAAACAGTGTTAAGTGACTTGCCCAGGGTCACACAGCTAGTGTCTGAGGGGGCACATTTCAGGTCTTCCTAACTCCAGGTCTGGCGCTCTATCCATTGTACCACTTAGCAGTCCTTCTTTGTCACTGTCAGAGACTCAAAGACCCTCATAATTAGAAAGGCCCTTAGCCAGCAGAGAGACCAGCCTCTGCCCTCCAAAATAATTCCTTCTAGAATTTCCCCAACAAGTCACCATACAGCCTTCAGTGAAGAGAAGCCGGCTCCCAGCAGAGGCAGCCCATTCTACTGGGGATGTCGCTTATCCTTAGGAAGTATTTGCTGAAGTCAGACCTAAATCAGCCTCTAGCCAACATCTCCCTCCCTCTCCCTCCTGTTTATGCTTTCTGGGGTCAAGTAGAATAGGTCTAACAACCCTTTCTCTACACAGCAGCTCTTCAAATACTTGAAGAAAGCTCACATGGACTGCCCCCCCCCCCATTTTATCTTGTCTAGGCTAAAGTTCAGTTCTTTCAACTATTTCCTCAGATCCTTACTTGCCCAGGATCACACAGATGGAAAGTATCTAATGACAGAGTTGAACCCAGGACTTCCTGACTCCAGGTCCAGCATTCTATTAACTGTACCACCAGCTGCCTTCAGCAGATATTGTCCTAATGGCTATACCAGCCAACAGGAAGTTAGGAAGACCTAGCTCATGTTCCATCTCTGTATTTAAAAAAAAAATCTCCCCAGAACTATAAGTTGACTAGAAGGTGCTGACCTATAGTAATAGAGGAAAGGGTTTTGGTTTTTTTGTTTTGTTTTTTTTTTTTTTGCCTAGGAGGTCCCTGTGTCAATGATTTCATAGATCTAGCTCCTATCTGTATCCTTTATAGGCTTTTCATGTTACATAAAGACCTACAATCCATCATCAATCACTAAGTATCCAGGGACATAATTTACCTCCCTGTACATGCTCATACACGAAACAGAAAGGGGCTTTTACCAAGCCAGGACAGACAATGGCCTTACTTTTTTATTTCAACTGTTCAGCACTTGCCATGACTGGTATTAAAAATAACTCATCAAGAAATAAAAACTCTGGGGGGGTAATGGGAGGGGAGAGACTTGTACCAGTACTATGGAAACATACCAATGACATCCCTGGTCTTTGATTGCCAGAATGGAGACTTAACTGTGCCATGAGGCTATTAACAGAGCAAAAAAAAAGCATTGATTCTGAAAGGAGCCAAGTAGCAGTCACGCGGGCACACTCACTAGGCATCCATCAGATGAGAAGCATGGGCCACTCAGCAAGCCAAAACAATCCGTTAGCTTGTTTGGTCCTGCCCTCTGTGCCCCTGCTGCATCATCACACGGGGCCATGATGAATAAATGATCAGGGATGATAAGGGAACCAAGCTAATGAGTTGGAAACCAAAGAGATACACAATTCGACAGATTTCAGCTGGCAGGCTTAGGTGGTGTGGGGATGGGCAAAGCAACCAACTCAAAGACAGGCTTTAGATCAAAAGTCAGACCTACCAATTCCAATGGAAAAATGGTTTCCTTGAGAAAATAGCCATAACAACAACAAAATTATTGTTGTTAACAATAACTATTAGTGTTACTGTTATTATTAATAATAACTATTATTGTTATTATTTTATCTAATGGTTTCCAGACTGGTCACACATCTCATGCACTACCTATCATGGTCTGTAAGGGATTCTGATCACCTGTCCTTCCCTGCATCATATGTCTTCCCCACCCCCTTTCCCAGACTCCACCCTATTGTTTTCCATCTCTTACCTGGGAACAGGAATCCCATCAGTTTTTTCATTTCTTTTCCAGGAAAAGTTATGACAATGAATTTCCCTATAACTCTACTCACCCTCCATATGATGTCTGCATATCCTGGCAAGCGCTCCCTGATGTGTATTGCCTAACCCCATAAGATGGTAGGCAGCTTGGGGGCAGGGGCTAGCTCCCTCTCATGCTTGTACCCCCAATGCCTGGCACATAGTAAGTACTTCATAAATGTCAGTAAGTCAATAAACATGTGCCAGGCACTATGCTAAAGCAATAGAACACGAAGAAAGGCATGAGAGCCCCCACTTTCAATGAGTACACCATTTAATAGTAAATGCTTTTCTATTCACTGTTATTATTAACAATGCACATTTACATAGTGGGTGGAGGTTTGCAAAGCACTCCTAACTCAAGACAACCCTTAGTAACCCATAGTAACAAGTAGTTACTATGTCTCATTTTGCCCAGCTTTTAGATAAGAGAACTGAGGCTCTGATGGGTAACTTGTCCATAGCCACCACCTCGCAGATGACAGAGGCAGGATTTGAACCTAGAATTTGAACCTACTCTCCTTCATTTATTCCATACTCCAGTAAAACTGGTCTATTTGGTGTTTCTGTTACAGAACGTTCTATTTCCTGATGCCCCACCTTCATACATACCTAGAATTCTTTACCTCCTCAACTCTGTTTATAATCCCTAGTTCCCTGTAAGGCTTGACTCAAGAGTACCTATATTAGGTCTTTCCTGATGCTCCTAGTGATTACTCTTCCCCTCCTCCAAAAATGGCTTTGTTTTTCTTTTTTATGATAATGGCCAACAGCATCATTAATGGCCAACTACATATATTCTGTATTTACTTATTTGTGCCTGTGCCTCCCATCTCATTAGAGAGTAAGCTCCTTTGAGGGCAGAGCCTGTTTGGTTTTGCAGTCCCCAGGAAACGCTGGTATGATTGAATTGGACTAAAATCCTAAATAAACAAGTCTGGCCCTTGCTGGCCTGTGCTGTGATGCCTCAACCTTCACCCCTGATTTACAATCAGGGCTCCCTACAGAGTCCATGTGTTAAGCCAAGGGCATTCTCTCTTCCAGCCTGCACTCCCAATGCCATGTTTGGCCAAACTAGTTTCCTCATCAAAGGTCATTTCTGATCTTTTCTGGATATTGGCACATTTTAACACAGGAGGGCAGGAAAAAGAAAGGGGGAAAAAGAAAGAAAACCATTAAACCACACATGGAAGATCACTAGCAAAGGGAGAGCGATTCCATGGAGACACGCACCAGGGGAGCCGCCCTGGAAGAGACACCGCCACGGATCTTTAAAAGCACCAGCTCTGCCTAATGGGACACTTAGCTTCAAATGGGATCTTGCAGAAGGACATTATTACACTTTCAGGGCCACTTTTTCTCTATTCTCAGCTGGACAACTGACTGAAAGGAAATCAAGCTGTCTGTCTCCCTAGGGAACCTGGGGAAAGGTTCAGGAAAAGCACAAGGTAGTTTTTAAGTGATGGACTCATTCCTGGGTTTTTTTTTTCCTTTTTTCTGGTTTTTTTTCTCTCTTCTTTCTTCTCTTTTTTATTCCCCTCCTCTCTCCATTCCTCCCCTCCCCATCCTCTCTTTCTCTTCTCCTTTCTTTTCATTATTCTCCCTTCCTCTCCTCTACCCTTCCCCTTCTCTCCCTTCTCATTGCTATGTAGTGTGCAGTAGTAGAGTTATTAGACCTGGAGTTAGGAATACCCGAATTCAAATTCAGCCTTATACACTTACCATCTGTGCATCCTTGGGCAAGTCATTTCATCTTTGCTTGCTTCAGTTTTCTCAACTATGAAATGGGGATAAATAATACCTACTTCACAGGGTTGTTGTTAGGATCAAATGAGGTGATATTTTTGTCAAGTGCCTAGTACAGCAACTAGCCCATAGTTGGTGCTCTATAAATGATAGCTCTTATTATACCTTTGTCATCTCTTCTCTCCTCTTTTCTGTCTCAGATCTCTCTACCTTATTCAGCACTACAAGAAGGTTCTCTCCTAGACACCAGAAATAAAGCTGGAAAATGAGTGTTTCACAGACTGTGAGATTGGTGGGTTTAGATCTGGGACCCTAGAGACCATCTCATCATAAGATCGTAGATGCCTCAAAAATCATTATGTTCAACCCCCTTATTTTACAAAGGAAGAAACTGAGGCAGAACTTACTCAGGACAACAAGGCCAACCCCTAAATTCTGCAGATAAGGAAGCCAAGAGAAGGAAGCTACCTAGGGAGCAAGTAGAGGAGGTGGAATTAGAACTCAGATGCTTTGATTGCAAAATTCATTGTTGTCATCACTGTGCTACAGCTGTTCAAAATGATAGCTAATTGAGGGAAGCTTTTCATTCAGAGCCACCTTTAGCTAAATAGAATCAATAAATTTTTCTGCTATATAACCACAACTTGCTGACCTGGGGAGCCTCTCTCTTAGCTGTTTTCCCACCTCTCCACCAATCCTTTTCTGTAATGACTGGCCTAATAGGAAACAGCACAGTATAGGGGAAAGAGAGGGAGTTTGAATCTCAACCCTACGATCTACTTACTCCCTGCATGACTTTGGGCCAATAACATTTAACCTACCAGAGCAGAGCTTGAGTTTCCAACTCCACAAGATCAAGCTGGACCAGGTTCATTCCAACTCTGCAACTTTGATTCTATCATCATCATGGAGACTATGAATGGAAGGGCTGGGGTCTGGCCTCAGATACACCCAGGATTTCCAGAATAACATAACAAGAATTAGAGGTCAGATCCTTGAACAACAGAGAAACCCAAATGAGCTAGGAAATGTGCCATTTAGAGAAATAGCTTAATAGTAGCCCCTTAGGTAGAGGGTCAGCAGACATGGGGACAAGTCCTCATTTCTCCCAGAAAATCAGACAAGAGACAGGAGAGTTTAATCACCTTTAGAGTATTACATTTGACATTTCACTGACAATTTGTGTCCAGTACGAGAGAAAAGGGCTGCAATGCATTCCCACTAGGGAGATTTGACAGAAAATTATTCTGAAGTCAAGCTGCTGTTATAGGATCTCAACGGCTGGAGGAGACCCCAGAGGCCATATAGCCCAACCTGCAGGCAAGCAAGGGTCCCCTCTCTATCATACCCATCATATACTCATGTGACTTTTGCTTGAATATTTGGAGTGATGGAAAGAGCTCTAGCTCATGAGTCAGAGTACGTGGATTCAAACCTCACCTCTGAGACTTATTACCTATATAATCTTGGACAAGTCCTTTAAGGGCTGGGTCCCAGTTTCTCTTTCTGAAAAATAAGGGGTTTGGCTTAGACGGCCCTCAAGTCTTCAGTCCTCAATCTGTAATCATATGATCCCATGAAGTCACTTAGTCCCACTAGGTCTCAGTTTCCTCATCTATAAAATGAGGGGGTTCACTCAATGGACAGTGAGGTTCTTTCAAATTCAGGGTCTATAATCCTATGATTGTGTGACCTTGAACTCCCAAGACAATCCATTCCACTTGGGGATACCTCGAATTAATAGGAAGGTTTTTTTCGGACATCATCTCCCTGCAAATTCTGCTCACTGTGTCCAGTTTTTCCCACTGGGGCCAAATAGAACAAGTCTAATTTTTCTTATACAGGGTTGGTTCCTTGAATACTTGAAGGCATCTATCATGTTTGACACATCATTTCTTCCCAGAGCTTAAATATTCTACTTATCACCTGAACTTGAAGTTTTGGGTTTTTTTTTTCATATCCTGGTTCATATCCCGCCCCCCCCCCCTTCCGGATCATTTTCTACCTACTCTGTATATATCTTGTATGTTCCTAGTTAGTTATGTGTCTCTCCCCATTGGAAAGTAGCCTTCTTGTGGGCAAAGATGATTTTTTGCCCTTTTTTGTATCCCCTATAGTTAACACAATGCCTAGCATATAGTAGAATCAAATTAAATGCTTTCTGATTGAGTACTTCAAGCATGGGTTCTTCATACCAATGTTAGAGGGCAACTCATTAGCTACATCATAGAGGTGATACTTTTGCTCCTATCCTAGACAGGTTGGTCTAATCACTGTGGTCCCATCTAATGCTAAGCTTCTACAATATTCAATTGTCCTTATCTAGACACTCCTAAGAGGGAGGTTCCCCGTGAAGGAGTATTTCCAGATGCAGTGTGAATGAATTTAATCAGAGGTCAGATACACTCAACTCAGAATATACTCAGTTTCATGGCCAATCCCACAATGCCTGACAAAGTATTTAAGATCATGGCCCTCTCCCTCTCAGTTATTCATCTCCCTCACAGGGAAATTTTCCCTCCTGGCACTTAAAAGGCCAACTCTACCTCCTGCTGCCAACTCCCCCCATGTGTATCCATCCTATTGCAAAAATGATCAAACCCCTACCAGTCCTCAGCAACCTTCTGGGATAGCAGGGGGTGAGATGCACAAGGAAATGAACACAACCAGGGCATAGACATATCAATCACCTCAAGGCCAGCTCTGGCTATTGGACTCCAAAGCCCCCTAAATCAGAAGGCTGTGAACTCAAACTTGAGACGGTGCCGATGTGCAAACTCTGAAATCCCACGGATTTCTCATCATGCAAATTGAACGGAGTGAAATCAGCGGGGTTGCTTACTTTGCAAAAGAAGCCTCCTGCAGCAAGCAGGGACAAAATAACACACACTGACAACAGAGACTTATTAACATCAACAGAAAGCATTTTAGCACTTTGGGGCTGTGAGCAAAGTCTCATTTTAAGGGTATTCTTTGATCCATCGATGTGTCTATTTACTTCCCTTGGGGTTCAGACCTGAGCCCTATAATCTGAAGGGTTATGAGAATTCTGGGGAAAAATTAATATTCAGTGAGGAAAGAAATATTCATATTCATGCCTCTGTGGTGAATGCCTTCTAAGCGACAGGTGCCCCCTGAAAGATCATTCACCCCAACTGCACTCAATTAACTCACCTGGGGCTTTCAAAGGGACCTTGTCCCACCCACCACTTTTCCCTTCTGTCAGTTACTGTTTGTACCGAGAGGGAAAGCTGCAGACTGTATTCCCATTAGCAAGAGAGAGGTTTTGTTTATGATACCATCACAGGATTAAGCTAGAAAAAACCGTAAAGACCACCCAACCCAAGCCTTTTTACCTCTTTGCACCTTCTGTTCCTAGTTCTATATTTTGGGGATCCTGGATGACATAGAGGATAGAACATCTAACCTGGGGTCAGGAAAACCTGGGTTCAAATTTGACCTCCATCACTTTCTAGCCGTGTGACTCTGGGCAAGTCACTTAACCCCTCTTTGCCTCCATTTCCTTGTCTGTAAAATGCAGAGAATAATACATCCCAGGGCTGTTTTAAGGATCAAATGAGTTAGTGTTTGTAAAAAAAAAAAAAAAAAAAGCTTTTAGCACAGTCACTATGCTACATAACAGGTCCTACTTCTATGTAGTAGATGCTACATGAATATATTATTATTATTATTATCTGGAGCTAAACAGAACAAATCCGATCATCCTCCAGAAGATCACAAATATAGAGCTGAAGGGGAAACATATAGGATGTTAGAATCTCAGATCTGCAGCTGAAAAGAATGCCTAAGGCCATCCAGTCAAGTCACTAAATCTTTATTAAGCTCATTATGCTAAATGATGAAGATAGAAAGAAAGGGGAAAACAGCCTCACTGTGTAACAGATGAGGAAACTGAGGAGAGGACCAATGAATGGAAAGGACTTGTCCAAAGTCAATCTAGTATTACCAAACACAACATTTGAACTCATCTCCTCTGATTCTAGAACCAGGATTCTTGTCACTGCTTCCTCTCATGGGACAGTCCTACAAACACTTAAGACAATTGTCTTAGACTAATACAACTTGAATGAACCTCAAAGACCATTCTCTTCCAATTCACTCATTTAACAGATAAGGAAACTGAGGCCCTAGAAGGTTAAATGACTCAAAGTCACATAGCTAATAAGTAGTAGAACTGAGATTTGAACAAAGGTCTTCTGACTCCCAAGTCCATACTCTTTCCCCTATACCACTAATCTATTAGTTGCAAGGGGGTCATTAACATTATGTATGTTAGCGGAGGGATCTCCATACCACAGAAATCACTTGTCCTTGACATCTTGCTATAAAAACATAAAAAAGACTTCTGTACTTCAATGTCCCCAAATATATCATTATTTTAATACTTTAAAGGAATTTCCCCATGCTTCCTTGAAGAATTCCTTGCTTTCTTTAAGATACAGTTCAAATATCACCTTCTACATGTCTTGTATTATATAAGACAAAATATTACATTTACATACATATATACACACCCACATATAATATACATATATGTATATATTCTCTCTCTATGTATATATATATACACATATATACGCATATGTATACATACGTATATATATATATCTCCCTGGATAGAATATATACTTTCTAAGGATGAGGACTGCTCCATTTTTGGATTTGTATCCCCATTGCCTGGCAGAGAACTGGGCAAAGAGTGAGTTTTGCTGTTCAATAGTTTCACTTGCGTTCGACTCTTCATGACCCCATTTGAGTTTTGTTGGCAAAGATAATGGAATGGCTTTCCATTTCCTTCCTTGCCTACCCTGAATGGTGGCCAGCTAAATGGTGCAGTGGATAGAGCAGTCCCAGGAGTCAAGAAGACTTATCTTCCCAAGTTCAAATTCACCCTCAAATGCTTACTAGATGTGTGACTCTGGGTAAGTCACTTAATCCTGTTTACTTCAGTTTCCTCATCTGTAAAATAAGCTGGAGAAGGAAATGGCAAACCACTCCAGTATCTCTGCCAAGAAAACCCCAAATTGGGTCACGAAGACTTGGACACGACTGAAAATGACTGAACAACATCAACAGCCAGGGATGAGTCAAGTAATGTACTGAGGCAGCAGCTGTCTGTTGTTAGCAGTGCCGGCCCTCCTGGATTCAAAACTGATTCAGCTCCTGAAAGAAAATGATGCCCTTCTACACTGTCCCTCAGAGTGGGAAATCCAGAAGGTATGAAGATACTCTCACCTCCTCAGAGAAGTGCTAAGGAGCAGGCTATAACAGAAGGAGGATCATTAAGTATATGTGACCTGGTGAGAGCAGAAGTCATGGGAAAAACTCAAGGTCCACAGATCTTTTAAAGGCTAGCTCTTGCTTTCCTCTGGGTTTTACTGTGAGGAAGAGTGGTGGGCGGCTACTCTGCTTCTTGCCATCCAGACACACCTGCAAATATCAGAGGATCAAATTGCTGCTTGTACTCTCCTTTCTCCCTCACAAAAAGAAAAAAAATTATTAAGTACAGGGGATGTTCCCAGCTCTATCCTCGTCTATGGAGATATGAAAACAAGAGTGAAGCATCTTGGAACTTATATTCTTTTGTATATCACAGATATATCACACATATCACAGATAAGACAATACAAAATGTATACGAAATAAATACACACTCTTTTTGAGGTGGAGTGGAGAGTCCTAGAACCTGGGGGCAGGGGTGGAATTAGGTATTTGAGTTGAGCCTTGAAAAACTTAGGGATTCCCAGATGCAGAGGTGAGAAGAGAGAGCACTCTAGGCATGGGATATAGTTTGTCCAAAATACAGATGATACAGACAGAATCTTGTCTCTCCTCTTCTTTCCCTGCCAGCATCCTCTCCTCCCATCGCCTTTCCTTTCCTCTCTCCTTCTCATTTCACTCCCATCTCCTCTCTCTCCTGTCTTTGTTTAGCCAGAGAGCTCCCTGTACCCAAGAATCCTGTTGTCCGCTGCCTAAAAGAATCCCTGATCCTGACTCTGAACTTTAGGGCTCAGTTGCACCACAAAATTCCTTCCCAGAGGGATACTCTTAGAAAACAGAGAACAAAGGGGAAGCATTTTCAAGGTAGCCAAGATTTCTGCACAAAGCCTCAATCATCAGTCTCAGAGTTGGAAGGAACTTCTTAGGAACCATCTAGACCAGGGGTGGGGAACCTGCAGCCTTGAGACCACATGTGGCCTTCTAGATACTTAAGTGCAGCCTCCTTTGGATTCCCTCAAAAGGCCACACTTAAGGATCTAGGAGGCCACATGTGGCCTTGAAGGTTCTCCACCCTTGATCTAGACCAACCTGTCCTGGACAACTCCTCCATAATCCTTCTGACAAGTGGTCATCCAGACTTTGGTTGAAAGCCTCCAGAGGTGGGAAATCTCCCACCTCTAGATACATCCTCTAACACTTTTAAATGGCTTTCATTTTAGGGGGTGTTCTTCTGACCTAAAGCTTCAGTTTGCTTCTTTGCTTCTCGCTCTGTCCTCAGAAGCTAAGCAGAATAAGTCTAGTGTCTCCTCCCCATGTCAGCCTTTCAAATTCTGGAAGACAATTCTCATGGCACCTTGAGTCTTCTCTAGGGGAAATATCTCCATTTCCTTTAACCAATCCTCCTATAACATGAACTCTTTTATAACATATAACTTCCCTGCTTCCCTCTTTTGTACACTCCTCAGTTTATCTGGCTAGAATCTAGAATCTAGATGTGGTCATATTATCATAGATAAAAATGACCTTAAAAGCCATCTATTATGTGACTGCACATGTATAACCTATATCAGATTGTTCACCATCTCCAGGTTGGGGGAAGATGAGAGAAGGAGGAAGGAATAGAATTTGGAACTCAAAACTTTAAAAAAATGTTTTAACATATAACTGGGGAAGGGGCAGCTTTGGTGGCACAATGGATAAAGCACCAGCCCTGAAAGCAAGAGGACCTGAATTCAAATCTGACCTCAGACACTTACCAGCTGTGTGATCTGGGCAAGTCACTTAACCTCAATTGTCTCACCCCCCTCCAAAAAAATCAAACATATAATTGGGGGGGGAAATATTATTAAAAATATTAACATAAAAAGCCATTGAGTCAAACTATGAATTTTTTAGGTAAGGAAATTGTGAGCCAGAGTAGCTAAGTAACTTGCTCCAGATCACACAGGTGATAAGTGAAACAAACAGTCATAGAACCCCCAGGTTCTAACTCCAAAGCAGATTTCACCCAATCCCCCACACTGCCTTTGTTCTGACCACAGCAGAGCACAACAGAGGTATTGTCTCTTTAGTCCTATATGCAACAGTTCTCTTCATGCAGTCTTAGACCATGTTAGCTTTTTGGCTGCCATGTCCCACTATTACCCCATCAGAAAGACCTTTTTTTTTCAAATGGGACAGGTTCTCCCTGGAAGGATTCAACAGCACAT
This sequence comes from Notamacropus eugenii, assembly GCF_028372415.1. NCBI lineage: Eukaryota > Metazoa > Chordata > Mammalia > Diprotodontia > Macropodidae > Notamacropus > Notamacropus eugenii. The sequence goes on along the minus strand of NC_092875.1, from coordinate 27,869,437 downwards.
CTTTTGCCAAACTTTTCCTGACCTGAACCAAATTGAACCCATTCCATCTCAAAGTACAGTCTCCTTCCTGCTCTGTTGACTTTTCCACGCTTTCCATCACACCAAATACTCAGAAACATTCAAATCTTCTTGTTAAATAAAAGATGAGTGTGGGATAATGAAATGGAGATGCCCTCAAGGCCCTGGCTGTCACCTGCCAATTTTTTTTCTTGGTCATTCTTTTTTCCTCCTGCAAAACAAAAGCAAAGACTTGATGGAGGGGGCCAAGAGGGCATATTCAAATGGAATCATTATTTGTCGGCTTTGGCTATGTTTTATTCACAACTTTCTTTCCTTAGATGTGTCTTTCAGAGCCTCAACTTTCGAACTTCCTCAGAAACCTTATGCATTATCAGTCTGTCACAGCTGAAGGTGCAAGTGCTTCTAGAACCCCAAAGAACTCAGCCAGATCCTTACTTTCCATGGAATAAGGATAAACTCACCAGAGCCATAATTAGGAATTTTTGTGCCCAGGGCAATCAGCATAAACTGACCCTCCATTAAAGAGGAAAGGGATGGGGAAAGACAGGATACTCCAGACACAAGGACACACACCATAAGTTTGCCACTGGAGAGGTAAAAGCTGTGGTATAGAGGGGAGGGGAATCAGTAGGGAATAAAAAAGAAAGGAGCTCAATTCAATCCATCTTCTTATAGCTTCTTGCTTTCATAAATTAATCTTGCTAACCAGATGTTGAGATCTGTTGTTTTCTAAGGTGTTCTTCTAAGAAGGAGCACTAGCACAACACATTCTGTCTCAAATCTGGCACCCTAGGACAAATTCCCAATCACTTCACCCTAGTTACATCTCTGAATTCACTACATGACTTGCTGTCTTAATAAAAATAGAGATGTGCATAAGAATCTAGAACAGCTAGGTAGTGCAGTGGATAGAGCCCTAAGCCTGGATTCAGGAAGACTTATCTTCCTGAATTTAGTTCTAGTATCAAACACTTACTAGCCACATGACATTGGGTAAGACATTTCACCCTGTTTGCCTAAGTTTTCTTGTCTGTAAGATGAACTGGAAAAGGAAATGGTAAACCACTCCAGTATCCTTGCCATTAAAACCCCAAAAATAGGATAACAAAGAATCAGACACAACTAAAAATAACAACAATAAAACAAGAATCTGCTTTCAGAGTCTGCTCCCTCCCTCCATTTTTAACAATCAATTAATTATAAAATGTATAGTGCCCATATCATGGGATTGGCTCTTATCCATACAAGGAACTTTTAGGAAGTTTTTAATGGCTTTGTCTTCTTTCAGACTCAGCTTCTTCCAATCCATTCTTCATATTGTAGCCTTAATCATCTTTCTTATACAAAGATTTAGTTGGGGTCTAAATTTCCATGGCTCCCTGTCACCTATTGTTTAAAGTCCAGACCTCTCCACCTGGCATTCAAGGCTCTCCACAATCAGGCAAGTCACATTGTCTTTCAAGCTTCATTTCACATTACTCCTATTCATTTGCTCTGTGCCTCAAGCAAATAGGACTACCTTCTCCCCACCCCACCCCCCAAAATGTGTACTGTCATCTCCCACTTCCATGTCTTTGCTCAAACTTGAAGTGCTGTCTTTTGTAACCCTCTGTTCCCCACTGGATTTGTAGCCATCTTTTGTGTGTGGTTTGTCCTCAAAAAGGTTCATGACATCAGAAAGATTATTACATGACTTGCAACTGAATTGGATTTAAGTAGGGAGGGTTGTGCAAAGAAACCAGCCTCACTTTCTCCTTCCAGAGCCATCTGGGTCCTGTAGTGAGATATAGATCAGGATTACTGGAGATGGTCCAAGATGCGGTTGGAGACCTTGGCCTTTTTAAGCTAAGGTCTTTAACAGGTCTCTGTTTGAGTGAGGCAATACCCATTCAGTGGATAGACCTGTTTAAGAAGTGGGTCAAGGGATGGCAACTTTAATTAAAAAAAAATAGAACTGGTAGGGGAAGACCCTCAGGGTTGCTAGCCAAAAGAGAAATAATTACTATTTACATTCACACTGAGCCAGGAGAACCAAAAAACTATCCAGTAAGTGATGGTTAGGCAGGGACCTATTGTTTTATTCAGCTTTTAGAGCCCAACTCAAAAGCCAGCTTCTCCATGACCTCACACAGCACCTTGTTTGACAATTCTCTAATGAACTCCTCATGTTACATTCTATATTGTAGGCCATAACAGAACAGAGCTGGGTCATCATGCATTTGTGAACTAGATATCTGTGTCCAGATTTTGGCACTGTCCTAATGTGAAGCTATGTCCTCTCTGGAAATTACACACACGACCTCCTGGGGACAACATTTCTTATTGAACCAACTGAACTAATTCACTCAAGCACCTGAGGACTTATGAAAGAAAAACGTATTGCTATTTTGGTATAGAATTCTATTTGTTCCTACTAAATCTACAGCCAAAGAGTTTCTTTGTTTTGCCTGTCTCTAATAAAAGATGACTAGTAGTCAGTTCAAAGGTCTTGCTCCCTCATTCTCTGGCTGGATGGTGGGAGAATTCTCATTGTGACCTGGACCAAGTAACACCAGTTGCATTCACCAAGACATCCTTGACAACTGCATAAGCTGATCAGGCACTCTTAACAAATAAAGCTTCTGGGATATTTGAAATGATGAGATGGAAGAAGGATGGAGATTTGGGGAAGTGAATTAATTCACTGCACAGAGGACTATAGCAGAGCTCAGAAGACAGTAAATGTAGGTGGGATTTAGCATGCATCCCTAGGGCTCTGCTGAGCCAGATGAAGTCTCAGTGTCATTATCTTTCCCAATACTGTTCCGCTCCTCCCCACACATTTCTGGTAACACCCTCTCTGTCTTCTGTTGATTAGGTCAGAAATGTAGAATTGGAAAGGAACTCAGAGACCACCTAGCCAGATACGTAATAATAATGATAATAATATGATGATGACAGTGGTAGTGGTGGTGGTGGTGATGATGATGATGGTGTGGTAGTGGTAGTGATGATGATGGTGGTAGTGATGGTGGTGATAAGTAGCTTGGCATCACAAATAAAGAACTGGTCTCAGAGTTACAAAGACCTGGATTCAGTCCCACTTATGAAACATTCTGGCTCTGGGACAGGTCATTTTTCCTCTCAGTGCCTCCAGACATCTCTATAAGACTATAGTGTTAGTGTTAGGTTATACTCTTCATTGGTAATATGAATGTCCTCACCAGGGAACCCTATACCAATGGAATCACAAGTCCTGTCTAAGTAGCATTCATTGTGGTGGTGGTGATAGTACCAGGAGTAATAGGGATAGAGATAGGAACTGGGCTTGCGATTTTATCACTATAATGAACTCCACTTGAAAGGAAGGAAGAGAAGGATTCTGAAAGGTAAAGGTAAGAAGGGACTATATTCTTGGCATAACAACACAGAGGTAGGAGAAAACATTTGACCTCTCCCTGTGTGAGCCAGTTTTGTTTTGGTGTATATTTAGTACAACTAAGATGGTACCCTGGGCAGATAGGCACCACAGTGAATAGAGTACCAGGCTTGGAATCAGGAAGACTCATCTTACTGAGTTCAAATCTGACCTCAGATATTTACTGGTTGTGTGACCCTGTTCAAGTCACTTAACCCTGTTTACCTCAGTTTCCTTATCTGCAAAATGAACTTGAGAATGACACGGCAAACCATTCTAAGAAAACCCTAAATGGGGTCACAAAGACTCAGACACAACAGAAAAATGACTCAAAAAACAATAAGAAAATTTTCTACCAAGGAATACTGCTGCTATAGAAGGGACATTTAAAGGTCACCTAGTCCATTCCACTCTCTTCAAATAAGATGACAAGTGTATTATCATGGGGAGAAAGGAATTTGTTTTCTTTTTCATAACAGGAGGTCAATTATAAGATTATTAAGCCATGTACAGACAGATAAGGAGTTATGAGTTAGATGCAAATATGACAGAAAAAGATCAGGGGATGACTATGGACTAAGAGCTAAGCAGATGTCAGCAATGGAGTGCTTTAGTTAATTCAATTTAAACACTTCTCAAGAACTTATTAAGTGTCTGCCACTAAAGTTGTTCTCTAATATATCATCATTGTATGGAGGTAAACTCTGAGTTTTTGAAAACTAAGTTGGAAGAGCATAAACTGGCAAATTGTTCCAAGATGGAAAAAATTTTGAGAGAAGGATTAGCCTGGAAATATATGTCTGTTGTATAAAGACCAGACTGGCTAACATTTAGAAAGACTCATGACCCACTTGACTATAGAGTGATCAGTGAGCTTTGGTTTTGTGTTTGGTTTTAATCTACAATTTTCAAAGTCTGTCTACTAAACTTCAGAAAGCCTGTAATCTGGATCAATGACAGGAGAAGCCAGTCCAGTGTGTAACAGCAACTACACTGGCATACCTAGGATGACTGCTAGCACAAGTTCTTAGATCTGTTTTACTAGGAAAGATAACTGTTTAAAGGGTCAACAATCTTTTTTAATCATATTCACTAGTTCAGGTGAAAAGTCAACACCCTGAACTTTTCAGAGAAAATATAAGCAGAGAAAATACAAACAGAGAAATAAAGACCAACAGACAGGACTCTACTGCCTGAATCAAAGCAATATTGCAATACACCGTGCATAAATCCCTGGATTGAGAGATTCTTTACATCTGAGCAGTCAGGGGCAGGGGGGAATCTGAACATACGGCTACTCAGATGCTTGATCAGAAAATCACAAGGTCCTCAAAGGCAAAATACCAACCTCCCAGTATATATAACAAAGATTCAGCTCCTGATTGGCTCAGAGTCAGAAGGCAAAAAACCTACATGACTCAGCACAGCTGTGAACTATCAGGGTTCAAAGAAGATTGAGCCTTCAGATACTCACAATTTAGCCTGAGCCTGGAAAACTGAACTCCAAAAAGGAAACAACAAAAAAATCTCATTTTGTTTCATGTTATGCAGTCCTAAAGTACCTACCAAGTGTGAGTGTTGTGCCATTATGTGGGGAGATGGGAAGGAAAGTTGGGTAAAAAAGCAAATTGGTTTCATTTGGGATTATGTTCACAAGTTATGCTGTCTAAGAGCCATAACCAAGAAGGCAATTTCCTTCTGTTAAATCAGCACTGGACAGCTCCTCAATCACCTGAATTGGGACTGAACATTTTTATAGGGATGTTGAGAGAGATGGAAAGGAAGAATGAATGAGCTAACAGGTTAGAAATAAGGTTGCACATAGGATCATTCTCATTTATTCCAGAACAAAGGAAAGAGAATGATGACCTAATAATTACATGATCAGCTAGGTGGCACAGTAAATAGAGCATTAGGCTTGGAATAAGGAAGACTAGTTGTCCTCAATTCAAATCTGGCATCACTTACTAACTGTGTGGCCCTGGGCAAGTCACTTAATCCTGCTTGCCTTGGTTTCCTCAACTGTAAAATGAGCTGGAGAAGGAAATGGCAAACCACTCTAGTATCTGCAAGAAAATCCCAAATGGGGTCATGAAGAGTCAGACGTGACTGGAACAACAATATAAAGGTCCATTATTACAAAAGGGTGTGTGTGTGTGTGTGTGTGTGTGTGTGTGTGTGTGTGTGTGTGTGTGTGTGTGTTCGTCCTTCGTTGCCGAAGAAGACCAAGCCATCAGGGAAATGATGACGTGACTCACACTTGACTTTGTTTTGAGGGAGGGAGGGCTGTGCAGGTCACCAGCCTCACTTCTCCTCCAGAGCCATCTGAATCCAGTGACCAGATATTCATCAGAATGACTGGAGATGATCCAGGATGAGGCAACTGGGGTTAAGTGACTTGCCCAGGTCACAAAGCTAGTGAGTGTCAAGTGTCTGAGGTGAGATTTGAACTCAGGTCCTCCTGACTCCTGCACTGGTGCTGTATCCACTGCACCACCTAGCTGCCCCATTACAAAGGACAGGAAAAAGGGAAAGACTTTTGAATATCAAAAAGGGAAATTAACAACAATAGATAGAAATTACAAAGAGGCAAATTTAAGCTCAGTAAAAGGGGGGAAACTTCCTAACAAGGAGAGCCGTCCGGAAGTATAATGGGCTACCTCGGGAAGTAGTGAGTACTCCTTGAAGAAGTCGTAGATATGGATTTGTCTTGATGAATCTCCTTCCTTATATTTATTTATCTATTTTTGTATGTGCTTACATGTAAACATCTTATCTATTTCTCTAGAATATAAGCTCCTTAAGGGTAGGGACAATTTCTTTTCATCTTTATACTCTGATACCTTGAACAATGGCTGGCATGGAATAGGCACCAATTAAATGCTTAGTGATTTGTTCCAACTGTGTCTTAGCACAATGTGTCCCTTATTCCTGGCAGGCATTCCTTCCTCACTTCCACCTCTTAGAATCCTATGATAGACCCCACACTGAGGAGACACAAGACTTGGATTCTGTCCTGCCCCAGATCAGTGAAGTTACACAACTTTTTGCTAACTCTCTAAACCTCACTTTTTTCATCTATATAATGAGATTAAAGAATCACAGGTTCAGATCTAGGAGACACCTATAAAATCATTTACTTCAACCTCCTTATTTTACAGATGAGAAAACTGAAGCCTAGAGAGGTGAAGTAATTTACACAAGGCCACTAGGTAGTAAGTGACAAAGGCAGAAATTGATCTCAGATCTTCTGACTCCAAAAGCAGTATTATCTGTTTTACCATTAGCATTTTTAAGTACGTTTCCACTTATTAGACTAGACAATCTCTAAATTCCTTTCTGATTCTAATATTATAGCCTACATAAATTTTGAAGAAAGGACACACTGAACAAGTTTTTTAAAAGGGAATTGAAAGGTATAGTGTGCCTACTCCCCAGGGCATGAATCAAAAACTGAAATTAGTCTAAGATGCTGGCTCAATTTCAGCAGGCTAAGCTCTCCAGATGCCAGAACTCTCCTGTTTATAAGCCTGAGGTTAAAAGAGTTCTGAACAGCATTACTCCTGATGCTATTAAAAAAGGCAAGTTTTTACCCAATATAATATATTATCCTTTTCTCCTTATTCTTAGGGACCAGAGGAAAGAAGAGGAAATTCCATCTCCACATTGGGGGCAGGGGAAGAAGTCGACTCTATATTATCAAAAAGCCCAGGCAGTTAAATATTTATTCAAATGCCTTTCCCTATACCTCCAGGATGAGTGAATTGTCAAATTTGAATGTTACTGATCTATTATTCTCTTTTTGTATCACACCATGAAATTCTTTAATGCAACCTCAAATCATAAGACCCTGCTATTCTTTGAAAGGAACTTTAGATATCAAAAATGGAACTTTTTCCCACCCCAAAATGTAGCCCTGGCATCCAACAATGGACAAGCAAAGGGAGAATCGACATAAAATTGAAAAACAGGCTGCTATCATTTTCCTTTAGAGATCTGCCAAGAGGAAAAACTGGTAAGGAATGAGAGAAGGAACTTCAGATTTAAGTGAGCATCAGCGTCTCCAAGTTCCATCTACTTTGTTGACATTAGAAGGATCCATACTAGAAAGCATCATTTAGATACCCAGATTAGTGGGAACCTGCCCTTTTAGTGGTTGAAAATTACATATGTCCTGCTAGGGTCCTATTTTTCCCCTAGATGCCCCCTCCCTCCACCCCAAAATGAAATTCACTAGACCTTGGACAAAGCACTTGGGGAATTCTATCTTCTTGTCACCCCTGGAAACATAAATTCTCATCTAAATTCACAATCACGGTTGCAATTTCATTACGGTGAAAGCACACCCAACTTTCTCATTAAAAGCACTGCCATCTAAGTTTCTGTCATTTGAGAATGTTAAGGACCCAAGTTCCCTTGGAATGAAAAGGATGGCAATAATTAACATTAATGAAATACCCAAAAAGTATCACATGTTCAAGTTTAGAGAAAGCAGCAATAGATTCCATTTGTTAGAGATATACAAAAATCACAGCATCACAGAGTTAGAAAGAGCCTCCAAGATCATCTGGTCCAACCTGTGATTAAAGAAGAATCCTCTCTGGATTTCACCAGCAAACAGCCATCCATCCTTTCCTTGAAGATCTCTAGGGAGAGGTCAGGTCCTCATCACGTATGATTCAATGCAAGTTGGGTATGTTTTCATTGTGAAAGCATACCTCCCAAGGTTGTTGTGAGGATAAAATGATGTAGTATTTGTAAATGTGCTTAGCATAATTCGTAACATGTAGTTGGTACTTAATAAACGTTAATTCCCTTCCCATCCTAAGTGGTTGATGAATGCTAGGCCAATTACTTCTTGAGGTATCACATTCTTGAATGTGAAATGTGACTTTCTGAGGAAGACTAAGGAATCCTACCTGGAAATCTGTCATCTTTTCCCATTTGGCTATGATCTAGATAGTAAGATTTGACCAAAGCCTTTGACACTGTTAGTCATGAGGGTTTATGGAAAATTGGGTCAAAATTTGGTTGCCCAGAGAAGTTCATCAATATTGTACATCAATTTCATGATGGCATGTTTGCTCGGGTTCTGGATAATGGACAATGTTCTCGTGCCTTCCCAGTCACCAATGGAGTAAAACAGGGCTGTGTGATTGCTCCCATGTTTTTTGGCATGATGTTTTCAGCCATGTTGACAAATGCTTTCAAAGAGAATGAACATGGCATTAAGGTTAGGGTTATGTACTGATGGTAAGTTCTTCAACTTGAAAAGGCTACAAGCCAAGACCAAAGTACAGGGAGTGTTCGTGCATGATTTTCTGTTTGCAGATGATTGTGCACTTAATGCAGCCTCTGAAGCTGAGATGCAACAAAGTATGTATCAATTCTCTGCTGCCTGAGCTAATTTTGGCCTAATAATTAACACCAAGAAAACACAGGCACTCCATCAGCCACCACCACACCATCCATACATGGAATTATCTGTTACAACAAATGGAGAAGTTTTGAATGCTGTGGATAAGTTCACTTACCCTGGTAGTGTACTTTCAAGGGATGTACACATTGACAATGAGGTTGAGACAAGCATTGCCCGAGCTAGCTCAGTGTTTGAGAGGCTCCAAAGAAAAGTTTGGGAGAGAAGAGGTATTAGACTGACTACCAAACTGAAGATCTCCAGAGCCATTGTGCTGACCTCAATGTTATATGCTTGTGAAACATGGACAGTCTACCAGTGCCATGCCAGGAAACTGAATAGCTTCCATTTGAACTGTCTTAGGAAGATTCTGAGGATCACCTGGCAGGATAAGGTACCAGACACTGAGGTCCTTGCTCAAACTAAACTGCCAAGCATTCAAACTACGCTTCAGAGAGTGCAATTCCGATGGGCTAGCCATGTTGTTTGAATGCAAAATGTGTGCTTGCCAAAAAGATTATTTTATGGAAAACTCACATGGGGCAGGTGATCACATTGTGGCCAGAAGAAACAATACAAGGACACTCTCAAGGTCTCTCTCAAAAACTTTGGGTTTGACTGTGCAACATGGGAGACACTGGCACAGGACTGCTCAGCATGGTGTGCCCACATCAGAAAGGGTGCTGTGTTCTTTGAGCAAAGCAGAATTGAGATAGCACAAAATAAACAAAGGATGCACAAATTTGGGATATCCACCCCAAAAATTCATATGGATTATCTGTGCCCAACCTGTGGTAGAGCATTCTGAGCTTGTGTTGGTCTGATCAGCCACAGTTGGACACACTGAAATTTCAGTTTATCACAGTGATGTCATTTTGGTCCTCTTCAAAGATGAAGGACAACAACCAACCAGATAGTAAGAGAAGGGGCAAGGATGGACAAAGGTAAAAGATGGGAAGCACCATGAAGTAAGCCAGAATACCTGTTCCAATTTATTTACTAGAATCATAGGTCACAGATATAAGTGAACTTAGAGATCATCTAATCCAACCCTCTTATCTTGTAGATGAAGAAACTGAGGCCCAGAGAGGTGAATGGTCAGAGCCAATATGTGGCAGAGCTGGGCATGGAACCCAGGTCTCTGACTATAAATCCATTACACTGTCCACTACATCATGCTACCTCCTGAACTAGCTGTACGACCATGGGCAAGTCTTGGACCTCCATGTATCTCAATTTCCTCATTAGTCAAAGGACACAATAATTTCAAGGCAGCATAGCACAGCAAATGGAATACCAACTTAGAGGCATCAACGTCACTGTCAATGTGTACATCCTTGGAAATTACACTGCCAAGGTAAGTGAACTTATTTACAGCATTCCAAACTTCTCCATTTGTTAGAATACTGATATTCACTAACTGTGTAGCCACAGGCCAGTCATCTCTTAAGCCTAAATTTCCTCACAGTAAAGTGGGATTAATCATATCTGTAGAATCTTCCTCAAGAGGTAGTTTCAAGTTTCAAATTAAATAGAGAGAGAGAGAGAGAGAGAGAGAGAGAGAGAGAGAGAGAGAGAAAGAGAGAGAGAGAGAGAGAGAGAGAGAGATGGATAGATGGATGGATGGATGATGGATGGATTCATACACACATAGACAGACAGATAGGTAGATGGATGGATAGACAGATAGATAGGATAGACAGATATATAGGATAGATGGATGGATGGATACATACATACATAGATAGATAGCTGGATGGATGGATAGATAGTTAGGATAGGATAGCCAGACAGACATATAGGATAGATAGATAGATAGATAGATAGATAGATAGATAGATAGATAGATAGATAGATAGATAGATGATAGGATAGACAGATAAATTAGTAGACAAGACAGGTAAGACAGATTGATATAGGAAGATACCTAGATACACAATGTGTACAGAGAGAGAAAAAGAGAGAACTTTGCCAACTATAAAGTGCTTTCTCTTTTTAAAAATTATTTTATTTGTTTTCAGTGTTCTACAATCACTTCCATATATCTTAGATTTTTCCCCTCCCTCTCCCTCTTTCCTCCCTCCCTCTCCCTCTTTCCTCCCTCCCTCTCCCTCTTTCCTCCCTCCCTTCCCATTCCCTTCCTGAGACAGCATATAATTTTACATAGGTTTATAAAGTGCTTTCTAAAAGTCGCTTGCTATGGTTTGTAAGAGCATTAGTGCAGTAACTACAGAGTAGGTTTGGAACAGGGAGTATCTGGGCTTAAGTCCTACCTAAGACACATAGAGTCTGTGTGACCCTGGGCAAATCATATAGTCTCTCAGTATTCTACCCATTGCTGTCAACCTCAAATAAAAATGGATTCCTGTGGGGCACAGGTTGACTTAGAAAACCACAAATTAACGTCTATATTGTGTTGTGTTGTGTTTTTGTTTATTCTGTTACATTTTTCCCAATGACATCTGAATCTCAGGTCTCACTTGAATGCTTTGGGGACTTGGTAACTGGCATTGAGTTTACCACCTCTTTATGACCATAAACTATGGAGAAAGTGCTATTCTACCTTGATCAAAGGAATTTCCATACCTGAAAATTTCCTAAAACAATGAACTCATAAGCCCAGTCCCTATTCCTATCCTATGTATTTTATTTTTCCATAAACCCCAAATGGGGTGCTACCCATATAGAATATCATAACCCTCAGTTTCCTCAGCTGTAAAAAATGGGGGGAAAATAGCACCGAGGGTTGTTTTAAGAATCAAATGAGATAAAATTTGCCAAAAGCACTCAGCACGTGCCTGAGACATAGTAGGCATGCAAATGCTTATTCCTCTTCTATAACAAGTCACCGAGCCTCAGCTTTCTCATCAGTATATTGAGGATAATAGCAACTTAAGGACCTCCTTCACAAAGTTATTTAGCAATTCAAACAAGATGATCTATGTAAAGCTTTGCAAGCCTTAATGCACTATATAAATGTCAGTCATTATTCCCTCTAGCTCTTCCAGATGCTGTGAGGATTAAATAGAATTGTGGCTATAAAAGAGACTTCGTCCTGTTTAAGGGATTGTCCTAAGATCATAGTTGTGGTAGGACTTGGAGTTAGAAAGTAACTTGGCCATATCTCACTGCCCCCTGCTCCATTTCCAAGTCCCATAGGTAGGAAGGAGCTAGAGCCCGAGCCTAGAGCCCCTAGTCTCCGAAGTCAGTATGTGGGTAGTCAACAAAGCGGCTAGTTTTACAAATAACGTAATAGCACTTTAAGATTGCTAAAAGATTTACGTCTATCATCTCACTCGATCTTTCCCACAAGCTTGTGAAGTAGATGTCATTATTACTGCCATTTTATAGAAACACAGGGAATCCTAGAAATGGCTTGGTTTACAAATCTGGGAAAGTGTTTTCCCTTCCTGTATATATACCCTCTGATTTACATGGTGTCTTCCTCATTATAATCTGAGCTCTTTGAGAGAAATGACAGTTTTCCCTCTAGTAGGCACTTAATAAATGCTTGTTGATGGACTGCTCACATTAGCATTTCTGACTGATGCTAAGGACATACTCCTTCATTTCTCTAAACTTCACTACTGTCTTCTGAAATCTCTTAATATGACTTCTTGCTTCAAGTGATCATATGACTTTCAATAAGCCAGTGTAACTTTCAATAATTCCCCCATTTGGTGCTAACCATACATACATACATACATACATACATACATACATATACACACATATGTGTGTGTGTGTATATATGACTACACAACAAAACAAATACATGTGGTTCATTTGGTCTTATATCGCTCCTTTATATTCAGCTAGCACAGATCCTTCTGACTGCAACTGACTCCCAAGAAAGGCCACAATATAGACTAAAAAAACCTAGGAAACAGGTTCCATGTTCAAATGCTCCTGGGTTTTACTTAGCACCAAGTCACTCTTTAAAGAGGGATTCTCTTAAGCAACAGAAGTTCTAAAGGACTTCAGATCACAGATTGAGAAGTGGGAGGAGCCTCTTAGGTCATCTAGACTGGACCAAGGAAATAAGACACTAAACTGAGAGCTGGAAGGGATCTCAGAAGCTGTCTACTTTATTTTACATAGAGGGAAACTGAGGCACAAAGAGCTCCACAGAATCACAACTGGATCTGGAAGGGGCTTCAAAGGACATCTAGTCCAGTGTCCTCATTTTACAGATGAGGAAACTGAGACCCAGAAGGGGGAGTGAATTACTCAGGGTCAAAATGATGACTAGAATTCTGGATTGGTCTACCAATGTGTGATATTTCTGCACTCTGATGAATGTACAGCCACAAAAAAAGAACAACCAAAAATTGGAATGGAACCCATAATCAAGACCTTAGGATATTCATTAAAATCTCAGTCATTTGAACTAGTTGAAGATTAAAACAATCTTCATTCTTCAAAGGTTTGAATTAAAAAATATTTTACAAGAATGAATACCATATACCACATCATACCTATCAGACTGGCTAACATGACAAAATAGGAAGATGATAAATGTTGGAGATGATGTGGGAGAATTGGAACACTAATTCATTGTTGGTGGAGCTGTGAGCTGATCCAACCATTCTAGAGAGCAATTTGGAACTATGCCCAAAGGGCTACAAAAATGTACACACCCTTTGACCCAACAATATCGCTGCTGGGACTATATCCCAAAGAGATCATAGAAATGGGAAAGGCCTCACATGTACAAAAATATTTATACCAGCTCTTTTTCTAGTGGCCAAGAACTGGAAATCAAGGGGATGTCCATCAACTGGGGAATGGCTGAACAAGTTGAGGTATGTGAATGTAATGGATTACTATTGTGCTATAAGAAATGATGAACAGTCGGACTTCAGAAAAACTAGAAAGATTTATATGAACTGATGCTGAATGAAATGAGCAGAACCAGGAGAACATTATACACAGTAACAGTCACAGTGTGCAAGGGCTGTTTCTGATAGACTTAGCCCTTCACAGCAATGCAAAGACTTAAAACATTTCCAAAGGACTTGATGGAAAATACCATCCACATCCAGAGAAAGAACTATAGAATTGGAATATAGAATAAAACAGATTACTTTCTCTTTTGTTATGTTTTGTTTTGGTTTGTTTTTTCTCATGGTTTCTCCCATTTGTTTAAATTCTTCTACGTAACATGACTAATGTGAAAATGTGTTCAGTAAGTATATACGTATAGAACCCCTGTAAGATTACATGCTGTCTTGGGGAAGGAGGAGGGAGGCAGAGAAAATTTAAAACATATGAAAATGATTGTTGAAAACTGAAAACAAATAAATTAATACAAAAAACCTGGAATAAAATAAACTTAAAGTACTGTATAAATGTCATTTTTTATTGAAGATATGAGGAATATTGAAAAAAAGAATGAATACAACAGATGACATTTTTTTTCAGATTGTACCTGTAATTTTATTTTATGGAGAACTCCTAGATGAGGCAATTCTTTCTGTCAAAGAAGATTGGCACCTTTCAGGAAACTTATCATCTTGGAAAGTTATCTGAGGTAAGTGACCTACACAAGGTTCTAGAGCCAGTTATGCATCTGAGATGGGACTGTAGCCCAGGTCTTTCTGATTCTCCCTGTATACTATGTCATGCTATCTTTTCTTATGATAAAATAAAGCTGGACAGCCTGCTCAGTTTCCCTCTCTGTCTCTGTCTCTCTCTGTCTCTTTCTCTCTCTTCCCTTTGTGTGTGTGTGTGTGTGTGTGTGTGTATATATATATATATATATATATATATATGCCTGTGTGTATACATGTGTGTATGTGTGTATATATGTAAGTCTGTGTGTAACCATAGGTCGTGTATGTGTGTCGCGCAAAGACCTTGGCCTAAAGGGCCCAAGGTCTCCCATTGCATCCTGAGGGCCATCTCCAGTCATCCTAATGAATATCTGGTCACTGGATTCAGATGGCTCAGGAGGAGATGTGAGGCTAGTGACCTACACAGCCCTCCCTCACTCAGAACAAAGTCAAGTGCAAGTCATGTCATCATTTCTCTGATGGCATGGTCTTCTTTGGCAACGAAGGATAGATACCACATACACATATGTACATGTGTGTATGTACACACACTTCCATAACACTTTAAAGTTTGCAAAGTACCTTCTTCTCAATGTTCCTGTGAAGGGGTTAGTTCAATTTTTTTTTACATATGCTTCTCAGAGTGAAAGTGACTTGCCTAGGGGATCTTTGTGCAGTTTAAAGCTTTAATAACTCAATAGGCTAAAACTGTTCAAAGACTTTTGGGACGCTGTATAGCTAGAGCACTAAACTTGGAATCTGGAAGACCTGGATTCAAATCTTGCCTCAGACATTTACTAGTTATTTGACCCTGGTCAAGTTATCACTTGAGTGCTTAGGACCTCAGTTTCCTCACGTGTAAAAGCAAGACTGGACTCAAATGTCCTTATCTGTACAGATTTTCCTTTGATCTCAATCAATGTCTCTTTTGGGCAGATGCTTCAGATAGACAATCAATCCCAAGATATCAGAGTTGAAAGAGACCTGAGCGCCTTCTAACTCAACTACTACCTGAACAAGTGTCCCCTCTACACCGTCTTTGACACCACCTAGCCTTTGCTTAAGGAGCTCTGATAAATGGAAATTCACGATGTTCCAAGGTGGCCCAATTTGCTTTGTGCCAGCTCTGATTGTTAGGAGTAGCAGAGGCCAGAGTTAAGCAGGCAAAATCAGGTTGAGTTGCCTTTTGTACAAAATTGTACTATCTTTTCAATTATGCCATGTGCCACAATCTCAGATGAATCAAAATTGCAGATGACCCAAAGGGTGACAGAGAGATGAATGGTAGGGCTAAGAGGGCTGCCACATCCCCTACCTAAGAAATTGTAGCAAAGACATCATCCAGGATACACACAGCTGGAAAAGGAGATAAGACTGTCATTTATCAAAAGTGAGAGACAACACATGAACAGCCCAAGGGGTACATGGGTCCCCTTCAGGAAGAAAAGCAGCCAGAGGAAGACCTCTAGCATGGTGGGTGGATTTTTTTAACAGAAGATTTATGAAAGTCTTTAGACAAGAATCACACAGGATAAGAAGATATAAGAGTGTTGTAATATAAACTGGTGAAGAGTCTATCCATATTGATGA
Source organism: Notamacropus eugenii (assembly GCF_028372415.1). Taxonomy (NCBI): domain Eukaryota; kingdom Metazoa; phylum Chordata; class Mammalia; order Diprotodontia; family Macropodidae; genus Notamacropus; species Notamacropus eugenii. The sequence goes on along the minus strand of NC_092875.1, from coordinate 27,853,458 downwards.
GCATAGTGCTTGGAACATAGTAAGTGCTTAAGTTCTTTTTCATTCATTTATTCATTCATTGATTTACTTAAATACTTTTATATTCATTCACTGACTGATCTACTTAAATACTTCTATATTCTTTCATTCATTCATTGATTCAGTAAAATATCCAAGTATAACCTTTATGATTTATGTTCAGCAGTGCAATAACTGAAACTTGGCTAACATGGAGTAGTAAAAAAAATTATGGCATTTCAGAAATCATTCCCACTGTACTATGTTTTTGTAGACCACCTCTGGAGTACTCCATCCATTCTGAGTGCCACATTTTAAGAAGGATATTGACAAGCTGGCAAACATTTCAAGTAGGTTCACTTCCTACATATGTGATTAAGGCAAGGCACCTTACCTGTCTGACCTTCAATTGCCATATGAGGAGGGCGGGATTGGTCCCTTCCATCTCTAGATCAGAGGATGATAGATTTAAAGGTGGAAGGAACCTTAGAAGCTATCTAGTTCAACCACCTCTTTTTACATTTGAGGAAACTGAGGCACAGGGAAGAAAAGTAACATAGCTAAGACTATAGTCGTGGTAAGACCATAGAATCACCAATTTAGAGCTAGACAGCACCTTCAAGGTCATTCAATCCAAATTGCTCATTTCTACAGGTGATGAAAATAAGGTACAAGAGGTGACATGACTTGCCCATGGTCACACAGTTAGTATGTGTCAAAGCTAGAATTTGAGATCCTGGCTAGTTCTAGAACTTTTCCCCCTGAACTGGAAGATAGCACAGGGACTTGATGTCATACTAGAAGTGAATTAGTTGAAAGAACTGGGGCTACTTAACCTAGAGAAGAAACAACTTGGGAGAGATATGATGGCTGTCTTCTAATATCTGAAAGGCTATCATGGGGGAAAAAAGAATTGGATTCATTTTGTTTGGCCCTGAGGGACCAAGAAGGTACAAGTAACAAAGAGGTGAGCTTCAACTCCATTTAGGGAAAAATTGTTCAATCATTTTTGAGTCATATCTGACTCTTGATGACCCCATTTGGGGTTTCCTTGGCAAAGATACTGGAGTGGTTTGCCATTTCCTTCTCTGGATCATTTTACAAATGAGGAAACTGAGGCAAACAGGACTAAGTGACTTGCCCGGAGTCACACAGCTAATGTCTGAGACCATATTTAAACTCAGGAAGATGAGTTTTTCTGACTCAAGGCTCACTACCCTACACAACCTATCCACCTAGGGGCCCATAGGAAAAAAATACTTTCTACCAAAAATGGAATGGAGGAATGGGTTGTTCCTCATTAAAAGTAAAGTGGAAATTGGCGACCCTCTGTCTGATAAATTATAGTGGGGATTCGGGGGATGGAGAGTGGGAATGGGTTGGACAAGCTGAGATCCTTTCAAACTCTGAAATTCTGTGGTTCAATCAATCAACAGACATTTATTAATTACCTCCTATATTCCAGGCTCTATGTTAAGTGCTGGATACTGTATGACTCAGAGGAGATAAACTTTGAGCTCTCTTCCAAATCTTAAAGTCAATTCATTTCAGCATCTTGACTGTTGGCTGAACACAGGTATATCCCGAGAGGAGAAAAAATGCCCCTCCATAGAAACTTAGAACCATAGACCTAGAACTGGAAATGTGATCAAAGACTTTCTGGTTCAACCTCCATATTTTACAGATGAGGAAACTGAGGTAAACAGGGTTAAGTGAATTGCCCAGGGTCACGCAGTGAGTAAGAGTCTGAGGCCAGATTTGAACTCAGAAAGATGAATCTTCCTGACTCCAGGTCTGGCACTCTATCTACTGTGCCAACTAGTTGTCCCAAAAAGGTTCTTGGGGAGATAGACTAAGATAAAATTCATAAAGCATTTAACACACTTAAGGTGTTATATAAATGTTCACTATTATTATTAAATACTGCAAGCATTTAAATCCTTGAACTTTAAATTCTTTCCTGTCTTCCTTGAGTCTTCTCCTCTTTGAGGTGAATATCTCAAGTTCTTTTAAAAGATTCTTGAGCAGCATCTTCTCACTTCCATCACCTAATTTCTTTAATCCTCAATTGCCTCATCTGTAAGATAAGGGGGTTAAACTGAATAGCCTCTAAGGTCCCTTTCAGCTCCAAATCTATATCAATGATTCTATGATCCTATCTGTCAATGTCTTTCATAAAATATGATACCTCAAATGAAACACAATGTGGTAGATCTAAGCCAATGAGGGGAGAGTTAAACAGGACCGTTTTCACCCTCTTTCTAGATATTCTTGCTTTGAATCATAACTAGGACAGGGCAAATAGGTCTTTGCCCCCAGGATACTTCACTTGTCTTCCCTCAGCATCTTGGAAAAACAGAGCTCAGCCCACGGTTAACAAGAATAATTATTAATCTACATACTCTTTGATCCAGCAATACCTCTGGTAGATCTATATCCCAAAGAGATTAGAAAAAATGGAAAAAGATCTACACGGGCAAATATATTTATGGTAGCTCTTTTTGTGGTGGCAAAGAATTGGAAATTGAGGGTTTGCCAATCAATTGGGGAATGGCTGAACAAGTTGTGGTATATAAATATATTGGAATACTATTGTGCTATAAGAAATGAAAAGCAGAGTGTTTTCAGAAAAACCTGGAAAGACTTGCATGAACTGATACAAAGTGAAATGAACAGAATCAGGAAAACAGCATAGAGAGTAACAGCAATATTGTATGATGACCAACTGAGATTGACTTAAATATTCTCATCAATACAATTATCTAAGATAATTCTAAAAGACTCATGTTGGAAAATTCTATCCACCTTCAGAGAAAAAACCAATGGAGTCTGTATGTGTATTGAAGCGTACTATTTTTACTTTCTTTATTTTTTCCTTAGCTTTTTCTCCCTTTTATTCTGTTTCTTCTTTCACAACATGATTAATATGAAAATACATTTTACGTAATGACACATATATAACCTAATCAAATTGTTGATCATCTTAGGGAGGAGGGAGGGGAGCGAAAAAATTTGGAATTCAAAATTTTATTTTAAAAAGGAATGTTAAAAATTATGTTTATGCTTAATTGGAAAAATAAAATATTATTTAAAAGAAAAAAATTAGTTCAAATAGGCAAGCACTAGAAGTTTTTCCCTACCACTCCTCACTCCATCAGTCTTCCCCCTTTGTCCCAGAAATGCTTTGTGCTGCTTGTCCCAGATGCAAAAATTCTTAGTTATTATTCTTCTGGGTCTCTCAGGATAGCAGCTGTTCTGTTTTCATTTTGTTTGTTTGTTTGTTTTGCTGCCTTGTCATACTATGGAATCATGTTGAGTTTGCCATTCACTAAGACCCCTAGATCTTTTTCAAATAACTGTTGTCTGGTCTTGCCTTTCTAGCATAAGGTACCATACATAGTTCAAACTTCACTGATCTCCCTGGAAGTAGAAGATGCAGTAGTAATAGCTTCCCTGATAGCTCTCATGTGCACTAGTTAGATACCCCTGCTGTTAGTGTTACACAGTTAGAAGGGGCTAATCCTTCTCATTCTCATGACACCAGTGATGGGCTGCATTCTTGCCCCAAGTCCCTTAGAGAAAAACATTTCACTGCAAGTCCATCAGCTCACTTTACTCTTCCTTCCCCCTCACATCCCCAAACTAGTGAGAACCACTAGTGAGGATCAGTAGAGAGAGGAGCTCCCAAGAAGTCATGTTCTCTCCGAAGAGGCTGCATCATGGTTGCACTGCAATTATAGATAAATGAGTCCCCAAAAACAGATCTCTGACTAGTGCCTGATGCTACAAGGGCTGCTGGGAGGAGCTCGATGTCACTGAACAGAAAAGTGGGCAGGAGTGTGAATAACAGTGCAGAAGAAGCCAGAGAGAGAGGATTTCCCCACCTTCGAGGATAAGCAATAGTCTGCCAAAGATCAGCAACAGACTGGGAGGAAGGTGTAGAGAGAGACACTCAGAAAGGGCAAGAAAGAAACGGAGAGTGAGCCCTCTCTATATTTCTGGTCTCAACTAGCCCATCTTTCTGGATTACCTTTAAACTCTTGCCTTATATTTCTGAATGACAGAAACTTCCTTATTCACTTGTGAAAAAGAACAACAGTGAGGTTTCCTTCATTCAGCAAGAACTTTCTTCAGCTTCTACTCTATGCCAGGCACTGGACCGAATGTCAGGGAGACAGACAAAACCCTCAGGGAGCTTGAATTCGATTGGAAAAGCTTCCCAAAATGGATCGATGAATTTTAATGGAATAATTATGTGGAATTTTTTAGTTCATATGCCTTGAGAGATGGATAGATAGATATAGATACACACATATAGCCCTTTGGAAGATTTCATTTTAAGGATGTAACATAATTTGGGGTAGCCTATTTTTGGAATATGGCATATACATATATGTGTGTGTTTGTGTGTGTGTGTCTGAAGACATGCATGTGAGTGTATGTGTGTGTACATATTTACATTTGTACCTGGCAACAAGGCAACAAACATTCCTTAAGTGCTTATTATGTACCAGGCACTGTGCTAAGCACTGGGGATACCAATAGCCACAGTATGTGTGTGTGTATATAGGTACACACACATTATTTTATATATATTTATGTATATAACATATAGATTTTATTAGCTATTTGGGTTCTCGGAAAAGAACCTGTGTGCATACACACACACACACACACACACACACACACACAAAATATATATAGGTACAAGTTCTTTTCCTAGAACCCAAATAACTAATAAAATCAAAGAATGTCAGAGCAGGGAGGACCCTTAGAATAGGGAATGTCAGAGCTGGGAGGGACCCCAGAACAGGAGATATCAGAGCTGGGAAGGACCTTAGAACAAGGAATGTCAGAGCTGGAAGAGACCTCAGAACAGGATATGTCAGAGCTGGGAGGGACCTTAGAGAGTTTTGGAGTTTTGGAATGGATGTCGGGCAATAGAATATCAGGACTCAGATGGACTCCAATTTCTACATTTTACAAAAGAAGGAACTGGGACCCAAAGAGGAGGCAGATATTAAACTAGCAGCTTGGTATCATCATGGCTAGAGCAACGAATTTGAAGTCAGAATACTACCCAAGACAATGCTAAGGCAACTGCTAACTCTGTGACTTATGGGGGAGTCACAACTTCTTTTAGCTTTAATTTTCCCATATGTAAAAATCAAGATAATGACAGCACCTAACTCAGAAGATTGTTATGAGGACCAAATCCAATAATATCTGCTAAATACTTTACAAAGCTTAAAGCACTATAAAAATCTTAGCAATTATTAATTAAAGTCACAGAATGGGGTCCTGGCAGGACTTGAACTCAAACCCAAGCCTCCTGTCTCCCAGTCCAATCTTATTTTCCACTAAAATACATTATCTCTCAACTAAACAAAGCCATTTCACATTTTTCCTTCACCTTCTCCACTCTACTTTTATGAGAAAGAAAGAAATGGAAAGTAAACAGGTTGATATTAGGGATTTAATCAAAAAATAAATTTCTAGAGTAAGACACAGGTTCAGTAGGGAGGCAGTCCAGTCTCCCACACTTTCCTTATCAACAGCCCTGAACAGTGATAACTGATGTTTATAATGATAACCCTGGGGCACAGAAAAAAAAACACTCTGAATTATATAAGAAGGATTAAATTATTCCCAATACAGTTTTAGTGTTAAGTGCATTTTGTGGCATTTGAGGTCCCTGAAAATTGGTAATCCATTTATGTCATATAGGGAAGCTATCAGACAATTGGACTATTCAATTAACCATAATGCTCCTCCAGATAAATGAAAGATTACTTCATATCATATCTACTAAGTTAGAAAAGACTTTGGACCTCCATCACACTGATGAAATGACAGGTCATTGAAATATTGAAGAAGTACCTTATCTCTGTTTTTCAGTTGTGTCTGACTCTTTATGACCCCATTGGGGATTTCTTGGCAAAGATACTGGAGGAGTTTGCCATTTCCTTCTCCAACTCATTTTATAGACAAGGAAACTGAAGTAAACAGGGTTAAGCAACTTGCCCAGAGTCACACAGCTAGTAAGTGTCTGAGGTCACATTTGAACCCAGGAAGATGAGTCTACCTTCCTTGTCTCTGTATTTGGTAACATATGGAGAAGTGGACAATGTGACATAGTGGACAGAAAGTTGGTCTTAAAGTTGGGAAGATCTAGGCTAGAGGTACAAAAGCTATGGACCTCTAAGTCCTCAAGTGTGGTCCTTTGACTGAATCCAAGCTTCACAGAACAAATCCCCTTAATAAAAGAATTTGTTCTATAAAACTTGGACTCAGTCAAAAAGTCACATCCAAAGACCTAGAAGGCCACATGTGGCCTTGAGGCCATAGGTTCCCCACCCCTGATAGACTAAAGTCCAGCTTCTGATATAAACTAACTATAAGAACCTTATATGAGTTGAGGCATAAGTCTCTTGAAGACACTACTGATCATCTCTCTGTTCACACTATCACAGGATCTTAAAACTGGAAGAAATGCCAAAGGACATCTGGTCCAAAGTATATTGGGAAAGGAATCTATCTGTAACATCTCAAACCAGTAGTCATCCAGCCTTGGCTTGAAACCCTTCAGTGAGAGGGAAACTGCTGTCCCGAGGAAGTACATGCCGCTGTTGAACAGCTATTGTAGTTAGGAAGTTGTTTGAAAGATCAAGCTCAAATCAGCCTTCCCTGCAAATTCTGAACTTTGTTCCTAGTTTTACCCCCTTAGAGTCCACTGCACAAAGTTGAATCTTTGCATCTATCATCCCTTCAAGTCCTTAAGAACAGTTATCATATCTCCATTAAATCTTCTCTTCTCCAGACTAATTAATCCCAATTTCTTCAACTTGATTTCACATGATGAGATCATAAGGACCTTTACCGTCTCTTCTGAACTCTGCCCAAAGAAAGATCATAAATCATAGGATAACAGAACTAGAGCTAGAGGGAACCTCAAAGAACATCTAGGCCAATCCCCTTATTTTACAGATGATAAAAAGAGACTGAATGAGTTGCCCAAGGTTACAAAGGTATTAAGCATCATAGGTGGGATTTGAATTCAAGGGCCAGGGCTCCTGTCACTCTAGCATTCTCTCTCCCTGTTGTGGCATTAACAATGATAAAATAATGTTGTTTTTGCTGATGACAATGATAAGACAGAAGGGAAAAGGACCTTAGGGTTCATCAAGTCACAGAAACACATTTTCAGAATTAGGAGGGACATCAGGGGCTATCTAGTCCAGTCGATGCCCCAAATAGGATCCCATTACAGTATTCCCAAGTGATTATCCAGAGTTGTCTTTGGATAATACCACCATTTGACGTGTGAGAAAATTGAGTCCCAGAGAGGGAAAACAACTTGCCTATAATCACAAGAGAAAAAGCAGAGATAAGACTTGAATCCAGGTTTTCTGAATCTTACTTCAGTGTCCTGTCTACCATATCTGTCTGAAGCTGTTTAAGAAGTAAAAAAGCACATATTCCATCAATTGTATCAAGGCACAAAACAACAAGAAGTGATTTACATTGTATTAGCAGTAGACTTGTGATTTCGTCAGTGTAGGTAGTAACCACTGTGAGGAGGGGAAAGGAGGAGATGATAGGACAGGAAAATAGAGAAAAAGAGAGGAAAGGGGAGGAGTAAGGAGAAGAGAAGGGACAATAGAGTAGAGAGAAAAAGAAAGGAAACAGGTGAGAGGAGAGAATAGGAAAGGAAATGAGAAAAGAGAGAGGATGGAGGGGAAGGAGAGAGAGTGAGAGAGAAAAGAGGAAAAGAAAGAAAAAAGGAGGAGGAAGAAGAAGTAGAAGATGATGATTGGTGGAAGGAAGGAGAGAGAAGGAAAGAAGGGAGAAAGGGGTTAAGAGAAAGAGAGAGAGAGAGAGAGAGAGAGAGAGAGAGAGAGAGAGAACGAGCATTTATTTTTAATCCAACAAGCATTTAGTAATAATCTACCATGTGCCAGGAGCTGTCCCAAATGCTAGCGATACAAACACAAAAATGAAACATTATCTCAAGGAGCTTATATTAGACTGGGAAGAATAACACATATATGTAAATTAAACACACAATATATAATGTTGATACATATATAAATGTAAAATACCTGAATCTCCTCTTCTGACTTCAACCAAAGGAACAATGACTTACATTTGATTTAAGGTGAGCACCAAGGGGTGTTAAAGAGCATGGGAGGGAAACACATACTGTATATTTTCCATCATATTCCCTTTCCTGAACTTAAATGCAGTTAAACTGATACAGAAGGAGAAAACTCACTAAGAGCATGGCCATCACAACATCTCCAAATTGAAGGAGACCTCAAAATCTCTCTAGGAAAAACAAGGTAAAACATTGTGAGAAAAGAGGGGAAAGGAAGGAGGAAGGAAGGAAAGGTAGTATTTTGGATGCTGGAAGTTGTTCCTTACCAGCAAGAAATCCCACATGTGGAAGAGGAAGGGGAAGGGAACAGGAAAGACATCTGCACTGAATATTCCTCCGACTTCTTCCTATCACCAAGTTTTGTCATTTTACTACACCTGCACAGACCATGGTTAAATAACCCCCTGAATTCTTCACCAGAGGCCATTTCCAGAGCTTATCACAGCAAACTGCAATGAGCAGATATTCCAGCTGCTCTTCATAATAATCCTGGATAGAACATTAACTCTCTGAGAGGTCCCTCTGGTTCCCAGATAGCCCCCATCCACCCACACTTCAGGAATATCTTTTAAAGTAGAAATGAAGCATTGAATAGGGAGATGAGAAAGGGCCTGGTTAACACCTAATGAATTCCTTCAGTCCTTTGCAGTGTGTCAGGCATAACTAATAGCTATCCAACAAGAATATTCCAAAGACTTTCAGGCAGGATGCATGGCTTTCCTTTGTGTTGGGGAAGAGGGAGTCTGGCTGAATGACTCAAGAAAAACCTCGAGTCAGCTAAGACAATAATATGCTCAGGCCTGGGTCTCTGGCACTCTAATCCATAACCAGATTGCACCAAGGCCTTTCAGATGCTTGCGAAATATCTCTGCTATAAGGAAAGCACTTTATACTTTTGAAAAGTGCTTGAATATTTGTCCCTTTATTTGATTCTCACAACCACAACTTAAATGATAGAGAGATTAGGTAATAGTCCCATTTAACATATGAGGAAACTGAATTACACAGGTATGCAAGAACTCAATTGTCTTAATTCCTAGTTGAATTCTCTTTCCATTACAACACTGATGCCTGTATAGACCTAAGGAATTCTTCCTGTGCCAACTCCATACACAGGAGGCCAGGTAGTAAGGCTGAAAGAGGAGCAAGGACAGCTAGATAAGGCACAGCGGATAAGGCACTAGGCCTAGAGTCAGGAAGACCTGAGTTCAGATCAGGTCTCAGAAATTTCCTAGCTGAGTGACCCTGGATAAGACACTTAAGCTCTGTTTGCCTCGGTTTCATCATCTATAAAATTGGAATAAAATAGCAACTACCTCTCAAGGTTATTGTGAAGATCAAGTGAGAGTATAATTGTGAAGTCCCTGGCACAGAGTAAGCATTATACAAATGTTAACCATTATTATTATTATATGTTAATGTAGTATTATCATTATAGTGCTGGACTTTGGAGTCAGGAAGGTATGGACTTGTACCTTATTTCTCTAAACTATCTCAATTTACTTTGTGTTTGTTCTGTATGTAGCCCATACTCTCATAGATTAGTCAAGCCCTCAAGCAAAGATCCTTCTCCACCTCAGGCTTCTAGGGGTACTCCTGAGGACTTAGGGGATGCTTCTCCAAAGTCATTGGCTAAAGCCCCCAACAGCTTGCCTTCTCCAAGATCATCAGTAGATAATAGTTTTAGACAACCAACTTAAAGCAACTTTTAATAAAGGGTTATTTACTAAGGTGGTTACAGTAAGAACTGTAGGAGTAAATCATTCACTTTGCCACCAAAGCATACAGAGTTCAGGTGAAAGTGTGCCCAGACTTAGAGAACTGTTGCTATTTATCCTTTGTTTTTGAAGAGGACCAATTATTTCACAGGGTGATGTCTTGACATGCATGTGAATAAGGCAGAGTTGCAAAAAGTTGTCAGCCTTATTCTCTCGTCCAGTCACCAGAGTCCAGTGACAAAAGTCAGAACAATTGACAATGGCCTAGCATGCGGTTGATGACGTTGGCATCTTTGATGTCTGACCAAGTTCTAAGGACTCCAAAGGGCCTGCTTCAGCCACTTTCAAGGCTGTTGGAACAAACTATTCTCATTTCACCAGGTTAAGTCTTCACATGCTTGGGGCAGACATTCTTCTAACTCACCAATGGGTTTGAGGCATGTTGGTTATCCTTAATCTGGTTTACCCTTTCTGTACAGATAGTTTTAACAGGGTTCTCCCAGATCCTAGCTGAGAGTGGTGATTTTCTCTGATTCATGGAGTTCTCAAGAACTTCCCCTTAGATGTGGTATTATCACTTTCCTGAGTTTCTTTGTGGAACCATGGAACAACATCCAGTCTCTCTTGGACTCTCAATGAAGACATTTATATTAGCTGATCTGGGGATGTTTCTGGGACACCAATGGAAAAATATAAAGTCTCAAATACTATGTAACCTTCAAAACTCACAAAGCCCTCATCCAGTCAAAGGTGGGACCATAGCCAATCCTCTTCAGGGACTTTTATCTGGGATGCCACACTCAATCCAACTTCTGGAATGTCCTTGGTTCTAACAACCTTGATAATTTTCAGATGATCCTGAGGTATGGCCAGGTTTCCTGATCTTCTCCAAACTTAATTCCTGTTTCACATCACTCCAGTTCAAAGAATTCTTTGAGTTTAGTCTGTACTTGATTGATTGAATATCTTATCACTTCAAGTGGGGTGGGTAACTTTACCTATGTGACCTCACTGGAACTTCCCAATAACCCTTTATTCTTCCCACTTTACACATGAGGAAATTGAAGCTTGGAGAGGTTAAATCAGAAGTGTCAGATCAGGATTTGAACCCAGGTCCTGGCTCCAAATCTAGAACTCTGTTTACTAAACCAAACTGCCTCTCATTGTTTTATATAAAGAAAAAAACCTGACAGTAGACCCATTCTGAGCCAGATGGCTGTCTGGACCAGGTTGGTTTCCTGGGGTTTAAGCATCCCATACACAAAAGACTTCATTTCTATGACTCAGAACAGAATGAGAGTCCAGGGGTAGCAGTGAAGCACTCATGTCTTATACCATCTTTGTATGGGTGAGTTTATCTATTAAATGAGTTTATATGCCATCAATATACATTGTAGTTAGATCAAATAAGCTGGAGGCTTTATCTGTGTTCCTTAAATTCCCCAAACCTACCTAACACAACAAGCCAGCCAGGAGACCTCACCTTTTTGAGCCAAGTAGGCTTGAAGAAATATAAGATTTTAGAATCAGAAAGTAACTTAGAGGAAGCCTAGTTACAGAATCACAAAATTTCAGCATCAGCAGGGGCCTCAGGGAACATCTAGCCCATGCCTACTGCAGGAATCATGCTCCAACATATGAGACAAGTACCCCTCCAGCTTGTGCCTTGACCAGTGCCCTCAGTTGATCAGTGAAGAAACTAGAGTCCAGGAAGTAAAATGACTTGTCAAGGGTCATGCAGGACATATAGTAGTAACAAAGAAGGAACTCAAACCCAGGGCTCTTTCCACTATATCTTCTTTAAGCTATGAGACAAGTCAGAAAGTTGCTTTTCCCTCTATTTGATTTATTTATTATACTATTTATTAATTTATAAATAAATTTATTTATGTTTTACAAATTTTTTAAATCTATTTTATTTATTTATATATTCTAATTTTTAAAAAATGCTTCATTGCTTCCATACCTACAATTTCGTTAGTTCCACTGTAAAAACACTCCCACCTATGCAGCTTATCTGTATCTTGGGGTCCTACAGTGTTGCCTGGGGTACTAAGAGACCAAACTGCCAGACCTAGAGGCCTGTGTGGGCTACCCGAGTCTTCTTACCTCACCTCCGAGGTCTTTGGCTGGCCAAAACCGGATGCTCATATGAGAGAAAGGACGTTCCAGAGTCGAACAAGGGTTGAGCTTTATTTCAGGGTCCCGGTTACAAGTACAGGGAGGTTTTCCTTAGGAGGAAGAGGGGGAGATTTCCTAAGGAGGCTAAGATCTTAAGGGATTGGAAGTAGAAGTACAAGCGGGGAGAGAGGGGGAGGGGAGAGAGGAAAGAAGAGAAGCGGAGCCTACTGTCCTCTTGGCTCCTCACGTGCTAAGAGAGCTTTCAGGCTTCCTCAATCCTACTTAACCTTCAGCCGCACAGTTTGCATCTAAATACCATGCTGTTAGATAACAATAGTGTGCCCAGATCCGGGACGACCTCGAGGGCAGGGAGACTCCACCCATCACGTATCTCCCGGGGAGAGGCGGAAATACCCGAGCTAGCCGAGCTAGCTCAGTCTGACCTTCTCGAATCCCCGCTGTTCATGGAGGGCCTCGTAAGACTCTAAGATTTAGAAGTCCCACTTTTACCTGCCCGAGACCGTCCACACGGATTTGAACTTCCAATCCCAACACCAAACCAGTCAGTGTTAAAGGCAGAATCTGAAATTAAGTCTTTCTGACTCTAAGACAGATTCTTTATTCACTGGACTTTTCACACACATATTACTCATAAGATCATACCATCATAGATTTAGGGCTGGAAGGGCCTTTAGGGCCGCAGAATCCAACTCCTTCATTTTATACATGAGGTGAAGAAAATTTCAGGGTCACCAAGTTTTAGTGTCTCAGGGGCTTCAGTATAATTCAATAAGCATGTATTAAGTGCCTACTACGTGCCAGGCGCTGGGTAAGACCATGAGCAAGTCATTTAACCCAGATTACCTCAAAAAAACAAAACAGGTTACCTAGTCTAGGAATTCCTAAATTTGTTTCTCAAAAACATCTTTTGCAGTCTGATGAAGCCCATAGTTCTCTTCTGAAAATGCATATAAGATACATAACCAAAGTGCACTTATCAAAATATTTTTTTACAAAATGTTCACAGCCCATAGATTAAGAATCTCTGATTTAAGACAACCCCATCATTTTACTGAGGACGAAGTGGAATCTTATAGGAGACAACCAAGCTGCCCAAGGACAGAGAGAATAAACTGATGGATGTTACATTTTCAAAGATTTCTGGTTTGGGAATCAAGAGACCTAAGTCTGAATTCGAATTCTGCGACTTTCACAGCCTCAGACAAAATCACTTGGACTATCTGGAATTCAGTTTCTTCAGTTATAAAATGACAAGTCTCACTGATTAATAAATAAAATGAGAATTTACTGATAAAGTCTCCCAGTTCTAATGCTTATGAATGTCAAGGTCCAAGGAAGAGGGTGAAGAGCTAGAAAGAAGCTGAGAAGTGATTACCAGCTCTAGACCTAGGATCTGAAGTCACCTAATAGAGCTTTCCTAATGGGGAAACTGAGGCACTGAGATGAAATGACTTCTACAAGGTGGCACAGGTAGTTAAGAAGAAGAGGTAGGATTTAAATTTAGGGCTGCTATATTTTAGGATTCCCTAGATTCAGTGATCTTTCCAGAACACCACAATGAAATCAATTATCTTTGGACCTGACCAGTAGTGGTTTTACTTGACTACACATATTCATTATAAAATTGATTCCACACACACACACACACACACACACACACACACACATACACACACACACACACATACCCCCAGTGGACAAAGGGAGGAGGTGAGGGGAAGCAAAAATAGATGTTTGCACATTGAAAGTGAATAACATTTTACCCATTACTCAACACTTCCAGATGTTTAAGATCATAGGACTTTGGATTTAGAGGTAGAAGGGTCTTCAGAACTCAGCCAGTACAATCTCTTCATTTTACACATGAGGAAACTAAGACTCTAGACATTAAGTGGTTTGTCCATGACACGCTGTTAGCTAAGGATATTAACCAGACAGCTTCCCCCATCCTCCATTTAAAAAGAAGGTCCCAACATCTTACTTATCATTTTTCAATGATACTACAAGATGGTCCACTCTGATGCAAACATACCATCTCCAGACACAGAGAACTTTTAGTCAGGCCCAGGAAGGAGATAACTGCAAATTTTTTGCATGCTTCTGTCAGAAGACATAAAAAATCTGCCTCTCCAATGTACTAATTACAATCCTGAAACACTAATGGGATTAGAAAGCAGGACTTGGTGCTTGCCTCCTGAAAATCATTAAGTGCCATTATAGGAAATTAACCTCACCTCCTTTCCAGAAGCCTTTGGGATTCATGGTCCTTGTCACAGTGGAATATGGCCCCAAGAGGTAAGTTAGAAATGGGTTCTCTATTAATTTGGGTTAATAAACCCTCCCATAGCTTGAGGGAAAGAGGGGTCTGGCTCCACGCTGTATATCTGAAAGCCTCTTGCCACTCTGACTGTAAATTACTGTGGCTTGATGGAGCATGTGGGAAGATCGAATGTAGAAATTTTGCAGATAGGGGAACAAGGAGCCTTCCAGGGGAGGCTAAGGACCCCCTTGGCCACCATTAGCCACCAGGAGCAGCTGGCCTCACTGTTCATTTACTTCCTCTCATCCAAGTGACTAGATATGAGCTCTCCAGAGGCCTGGAAGGCACTCAAGACACCTGAAAGAATTAATTAATGGAGAGGAGGAAGAAAGAAAAAGGAAAGATCATAAACAGAGAGCAGCAGGGCTGGGGCCAAGTGGCTGGGAGCGAACTGGAGCCAAAAGGACGCATGGTGAACTGATTGTACCACCAGATGTCCCACAGGTCACTTCTGAGCTGGATCCAAGCTGATCGAAAACATTCTGAACATGAAACAGGGACAAAAGTAAGGTAAAAGGAAGAGGGACGTTAGATTAGGGATTTTACTTCTGGAAAGGCCCTTAAAGGCCTCCAAGTTCAACTCTATCATTTTACAGATGAGGAAACTGAGTCAGAGAGGTTAAGTAGCTTGCCTAAGTTTGAACAGGTAGTAAGGATATGAGGCATAGTTTGCCCAAGTCCAGTGCTCTGTATACTGTGCAATGCTACCTCTCCCTAAGCCATGAAGTAACCACTTGCAGGGACACCCTTGGTGGACTTGCAGGGTACACAAACTCTTGAGTTATCTCCATCAAGTCTTTAGAAATGGGGAGGCTTGATATAAAAACTAGCCTCTAGTTATACTTTCCCAAACCTTCTTTCCCCACATAATATAAATGGAAGATACCCAAGTGGAAAGAATTTAAATTTCATTCAAAAATTCAATCTCAGTTCTAAAGTGGGCATTCAGTTCAACTGAATTCAATTCAGCCAATATCTATTAAGCACTTGCAGCATTCAAGGTCTCTGGTAGATGCTAGGGTTACAAAGACAAAGAAACTAGTCCCCAACCTCAAGGAGTTTACATTCCACTAGGGGTAGGGGAAGGGGACAATATGTATAAGTATCTAAATACAAAGGATATGCAAAAAATATGTCATTTCAAGAAGAGTGAGAATTAAAACCTAGGCAAAATCCAGAAAGACCTTGAGTAGGAAGTAGCATCTGGTCGTTGCTGTGTTTTTCCTTCATTCTCAAAGAGGACCATGACATCAGGATGATGAAATGACTTGCAGTTCTCACTTTGCCATCTGGGTCCAGTGGCCAGATATTCATCAGGACAACTGGAGATGGCCCAGGATAAGCATCTGAATTGTGCTTTGAAGGAAGCTAGGGACTCTGTGAGGATTTCAGGTAGGGTAAGAGAGCATTCCAGACAACAGCAAGCAAGGTGGTGCAGCAGATGGAACGCTGGGCTAGGACTCAGGTCAACCTGAGTCCAAGATCAGCCTTAGACACTTAAGAGATATGTGACCCTGAGCAAGTCACTTAACCCCATTTGCCTCTGTTTCCTCATCTGTAAAATGGGGGCTCCTAGAATTGTTGTGAAATCAAATGAAATAATTGGAAAACCCTTAGCACTATTCCTGGCACATAGTAAGGGCTATGCAAATGTTAGCTGTTACTGTTGGACACAGTCTATACAAAGGCCCAGAGATGGGAGATGGGATGTTGTGCCCCAAGAAGAATGAGAAGACTAGCTTGCCTGGAACAGAGTACTCAACTTCCATAGGAGCTTCCAGACTGCTGAGTAAATTCATCCACTTTTTATTCGTTAAGCAAATCTAAGACCTGCCATAGTACCATCAGTAGTACCATAATCATTATTAACTCAAGCACTTAGTATACCTAAAATTACTGTATACTATTTGTGTGATCTTGGGCATTTAGCTTCACTGGGCTTTAGTTTCTTTATGTGTAAAATGAGGGAGATAAGACCGGGTGACTTCTGAGGTCCCTCCCAACTCCAGATGGCCCTAAACACCACCTCAAGACTTATAAAGCCTCCCTCACAACAATTTTTTATGCAAGGTGAAATAATTATCACTGAACTCATTCTGTTGTTGTTGTCCAGTCATTTCTGACTCTCTGTAACCCCATTTGGGATTTTCTTGGCAAAGATACCAGAGTGATTTGCCATTTCCTTCTCCAGATCATTTTACAGATGAAGAAACTGAGGCAAACAAGGGTAAGTGACTTGCCCTGGGTCATATGGCTAGCATCTAAGGTCAGATTTCAACTCAGTCCTTCTGGACTCCTGGCCCAACACTTCAATCACTGTGACATCCACCTAGCTGCCCCTTATACCCATTTTACTGATGGAGAAATTGGTGGTTACAGAGTGGTTACAAGGCTTACCCAAGAGCAAACAGTTGCTAAATGTTGGAGCCAGGACTTCAGTTCAATCCAAGTCTCTGAACCAAGTCCAGGGCTCTTTTCCAATGCCAGCATAGAATGTCAGGATTGCAAGAGACCTTAGAGGGTAGTGACACCAATTCTCCTTAACAGATAAAGAATCTTAAGCTCCATCATGGGGATGGGACTTGCATAAAAGCCATACAACAGTTTATCAGAAAAGCAAGGACTACATTATTAGAAGAGCTGCCACATAGAAGAGATTAGATTTGTTCTGCTCAGCCCCAGAGGACAAAACCAGAAACAACAGGTGAAATGTGTAAAAAGACAAATGTAGTCGTGATGTACGGAAGACCTTTCTGACAATGAGAGTTGACCAAGAGTAGAGATGGGTTGACATGGGAGGTGATGAGCTCCCCTTGCTGGAGATCTTCAGGAAGAAACTGGATGACCACCACTTACTGGGTATGTTATATGCTCATTGACAGAAAAGTGGGATCAGAGAGATGAAATTCTTGGCTCCAATAGCTTTTGAAACTTGGTGACTAAGTGGCAGGGGCAGCTAGATGGTAAAATGGATAGAATGCCAGGGCTGGAGTTGGGAATATTCATCTTTCTGAGTTCAAATCTGGCCTCAGACACTTAGTAGCTGGGTGACCCTGGGCAAGTCACTTAACCTTGTTTGCTTCAGTTTTCTCATCTGTAAAATGATATGGAGAAGGAGATGGCAAATGACTTTCTTTATGAAGAAAACTCTCAACAGGGTCATGAAGAGTCAGACACAACTGAAAAATGACTTAACTGAACTACTTTCTTATGCTTGGCATAAGGTTTTCATTTCTAGAATTCTTAATTCCAAGAAAAATTCAAATGCCCTTCCTTTAGTACCTGTGAACAGAAATCACCATAATTCTGTGTTGAGGAGAGGGCCTGGAACCCTGTACAGACTCATTAATGCCAACCTTTAACCCACAAAATTTCTAAAAATCTGACTTAAAACTTTCCAACAATTTTCAGAAATTGTCCTGTAGATATGAGATGATTCCAGCAATGTTCCCCTATAGGGTTCCCCTGGTAAATTGGTAGAGGGAGGGGAAAAGCAATGCTTTAAGATATCAATTTCCCCTGTGTTTTTCTTTAACTTCCACATTGAGTCACTCAGGTCACAAACCAACATATCTTAAGTGGGAGCAGAATGGAAGGGGGGGAAGGGGAAGGAAAGGAAAGGAAAGAGAGAGAATCGGAGGGGAGGGAAGGAAAAGAAGTGAAGGGAAGGAAGGAAGGAAGGAAGGAAGGAAGGAAGGAAGGAAGGAAGGAAGGAAGGAAGGAAGGAAGGAAGAAAGGAAGGAAGGAAGGAAGGAAGGAAGGAAGGAAGGAAGGAAGGAAGGAAGGAAGGAAGGAAGGAAGGGGAGGGAGAAAAGAAGAAAAGAAGGGAGGGAGGAAAGGAAGGAGGGAGGCAGGAAGGAAGGGAGGAAGGAAGGAAGGATAAAAGGAAGGAAGGGAGGGAGGAAAGGAGAAAGGAAGGGAAGGAGGGAGAGAGGGAAGAAAGAAAACATTTATTTCTCTGGAGTCCTTACTACTTCATGTGATTATAAGGTCATAGGTTTTGAACTAGAAGGAATCTTAGACTTCATTCAATCCAAAGCTCTCACTTTTACAAATGAAGAAACTGAGACTCAAAGGGGTTCAGTGACTTGGGACAGCTAGATGGCAGAATGGGCAAAACTGAGAGTCAGGATGCCCCAAGTTCACACTTATTGGCTGTGGGACCCTAGACAAACCATTGAACCTTTGTCTGTCTCAGTTTCCTTCTCTCCAAAATGGGGATGATAATTATACTTACCTCACAGGTTTGTTGTGATGATCAAATGAGATAACACATTTAAAGTATTTGTAAATCTTTTTTACTTTTAAAAGCTCTATTCAAGCATTAATTATTTTTTCTCAGTGTCAGACAACCAGGGATTCTGAGGACCTAATTTTAAATCCAAGCACTGCTACTTATTACAAATCCTTTAGCATTTCTGGCCCTCCACTTCCTCACCTCTAAAATGAGACCATAGGATCATACATTTAGGGCTGGCAGGGACCACCGAAGCCAATTAGTCCAATTACCTCATTTTAGAGGGAACTTACCCAAGGTCATATAGATACTAAATAATGGTGGTGGGATTTGAACTCGGATCCTCTAACTACAAGTCTAAATTGTTTTTTTTCCTTCAAAAGACTTGTGATGTATTTCAATGGTGTAGGTGTTGCTGCGTCCATCTACAAAGTTCAGACCTTCTCTGTATCGTGGTAAAGAGTCTTCAAGAATTGTGGTTTAAAAAAAATCACCACCTGATAACCAAACATCTTTGGACAAGGCTTTTGTAACTTGGCTACACTGATATTTTTTCCAAGTTTGAAAGCTGAGTCCTAGAGAGGTCACACATTACAGAACTAGAATTGGACAGAACCTTATGACCACCTAGTCCAAACCTTTCATTTTACAGTTGAGGAAACTGATGTTCATGAGAATCAAGTAACTTATCCAAGGTCACACAAGTCTCAGAAGTAGGATGTGAACCCAAATCTCTCACTCCAGAGCAGAGCTCTTGGCACTCTTCCTACATCAACAATTGCAGATAATGGAAGTATTAAAGGACTTTCTGATCTCTTTGTAACACTGACCTCAGAAGCGAGTTAATCACAGGCTTTTCCCTGTCCTCCCCCTAAGAGGTTTGGGTCTACCTCTGAGATTATCTCCATTTACACTGTATACCTCTTATATCTCTGTAGTTATTTAGATATTATTTCTCCCCTTAGAACGTAAGCTCCTTGAGGATAAGAATCATGTTTTTGTCCATTTTTTTGTATCCCTATCAATTAGCTAAATGCCTGACAAATAAGATGCACTAAATAAATATTGGTTTGGGCAGTTAGGTGACACACTGGATAAAGTTATGGGCCTGGAAGCAAGAAGACAGGAGTTCAAATCTAGCTGTGTGACCCTGAGCAAGTCACTTAACCCTGTTTGCCTCAGTTTCCTTAACCCTGTTTTACTCAGTAAAATGAGCTGGAGAAGGAAATAGCAAACCACTCTGGTATCTTTACCCAAAAAACCCAAATGGGGTCATGGAGAGTCAGACATGACTGAAAATGATTCAACAGCAACCATCCCTGGAAAGCAAGGGAGAATGAGGTGTATGTAGCCATAGGTTCAGAATCAGTGGGAAGCCAAGATGGGATGGGAGTACTTTTACAACTTGCTGCAAAAATTTGTTGGCTCTTAAAAAAAACTACTAGAGTTCTAGGTAAGGCCAAAAACAAGATGAAACAATCCCTGTGTTAATCACCAAGTTCAGCATCTTAAACAGAATCTTCCCAACTCCATCTTCTTCAAACATAACTGGGAGGAGAGTCAACACTTTTCTCCTGGGTTTTTCATCCTTTCTTTGCTCTGTTGACATTAACAAACCCAGCCACCCCCCTCCTGAGACAGGCAGCACCGCTTAATCCTCATTAAATGTGTTTTTTTAATCATCCTTGGATTCTCAAAATGGCCATGACACCATCCATTACAGCAGGTTCATTCAGCAGCTGGTGGGAAAAGCAGTATTTAATGGGATCCCAGAAGGAACGCCGCAAGAGAGATGGGCGAGAGGATAACACTGAATAACCAACTGACAAATTGAAAAGAAAAGAAGATAAACAGCAGAAAGGTAGCTGGACAATTTATGCATTCCCCAAGGTGCAGGTTACAATATCCCCACTTTGCTAAAATGCTGTGGAGGAAGGCCCTGAAACACTTTTGACGGGCAGGATTCGCTCTTAGGCTCTCAGCCACAATGTCTATTTCTTTCCATTCAATAGCCTTTTTTGGTTCAAGGAGTAGGGGAAAAGCCAGGAAGCTCTACATCTGTGCCCTTCCTTGCCCCTCAACTAGGGGAGCAGAGTGGCAGCCAGGCAGATTTCTTTCCAGGTGGCAAACACAATCAGCCAGCAGGTGCCTATTCTAAGTGACTGCCCCAGCCCTGGTCCCCAGTTTCTGAACCATAAGGTAGGATCCCCATGTGGCCAAGAACACAGGGATACCCTCAACCAACACGTTCTTTGTCCCCTCACTTCACTCTCTCTTCTGTCCATCCCTATCCTAACCCCTGGGCCATGAATCACACAATTAGCACTTAATAAATATTTGCTTGTCTGACCAACTGACATGGGAGCCCTGACCTGGACAATCTTGCCTTCTTTCAGAACTCCTATTGCATCTGCTTCTTGGATCTATATACATATGTCTTAGGGGCAGCTAGGTGGTGCAGTGGATAGAGCACCAGTGCACGGGTCAGGGGGACCCGAGTTCAAATCTCACCTCAGACACTTGACACTCACTAACTGTGCGACCTTGGGCAAGTCACTTAACCCCAATTGCTTCATCCTAGGTCATCTCCAGTCATTCTGATGAATATCTGGTCACTGGATTCAGATGGCTCTGGAGGAGAAGTGAGGCTGGTGACCTGCACAGCCCTCCCTCACTCAAAACAAAGTCAAGTGCAAGTCATGTCATCATTTCTCTGATGGCATGGGCTTTGTTGGGAAGTAAGGATGAACCACTGTAGAACATACACCTGTCTTATCCTCTTCTCTATATTCCAGAGTATATTCTCTGAGACTGAACCCCAAGTATAATAAAAAGCTACAAGAAGTCATTCTTCAATGGTCAACACACTCCTATCACTTCATATACTCCCCATCCCAGTGATTGTTAACCCAAAGATGTCATTCTCCAAGTCCCATTCTCAGTCATTTACTGACCACTCCCTTACGTCGATTTCCCTCAACCTAACCTTCTCATTTCCCACCCTAAAGCCATCCTCCATTCCACTGTGCTTTCTGAATTGTCTCCTTTATAGGTAGCAAACTTGTTTTCTTTTGACCCTTTTCCTTTCTCATTCGTGCTGTCTTCTCAGATTCACTATGATCTGAATCCCTTCTGATGGTACAGCCTCCTTGGTAAACCTTTCCCAGACTGGCTATATTTTCACTAATATCTCCTGACTTACTGGTCATAATGGGGGCATTGGAATATTCCCTGCTCCCCACTGCCATCTTTTATCCCCAATAGTCTCTCCTCCTTTGAAGTTCATACAATTTAAATTTGTCACCTAATTGAGACTCTGGTGACCATTGTGTAAAAGTCTCCAAGATACTCTCCTTTCTTCAATGAGTTCAGTGTCTAGTTCACAGTCTTTCTCTCCTCTAGTATCCCTACTCTTCATACTAGAGTACTTCAACATACATATTGATGCTACCTCAAATACCCCAACCTTCCACTTTCTCAGTTTTCTCATGACCAACTATTCCATCTCATACCAGCAACACATGGATAGGAATGGTCACACACTCAATCTTGTCATCACCTGTAAAGTATTCTACTTTCATGTTCATGAACACAAAAACACTTTATCAGACAAGAATCTGTTTCTACCATTCTTTCTTTCCCAAGCTATCAGCCTTGCTTGCACTGGCTACACTTTTCTCCCTCCCCCATCTTGATCTCTTAGTAACCCAGTTCATCTCTAATCTTGTTCTCTTCTCTAGAGCCCATTGCTCCCTCATCCTATTGAAGATTTTGGCCATTGTTTAATACCCACCATCTACTGTCTTTGCTCCTACTCCGGCTGTTGAACCAGAGAAAACCACAAAACTGTGGACTGAGTCCACTACAAATTTATGTTACATAATCTCAACTGGACTCTCACTGCTGCATGGCACTTCTTTTACATGTCCCTAATCAATTCATAAAGCCGTTCACCACAATAGTTTTTCCAAACTTTTGCAACCCACCTCAAAACTCCAATGGCTCCCCCATCCCCCAACTGCTTTGTAAAAAACCTTGTCTCAAATTTCACCGAAAAATTAAGAGCATTTGCTGAGAGCTCCACCTTTTCTCCTCATCTCAAAATCACTCAGATGCCTTTTCTCCTACGTCATTTTTACCCATGTCTCAAATGAAGAGGAAATGAGCTGAAGAGAGGTGCCATGGCTGTTGCCTGTGTTTATTTAATTCCTTGATAGGGCTATTAACAAGATAGTTTTCTGGGTCACAAGAAAACCAGTGGACA
This sequence comes from Notamacropus eugenii, assembly GCF_028372415.1. Taxonomy (NCBI): domain Eukaryota; kingdom Metazoa; phylum Chordata; class Mammalia; order Diprotodontia; family Macropodidae; genus Notamacropus; species Notamacropus eugenii. Next base: position 27,830,622 of record NC_092875.1, on the reverse strand, counting down.
CTGAACCCAGTCTGGGAGCTGGAGAAAGTTGCTGAACCTGGCCAGCCACTTGTCTGTCTTATAGACTTCCAAAGCTATCCTTAGCTTCCAACAGGTGCCACTGTCCGTGATCTCTCACCCACCAGTTGTTACTACTGTCTCCTAACCCCAAATTGGTCTATATTTACTTACATATATAAATATTTCACAATCATGGCCAACTCTTCATGACCCCATTTGGAATTTTCTTGGCAAAGATCCTGGAGTGGTTTGCCATTTCCTTCTCCAGCTCATTTTACAGATGAGAAAATTGAGTCAAACAGAGTTAAAAGTGATTTGCCCAGAATCACACAACTAGTAAATATCTGAGGTCAAATTTGAACTCAGGTCTTCCTGACTCCAGGACTGGTGCTCTATCTGCTGAGTCTCTCAGCTGCCCCACTGCAACACCTAGCTTCTCAAACAACCACCTAATGACTATCAAATAGGTACTCTTAGACCCGTCCTAAAGAATAGGATACCACTGTGTCATCAGGACACTAATTACTTGCATACAAATGGTGCTGCTACAGGCAAGTAAAGATGAGATTTAGAATCAGTGGACCTGAGTTTCTCCTAGCCTGGGGCAGAGGAGAAGAGGGTAGGGAAAGATGAAGAGGGCTTCTGAGGCAAACACTGGAGGAGATGACAAGTAAAGTCATTTTCAGGGGGTAATATATAGAGAATTGAAGTGAGAGGAGAAGGGGTGAATTATTTACTGGAAGGGATGAGACAATGAACGACACCCAGCCGATCAGGGAAAAATAAAACACATTGTTATGCACTAGCAAGAGCCCAGGTCAGACAGCTAGCCCTACTACAAAGAGAAATTGTCTTGGGGTTCAGAGAACTCTTAAGTTCAAATTCCAGCTACCAGTTATGTGACCTGGCATCAGTCACTTAAATTCTCTGAGCCTCAGTTTCCTCATCTGTAAAATGGAAACAATCATGTCGGTTGTACCATCTAATAGACAAGATTGTGAAATGCAAGACCCTGAACACTGTTGTTGTTCAGTCTTATCTGACTATTTATGACCCTGTGGACCACACCATGCTAATGCTATCCATGGGGCTTTCTTGGCAAAAAATACTGGAGTGGTTGGCCATTTCCTTCTTCAGTGGATAAGATAGGATAGATAGTTCAGGATAACCTTGAATATGTTGTTGCTTTGCTGTTCAGTTATTTTTCAGTCATGTCTGACTCTTCGTGACCCCATTTGGCGTTTTACTGGCAAAGAAACTGGAATGGTTTGCCATTTCCTTCTCCAACTTATTTGAGATATGAGGAAACTAAGGAAACAGAGTTATGTGACTTGTCCAGGATTACACAACTAGTCTGATGCTGGATTTGAACTCTTGAAGATGAGTTTTCCTGATTCCAAACCTGGTGCTCTATTCACTTTACCACTTCTCTACCCCTACTTTACAGATGAGGAAACTGAGGTCACACATGTGAGATGACTTGTCCAAGGTCATACAGCTAAGAAGTGAAACATAGTTTGAACTCAGGTGTCTCAAATTCCAAAGTCCAGCACTCTATATCTTGAGCTGCATCTGCTAGATTGTTGTTAGTGAACCAGTAATAAAACCCAAGCCTTTCTGCTCTGTGCCCTTCCTCCACTCCTCCCACAGGTGGCAAACCCTTTTTGAAAAATTTACTTCAAATTCTCAGGTGGAAATGCTTTTAAAAGAATCTGTGCAGAAAAATCAGTGACCTTTGAAATTCAGCTTCATCTCAGGAACAGAGGATGCTAGGTAGACTTTTGACTGCTATAATATCATCAGAGAGAAGATCATGGGAGTTGCTGAGGGGTTAAAGGAGGAAAGAATGAGACCCAGTGTAAGATAACTGTTAATTCTAGGATAAAGTGAACCCTTGAAATGGATCTGGATGCATTCCAAGGGCCAGATCACTAGTTACTTCACATCTCTCTGTCTCTCCATCTCTCTCTCTCTCTCTCTCTCTCTCTCTCTCTCTCTCTCTCTCTCTCTCTCTCTCTCTCTCTCTCTCCTATTACCTACTGGATTTAATCCATCCCTACCCATCAATCATGTTCAGGAGATACAGATGAGGCCTCTAAATATAAAATCACTGGGGAAGGGGAAAAAAGAGGGGAAAATCATGTCACCAAACAAGACAAGGGCTGTTTTGTTTTGTTCTGTTTTTCAAATTCTAATGTGAGCCTTGATTCAGATCATCACATAAAAGCAACTGAATGTAGATCTAAGTTCAGTCTTCGAAACATCTCAATAAGCAATATCCTCTAGAAGCTCTGTGGCTCACATTTGCTCCCTTTCTGTTAGCAAGACTCTCTGCAGACATCAAGATTTAGCTCATTTCTATCTCTCAATGAAGTGTCCTTGGTTCCTTTGCAAGTACCAAGTTAACAAGAATGTAGAAAACAAGTTTATCACATTCAACTGAGAACATGAAAAGAGTCTATATCTATGTCTAGGGAACATCATAGTGCCAGGCAATTAGTAGGCACTTAACAGATGCCTAGTAACTTGATTTCCCCTACTGGTCTTGGACTTCCACTCCCCCACAGCTCCCTCAAATATGGAAAGAACCACGGGAATCAAATAACCCATCCCTCTGAGTCTAGGACTCCCAACTAGCAAATAGGTGACATTTTGGAGCCTTGTATGGATTGTGCCTGCTCCCTATGTGCCTGCCCTCTCCAATTTTTTCTGTATGCATTTTGTTTGCATGTTGTATCCCCTACTAGACAATGACCTTTTGGGGAACAGGGACTGTCTTCTGTCTGGCACATAATAGGTGCTTAATAAATGCTTAACAAAGGACTTTCTTCTTATGTCTAGAATTTAGCACGGTGTCTGGTAATGGTAGGCATTTAATAAATGCTCATTGACTGACAGGTCCTAGGCTACACTGGGGATTCTCTATTCTAATCCAAGTCCCAAATGTCAATGTCCAAAGTTGAGCCGTAGATTCACATGGATCTGAGTTAAACTTTAGAAACTATTCAATGATTAACATTCTCGGCATTAGGCAAGTAGGTGACCTGATGGTACAAGGAGTAAAGTGCTGGGCCTGGAGTTAGGAAAAAGAGTTCAAATCATGTTTCAGTTATTTGCTAGCTGTGTGACTATGAATAAAGGGCTTAACTTGTCCCAGTCTCAATTTCCTATCTTGAGAGTCAGCTAAAATGCTTTGCAAACCTGAAGTATAAACGGCAGCTAGGAGTAGTAGCAGTCATCATTGTCATCGTTGTCATCGGGTCATCTTTATAGATCCCACTTGTCCTAGAGTGTCTCATTGGATACAAAGAATCTAGTATGTGGCCCATGAGCCCATGGTATAATGAATAAGCACTGTCTCATTGGAGCTGTCTTCTGGGATTCCCCTCCTTTAGAAAGTCATGATACTGTGATCTCTAATATTCTGATCGTCCAGCACCTAGCATAGCATAGCATACAGCAGGTGTCTAATTGAATGCTTGTTCCATTGACTAAATTATAAGCCCAAGGCAGCACTTGTTCATAGAGCAAGAATAGTCCTAGATAGCTCTCCTTCATTCTGAGATACTCTGAGTCAGGAGTCAATCCCCCGAAACACCCTGGATCCTGCCTCCTGTTCTAGTCCTGACCTCCCAGTTTGAATTTCTGTTCCTGACACTGACTTTCCCCATCTGTGACTGTCCCTTGGAATTCAGGTACATTCCAGTTCCTTGGCAGGTTGTTTGGTTCAAATTTGGCCCACACTCACTCTCCTTTCTGGCAGAGATTTCTGTCCATCTAGTATGGGATTTGCCTAGTCATCTGTAAACCTTTCCCCTCTCAGGTATAAAAGAAGAGAAGCTCCCTTTAACATTGGAATCAAAGTATTAACAACTAGAACAGAGATTGTCAGGACCAGTGAGTCCACTTCCTGAGATTCAGAAAAGCGAAATTTCTCATCTCCTTGCTAATTCTCTTCTGTGACACTCCATGCCTTTGCATGGAAAGACCTGACTGTTCCCTCTCCCTAGAACACTCTCCCTCTTAACCTTCAATTCTTAAAATATCGGACTTTTTTAAGACTCAGCTCATATAGATCCACAAGAACAATTTATACAATCACCAACATTACAAAGACAAAAACTTTGGGAGATTTAAGAGTTCTCATCAAGCCAATGGCAACCTCCAATTCCAGAGGGATAGATGAAGAAGCACGCTACCCACCTCCTGACAGAGAAGTGATGAATACACATTGAGACACATTTTTAGACATGGCCAATGTCAGATTTTTTTTGTTTGTCTATGAATATTTGTTTCAAAGCTTTGAGTTTTTTCCCAGTTAGGGGAAGGACATGAAAGGGCAAGAAATTAATATTTGTTCATTGAAAGAATTTTATTTTAAAAAAAAGACAGCAACTTATTACCTTTGCGACCTTAGGCAAGTCAGTCAGTCTTTTAGGGACTCATTTTCTTCATCTGTAAGAAATTAAGTGGGTAGCAGAGTAGAATGGAAAGACTCCAGGCTCTGGAGTCAGAAGACATGAGTTCAAATCCTATGTGTGGCAGTATCACCTATGTAATAATGGGCAAATTACTTGACCTCCATGAGTCTCAGTTTCCTCATCTGTAAAATGAGGGAACTGGACGTGATCACTTCCAGCTCTAGATTTATGGCTGATGGTCCTAAGTCACTGACTCTCTATAGGCCTCAGTTTTCTCCTTTGTAAAGCAATCAGATGGGACTAGACAGCCTCTAAGATCTCTCCAAGTCCTAGATCGATTGTCTTATTTTGAGGGTTTCCTATAGCTCTACTGCACCTTGAAATGCCCATTCAACTAGGAAAACTTTCCCCGTTTTCCGGCCATTTTCACACACAAAGGAGACAAAATTATACCTAACCAGTTTTCCTGCTTGGAGGAGATTTCGCAGGGAAACAAAATAGTCCTGGGGCATTCACGTTCTGGAAGTCACAGTCATCACCAGTCCCCCAGAGCTCACTTACTTTGGAGTGTGACTCTCGTCCACCCGATGCCCCAACTGAAATTCATGGGACTTGCTCCGATGCAGGGCAGTGAAGCCAGGGATGAGGTGGATCAGCTTGCGGGAGGAAGGGGGTGGGGTCCCTGGGGGCTTCAGCTTGTTCTTTCGCCTCATGGGAGGTGTACCAGGCGGGGTCACTGTGGTGACAATGTTTGGCGTGCAGGGTGGTGTACGGACTGCATGCCGTTGCCGGGGAGAAGGCGGCAAAGACCGGTGCCCAGACTCCAGTGGGGGGCATAGGCCTGGGTAGCCTTCCACAGTCAGTCTGTCCACATGGGTGTACACCGGGCCGAGAGTGGGGCCAGGGGGACAGTAGTGCTGAATACACTTGGACTGGACTTTGGGGCTCTGGGAAAGATGGGTGCGAATCCATGGAGTAGACTCAGTTGGGCAAGCTGGATTGTTCTCCTTCCCAGTCTCTGGGGTTGGCCACTGAATGGTCCAGTCCTGCTTGGAAAGGCTGCCTCCTGGGTTTAAACAGACACAAACATAGGCATAAAGTTAGTGATGTGAGTGGAATGATAACATCGGTACCCTCCACTCTTCCCTATCTATTATTTCTTACCCCACTCATTCCTACAATCTCACAACTGGGGAAATGACAACAGCCATTTGGTCCAAACTCTACCTTCACAAAACTCTCCTTTACAACAAGCCCAACAAGTAGTTATTGGGCTTGTTCGCTTTCCTTCTCCCTCTACTTAAAGGTCTCTAGTGAAAGGGAAACTACCCACTAAGCTCCCCAGATAGTCCACACAACTTCAGAACCACTCACACTGTGAGGAATGCTTTTCTGACATCAAACCTAAATTGTGTCTACAACTGCTACCCACCATTCCTGGTTCTATCTTCTAAAACCAAGTAGAACTATTCTGGTAGCTTTTCTAAAGGGCAGTGCTTCAAGTTCCTGAAGATAGCTATCATGATCCCTTGCATTTACTCTAATCCACAGAGCAGAGTCCCAATTTTAATGAGACTTGCTGAGGGTCACAAGGCTAATGAGTGTCTGAGGTCATATTTGAACTCAGGAAGATGAGTCTTCAAGAATCCAGGCCCAGCATCCACTATGGATCCACCTAGCGACCCCAACATTTTCTACTTCCAGTAGAGTGTGAGCTTCTCAAAAACAGGAACACCTTATTTTTCTTTAGAACTCCATGCTTAGCACCATACTTTGCACATAGTAACGTGCTTAATATAAACTTTATTCATTTGTTTTAAAATTTGATCTCCTTTGCCTGTGTGTATTAAATAATTGCTTGACCATTACGTCTTGCTTTTTGTTGGCTAACTTCTGTTTTCACTAAAAACAAAACGTGTGCAAGTTATGCTTGAAAATATCAAAAGATTTTGGTCATTATTTTGTGCCCTCCTCAAAGGGGCTTGCCGCCAGATGAGTTGTCATTACTCTTTTGCTATGTTTGGATGTGAAGTGTATAATAACTTCATAGTTAAAGAGACTTTGTATGGAAATTAAAAGTGTCATAATATTTGATACATTTCTCAAAGCCAATCCTTCTGATAAGTTCAACATAAAAAACTTGTATCCCCTAAAACTGATTTTTTAAAAACTGAAATAATTTGAAAGTTATAAAAAAATTGGCAAAATTCATTCTAAACTTAACTGTCTTAAATGTTTATCTAATTTTTAAAATAAAATCATATTTCTTCCTGATGGGTAAATGCACAACTGATTTGATGAGAAAATCCACTGGTAGAGGTAAAACTAAGACAAGCAGAAAAAATAAATACAGCTAAAATGCTTGAAATATAGGAATACAAAGCAAAACAAAAAAAACAAATCCAGGTTATATGATCCACTATATTACTGAATTTCGCAAGTAATATTATTGATGGAGACAAAAGACATATATGTATGGTCTTTTTTCACTTTTATAATAGTATTTTATTTTTTTCCAATTTATGTTTGTTCTATACAGATCTTCTAGGTGCAGATAGCATGAAAGGTAGCAAACTGAAATGACATCTTGAAAGTATGCATACAGAATGTTAGCAAGATAATAAATCTTTTCCAGACAGAATTCGATGCCAAAACAAACTTTTTCAAAAACTGTGTCTGTGACATCAAAAATATAATTTGCATCATGTGAGGTTTCTTACAGAACTGCTAAATGTAAAGAGGAAAAAAATATACAATCAAGGAAAGAGTGCTGCCTGAAGCTATTGACATGGTGAAAATGATGTTTGGTGAATCATATGCAGAATAGCTTTGGATGGTTCTACTTACAGATAATATTGCAGAAAAGATAATTGACCATATGTCTAAAGACCTTTGGATGAAATTAATTGAGGAATAAGAATCTTTCTCTTTTGAATTGCAAGGGGGTGAAGCGACAGATGTGGTTAAAGATGCTCATTTAATTACATATGTATTATACAGTGCAGAAACTAATGTTAGACAATATTTATTGCCAATTTGCAATTTAGCAAACTTATTGATGGCCCTGCTACAGTAAGATAAATTTTCAACGCCATTGGTGAATTTCTAATTAAAATGGTATCATGTGGGAGAACTGTATTAAAATCTCCTCCAACAGCTCAACAGCTGTCAGAACAATATGCAGGTAGACAAGAATTCATGGCATTTGAATACATTGCATACTTCACAACCAATTACTTGTATCTATAAATATTAGTGAGGAGCTACGTAAAGCTTTTCAAGATGTTACAAAAATAATCAACTTTATAATAAGACAGTAGATTAAAAGGATGGCTTTTAGGAGAACTTCACGATTGTCTTCTGACAATCATGTCTTCTGACCTTCATAACATGTGATGGTCAGAGCAGATCATAATAATTCAGAGGCAGAGGATATAAGGACTAAGCCAGGATCCTTTGCCTTTTTTAATGCCATCTCCCTCCCTTTAGCCCTCACTCACTCAAAACAAAAAAGTCAAGCGCAAGTTATGTCATCATTTCTCTGATGGTATGGTCTTCTTTGGCAACAAAGGACGAACACACACACATAATGCCACCTAAGATAGCATTCCCAAGTCACATTGTTGACAGGTCCCACGAAGGTGGCACAATGGACCTAGAGGCCTGAGTTCAAATCCAGCCTCAGATATTTGCTAACTGTGTGACCCAGGACAAGTTACTTCACTTCTATTTCCCTCAGTTTCCTAAGTCAAAAAACTCGGATACTGGTAGCTCCTACCTTTTGGGTCATTGTGGGAATGAAATGAGATAAACATTTATAAAGCACTTAGCACAGTTCCTGGCACATAGTAGGTATGATATAAATTCTAGGATTATTGTTGTTGTTGATTCATACTGAAGTTTTTGTCCACTAAAAGCTCTAGACCATTTTGTAGACACAGGCTTATTGCCAAACCTTTCCCTATCCTGAGCTTGTCAAATTCGTATTGAATCAAAATCTACAAAGGACCCATGAGAAGCCCCTGGAAATCTTAGCAAACTGCCCAGAGAGACATCATCATGATTATGCAAGGCAGAGCTAGTAGAAGCCAAAATTTACAGAGATGCTTTCAGTATTCAGACACACACACACACACACACATGCACACATACATACACACGCATGCACATGCCCCCACACAAACAAACATACATATGCAGACACATACCCCTAGCATACCAACGCTGCAACAATATCCAAATATGAAAACCAGATCTAGAATATTCTTGGCTTTGGGGCTCTGGTGAGCCTGTCATTTTATCAAAAAATACAGACCTGGGTTTTTTTCCAATTTTCTTAGTTCAAATTTTCCTAGAACATTTTGTCTGCCTGCATTTCTTCTTGGTCCTCATTGTGCATTACCTCATGTTATACTTATCTGTGTACTTGGGGAGTTGGGGGGTGGAGGAGACAAGAGGACATGTAGCTGTGTTCAAATATTTGCAAGGCAATCATATGGCAGAGGGATTAAATTTGCTCTCAGCTTCAGGGGATAGAATAAGTAACTACAGGTGGAAGTTGCAGAGAAACAGATCTCATCTCAGTAGACATAACAACTTCTGAATGATGAACAATCTCCCAGAGTGCTTTGGGAGGAGGAAGAGCCTCCCTCACTGAGGGTCTTCAAGCAAAGCTGGAGGACTGCTTGTTGGAGTTGTCATCATGGAGATTCCTTTCTCAGATGAGGTTGATAGAATAACTACTGAGGCTCCTTCTGACTACCCGTCTATGATTTTGTGGAGGTAGAGTTGCCCAACACTTAATTTACTTCTGGCTTTTCTCTGCCAAGGGCACTATCTTATCCCCAACATCCCCTTCTCCCAGTGGAAGACGAATGCCTTGAGGGCAGGGACTGTATTATTTTTTCATCTTAGTATTCTTAGCACAGACTTTATACAGGCCACAAACCTGGGTCTCTTCTGTACCTCTTTCCACAACTCCACCAACAACAACTTCTAATGAAAGTAACATTTTCTCAATGTTTATGTCTCATAGACAGTGGTGCTGAATAAATGTTTGTTAAACTGAATACCTGGGATGACAACCAGCAAGATACAACTCCATCCACAGGCGGAATGGTATAGTGAATAGAAATCTGCCTTATGAGTTGGGAAGATCTGGGTTCAAGTCCAAATTCTAAAGAATATTGGCTGTAGGATCATCTTGTTGAGGAGTCATATGTCTAACTTCATAATCTCTTTGAAGATTTTCTTGGAAAAGATAGTGGACTGGTTTTGCCATCTCCTTCTTCAGGTAGGATCCTGAGCAAGTCACAACCTCTCTATGCTCTGGGTCATTCCCTAAGATGACAAGTTGCAGAGCAGATGCCAATTTTCATTAGAAAAAAATCTTTTCTGGGTGTTTCCTATGCCAACCAAATCACAGCGCTTGTCCTAGTAGGATCCATCTTGGTACAGTGAAAAGAGCATTGAATTTGGAGGCATGGGCTGTCATATTTACTACCCATATGATCTTAGACAAGCCATTTGATTACTTGGGCCTCAGTTTCCTCATCTGAAAAATGAGGGGATTGGGCTAGATTACCTTGAATTTTCCTCCTAGCTCTAAATCTAGGATATCACCCCTCTATCCAGCACAGGGGCAAGTTGCACTACTTTAAATTCCCTTCCAACTTGAAGATTCTGTGATTCTTCTTTACCTCTCAGGTGTTTCATTACCAAAGTAGAAGAGACATAGGGTTTTTCAAACTTCCATCCATCTCCCTGAGATTTCCTCCTTTGGACTTGACTTAATATCATAAGTATTCATTCTTCATGGATACTGTACTTTATTCTGTTCATAGAACCTATTTACCTCTCTGTCATGTAAAGCTCTTCCTAATTCTGCAGTCTTCCTCTGCTTTATTCCTTCCACTCCCCAACTCTATGGTCCAGAGACAAACGCCTACTTCCATTTTGTGCACATACAGTGTTCCAGCTCTCCTCTCCATGCCTTTGCCCTGGAATGGTCTCCCTTCTCACCTTCACCTCTTAGAATTCCTTCAAAACTTAGTCTAAGTCCCACCTTTTACAGGAGACCTTTCTCACATGCCCCAGCTGTTAATGACTTCCCTTCTAAGGTTACCTTCCATCTACTCTGTGGACATCTTATAGATAGACAGATACAGCTTCCTCTCCTCTCTCTCTTCCTCTCCCTCTCCCTCCCTCCTCTTTCCTTCTCCCTTTCCCTTCCCTTCTCCCTCCCCCTCTTCCTCTTTCTCTCTCTCCCTCCCTCTTGTCTCTCCAATAAGAATGTGATCTCCTTGAAGGCAAAGACAAGGACTATTTTTCCTTTCTGTTTGTATCCCAAGTCCTTGGCATAATACCTGCCACATAGTGAACACTTAATAAAGCATAGCACCAGGGTCTATTAGAACAGACATTTTTTTAAACAAAGCCTGGCAACCAGTCAATCCATGAACACATATTAAGTACTATGTGCCAGGCATTGTGCTGAGAGCTTAGTAAGATCTCAGAGCTTACTCTGAGGATACAAAAGAAGGTGAAAGACAGTCATTGTTCTCAAGTAGCTCACATTCTAAAGGGGATGACAACATGTCAAATACCCAGGTACATAAAAGATTTATTGAGAGTAGATGGAAAGTAATATCAGAGGGAGGGGCATTATTAGCTGAGGGGATCAGAGAAGTTTTCCAGCAGGAGATGCAATCTGAGTTGAATCATAAAGATAGCCAGGGAAATTAAGAGCCAGAGGTGAGGAGGTACAGCATTCCAGGTATGGGGGATAGCCGGTGCAAAGGCACGAAGATTGAGGGGTTGGACAATTTTCATCATCAAGAATTTTTTCCTTATATCAAGTCTCAATTAACCTCTTTGAAGTTCTCCCTCTTAGGGACATGCAAAGCAAACAGAAATCCTTTTTTATACAACAGTCCTTCAAATACTTGAAGACAACTAAACTGCAACACCCCCCACTCAACATACACACACACACACACACACACACACACACACACACTTCTTTTCTCTGGGCTAAAATATGCCCAGTTCCTTCCATAATTGTTCTTATGGATGAGCCATTATCTCACCATTCAAATGACAAATGGGAAGGCCATAAAGCAGCATGCAAAAATTCATGTGAGGTGATACACAGTGGAGAAACAGAATTAGAACAGTATAAACTTTACTTTGGATGACATAAAACCAAAAAAATCTTTTTAAGTCCCCAGAGGGAAGGGAGATCAGAAGGGAACAAAGACATCCATTCCTATTTTGGGGATTAGATTTGAGTCTTCTTTTCTTACAACATAAACAATTCTAATCATAAGGCTTTCTTTGCATCTTGATTCATATTTGTTGGCAATTGCGGAGATTGTTATTTCAGTCAACAAACATTTATTAAGAACCTACAGTGTACTAAGCCTACACTGTACTAAGTAATAGGGGCACAAATACAAAAAAATGAGAAAGTCCCTGCCCCCAAGGAGGTTATATTCTATTTGGGGGGAGATAACTTGTACCCAGATTGAAGTTCAAAACATAAACCAAATGAACACAGGACAATTTTCAGAAGGGAGAATATATTGGAGGTGGCACCCCGGTCTGAGCCTTGAAGGAAAGCTAGGAATTCTAGGAGATGGATTAAGAAAATACATCCCAGGTGTAAGGATCAGCCTGGGCGAAAAAGTGGGAATGGGAGACAGAATAACCAGAGGACAACAAAGAAGCCCTCATAGATTTACAGCTGGAACTTCAGAAACCATCTAGCTGACCCCTCCTACTTTATTGTTGAGGAAAGTGAGGCACAGAAAGGTCCAAGATCACATATAGGTGACACATCTGAGATTTGAACGCACGTCCTCTGATTTCATTCTTCTGTGAGGAAGAGAAGTCAACCTTTGGGCCATGAATGGCAGCCACTTATTCAACAGAAGTCACTTATTCTGGGGAATGGTTGTGGGAACAAGTTGTGGTCTATGACTGTGATGGAATGCTATTGTGCTGTAAGAAATGATGAGGGCAATGGTTTCAGAAAAACCTGGGAAGACGTATATGAACTGATGCAAAATGAAGTGAGCAGAACCAGAAGCACATTGTACCCAATAACAGCAATGATGATCAACTGTGAAGGACTTAGTTACTTTGATCAATACAATGATACAAGGCAATTCTAAGGTATTAATCAAGAAAAAATCCATCTGACTCCAGAGAGGTAACTGATCAACACTGAGTACACATTGACACATACTGTTTTTCATTTACATTTTTCATTCACTTCACTTTTCCTGGTTTTTTCCAGCAATATGGTTAATGTGGAAATGTTTGTCATGACTTCATATGTATAACTGATATCATATTGCTCGCCTTCACAATAAGTGGGGGAGAGACTGGAGGGAGGGAGAGAATTTGGGACTCATAATTTTAAAAAATAAATGCTAAAATGAATAAAGTATTTTTAAAAAGAAATTATTTCTCTCTGGTCTCCATACCAAATGAGATTGTTTTTTACTTACTTGTGAACTACTTACACCTTACCTCTTAAATACCTCTTTGGTATCTTTACAGCTTTGGCTTTCAATTCCTTTGCTTTGTCCCCATCATTGCCCACAAGCCATATGCTACTTTCTTTTCCTGATCTCACTTAACTCTAATTTGTTTTTGCCAATTTGGTTTGCTTAACAATTTACTTTTCCAATTGGTTCATTTGGCAACTTGTTTTATTTCCACTCTTGCCTGGCCAAGTACCTCCTCCCTTTTCCTTCTGTTTAGATCCTTATTCCTTAATCCTTTTCCTCCTTAAAACTGAATCTTTCCTCAAATTGAGCTCTTCCTCTCCTTCTGTTCAAATTGTCCTTTTCAGTTTATTTTCAAGTTCTCCAAAATTCAATATTTGATGTTCTTCATAAGTCCAAACTTCTCAAAGTAACCTTCAAAATGTCTTTAACCCAAGAGTCCACTGGGGACACAATGGATAGAGCACTGGACCTAGAGTCAAGAACACCAGGCTCAACCATGGCTTCAGAACCTATGTGGTCCTGGGCTAAGTTATTCAACCACTATTTGCCTCAGTTTCCTTATCTATAAAACAGATATGATAATATCACCTACCTTCCAGGATTGTTGTGAGTATAAAATGACACAATATTTTTAAGGCATTTTCAAACCTTAAAGCACTATGTAGATGTTCCCTAGCTATCTATCCTTAGCTTCTTAGATGGTGACTAGTTGTGTGACCATGAACAGATCACTTTAAATTGAAAATCTTTCCAATTTTCTTCATATGCAGAATGAGAATGGAAATGTATTAGAGGAGACTACTTTAGTGACCCTCAAGTACCACATAAATGTGAGTTATTGTATTTGTTGCTATTGGCATGGTTATAATCCAAAGTACCTATTACTTCCCAAATAATGCATTTCTTTTGGGATTTAAAATAAATTACAGGCAATAGAACTGGCTCTTTGGGGGGCACCCATAGTTCATGATCACAACACGTATGCCAGCCAAGGGGGCTGAGAAAAAGTGATTAGAGAAGTAGAAGGAGAACTAAGCAGAGTCACAAAAGCCCAGGCAGAGAGAGTATCCAGGAGGAAAATGTTCCCAAATGCTACAGAAAAGTCAAGATGGGTGAAGCTTGAGAAGAGGTCATTAGAGTTGGTAATTAAGACATCATTAGTAGCCTTGGAGAGAGTGTTTTCAGTTGAATTTTAAAAACAAAAGCCAGATTGCAAGGGACTGAGGAATAAACAAATAGGGAGAGCTGAAATGGAGGCACTGAGTAGAGATGGATTTTTCAAGGAGATTAGGAAAAAAGATATGTATTCTGTTTCCCATTCTTTACTCTCCTCATCCCGACGATCATGAATCACTGACTGGCAAAGAACAACACCCATCTGTCTGCAAAGCCAGCTGTCTACTCCCTCATTTCTATTCACCTCAACCCTCCATTGACGGTGTTGCCCTGCTCCTTGCAATGTGGGTAAAGATATATAATGATAGATAGACGTGATACTAGGATTAATTAGAATTTTTTTAAGATGGGGAGACCAAGGCATGTTTGTAGGTAACAGGGTAAAAACATTAGATATAGACTGAAGATTAAGAGGGAGTGATATCAGGTGCTATATGTTAGAGAAGGGAGGGGATAGAATAAAGAAGAGGGGCTAGCTTTGGCAAGGTGAAGGACCTCTTCTTCACAGAATGGAGGAGATAATGCAAAGCTGATGTCAGGGAGAGTGAGATGAGGGGAGGGAACAAAAGTGTGCTTATGATAAAGTCTCTTTTTTTTCAATGATGTAGGAGATGAGGTCCTCAGCTAAGGGTTGGGGAAAGGAAAAATTTTCTGTAAAGGACAGCCAGAGATTGAGTGTCATCTGTAGGACATCATTTGAGAGGAAGGAAGGATGAAGAATGGAAGAGGTCTAAAATGAAAGGGAGTTTGTTGGTTAAAGAACAGGAGTTCCAGAGGACACATAGGAAGGGACTGGGCAACCCTGTGAATGAAGACTTAAGGTGGACAGGAATGAGAGAATAGACAACTGGGTTTGCAGACAGATGGGTATTGTTCTTTGGCAGTCAGTGACTCATGATCATTGGGATGAAGAGAGTAAAGATGGAGCAACAGGATACTAACCATTGAAGAATGAGTCCAGACCCAAGTCTCAGTGTATGGGAGAAGGTCAGCTCATGAAAACAAATAATTAGAAGGTTCAAGAAGAAAAGGAAAACTCAGAAGGAATTGAACTAAATAGTTCAGTGTTTGATAAACCAGAAAACATAAATTACATAAGGAAGAACTCCCTATGTGATAAATTGCTGAGAAAACCAGAAATCAGTCTGGTAGATATTTCATAGCTACAGCTAGGAGATGATTTCTTAACTAAACAAGAGATAGAGACAAATTCAAAAGTTAAAATGGATAATTTAGATTATATGAAATTCAAAAGCTTTTGAACCAACAAAAATAGCACACCTAAAATAAAAAGAGAAGCAGTTAACTGGAAAAAATCTTATTAAATATCTCTAATGAGCATTTCATAGTCACAATAGACATCTAAAAGAAGCATATCAGAACCAAAGTCATTCCCACAAGACAAAGGAAAATGGGAACAAATAGTTCTCAAAAGAAGAATTTCAAACTATTAATAAGCATATGAAAGAATTATCCAAATCATTAATAGAGAAATGCAAATCAAAACAACCCAGATATATCACTTCCCAAAGAGCAAAGAAATAAGGGTGACAAAAAAGCAAGAATAGTAAATACTGGATAGGGAAAGACATTAATACATTGTTAGTGAAGCTATAAATTGGTAGACCCATTCTGGAAAGTAATTTGTAATTATATAAATATAGTGACCAAGATTCCCATACCTTTGGACCTAGACATTCCACTTTTAGATATATAGCCTTGGAAGACCATTAACAAAAACGCCACATATACCAAAATATTTATAACAGCAAGTTTTGTGACAACAAAGAACTGGAAACAAAGTAGATGCCAAATGATTGAGGAATAACTAAATAAACTATTGTGTATGACTGTAATGGAATATTACCACGCTACAAGAAACAATAGGCAAAGTATAGCTGATATTTAAAAATGACAAAAATTAAAATATATTTATAAAGAAAAAAGGTTTTAGATCTCTCTGGTTCACAGACCCTTGAGGACTTGGGACTATACTCTATTGTCCAACAACACAGCAGGTGGTGCTGTGGCACAGGGACCCTGATGAGGGGGATGTCCCAGAGTTCCAGAAAGTTCAACCTAGTTGCACACATCATCAGGGTGCAGCAACGTTTTCTTTGTCCAGGGAAAGCTAGGTTCACTCTTCAGATGGAAATAAGCTTTGAATGGGACAATGGAAGCGCCTGAACTTGAATCATGAAAAATCCATTAGACAACAGAGATTCCAGTCTTTACAAACTTTCAGAGTAGGAAAGGACCTCAGAGAGCATCTTATCCGAACCATACATGAAAAAGACGCTTTTTCATCACATAATCAGCCCAGCAAGAAAAACCTACTAGATTCCTGAGTGTCCTATTCCACTTTTGAACAGCTCTCATTATTCTTAACACCAACTGCTCCCTATGTTCTCCCCTCTCTCCAGCTGTTACCTAACACCTGCCTCTTTCAACATATCCTCTATATATCTTGTTTCAAAATAATGGTTTGTATATTTTCTCCCCCATTAGACTGAGGCCCTTGAAACCAGGGGCTGTCTTTTATCTTTCTTTGTATCTCCAGGGATTAACCTGGTGCCTGGTACAGAGTAGGTGCTTAATAAATGCATGTTAATTTCCTGGCACTAATCCTGCTGGACCAGGAAGGAGAGAGAATGACCAAGTTACCTGCTGAGCTGCAGAAAACCTGATTCCCCTTCTTCTAATAGATCTCAGATGGAGGCAGACATACCTCAGTGATGAGGAGGACTGTCACTGACTTGGGGAAATGAAAACAGAAGGATCTGATCTCTTGTTTAAAAAATCCATCTAAGGGATGAAGAAGCTTTATTTATTGTCCATCAAGCAGAGAGCACTGTGGTCTTATAATTTACAAATCCACCTGACTCCCTAAAATGTTGTCAGAAAACATTCCCCACACCTTGGGAAAGGGAGAGGGTAAGAATAAGTAAATCATGACTATATGAAACTGGTTGTAAATCTCTACCACACTGAGCCCTGAAATGAATTTAACTCAAAGAACATTCATGAAACACCAGCTCTATGCAAAGGACTGTGTGAGGGGCTTCAGATACAAAGACAAAGGGAGCCCTAAGGTGCCTACACACTTATGCTGAGTGGGGTGGAATAAGTATGGCAGCAATCCTTGAACTCTTAACAACACTGACCATGCAGCAGTTATGGAGAAGGACAGATACTAAGCAAGGCATGTTAATATTCCTTGATCCACAAGATCAAAGGATTCCCAGGAGGTAGGGACTGTAGAACACAGGAGGTCAGAGCTGGGAGGGGCCTTAGAACAGGGAATGTCAGAACTGAGAGGGCCTTTAGAACACACAATGTCAGAGCTAGGAGGGGCCTTGGAACGAAGAATGTCTGAGCTAGGAGAGTCCTTAGAACATGGAATGTCAAAGCTGGGAGGGGTCTCAGAACAGGGAATGTCAAGACTGGGAGAGCCTTAGAACTTAAAATGTAGAAGGTCAGAACTGGGAGGGACCTTAGAATGACGAATGTTAGAACTGGGATGACCTTTAGAATACACAATGTCAAAGCTGGCTGGTAGGGCCCTTAGAACATGGAAGTCAGACCTGGGATGAGCCTTAGAAGCCACTGAATCCATCCTTCTTGCTTTACAGAGAAGGAAACTGAAGCCCTGAGAGAAATGACTTGCTGGAGGTCATAAGTTGTCAGGAGAACAAGAACGTAACATGAGTCTTCTGGAACTCAGCACAGTGCTTTCTTTGTCCTGTTTACTAAGTTTCAACACAAAGAAAAGCTTTCTAATAATAATAGTTACATAGGCTACCTCATGATTTTAGTGAGACCCCTCGCATTGGCAGTATTCAAGCCCAGGCTGGACAACCACCTGTCTCGGGTCTCATAAAAGAAACCTTTGCAGTAGGAGATTGAGCTCTGAGAGAGAGAAGCTAAATAAAGGCATGGAGTGCTTTAAAAGAGGCACAGTGAATCAACTAGGGGATGCAGTGGAGAAAATGTTAGATTTGAAGTCAGGAAGACTACAGTTCAAATCCTGCTTTACTTACTTGCTAGTTACATGACAAACTACATGACTAGGTGGCATAGTGAGTAGAGTGCCAGGCATGGAGTCAGGAAGATGAATCCAGTCTCAGACACTCACTAGCTGTGTGACCCTGGGCAAGTCACTTCACCCTCTTTGCCTCAGTATCCTCATCTGTACAATGAGCTGGACAAGGAAATG
Source organism: Notamacropus eugenii (assembly GCF_028372415.1). Lineage (NCBI taxonomy): Eukaryota > Metazoa > Chordata > Mammalia > Diprotodontia > Macropodidae > Notamacropus > Notamacropus eugenii. The sequence continues at coordinate 27,812,293 of NC_092875.1, read as the reverse complement.
ACAAAGCACTCTAGTAGCTTTGCCTGGTATTGAGAAAGACTGGAGGCAAAAGTCAAAGGAGATGGTAGAGGATGAGATGGATAAATAGTGTCATGAAAACAATGAACATGAACTTGAACAGACTTTGAGGAATAGTGGCATGGTATGGTCCATTGGATCATGAAGAGCTGGACATAACTGAACAGCAACAAGCTATATGACCCTAAGTGTCTCATTTAGTCTCAGCCTCAACTGCCTCTTCTGTACAATGGGGTTAATAATCATACCACCCCCCAGCACTGAGACCCAAGGAAGGAACAATTACTTCTATTTGATAGGATCGAAGAAGACTTCATGCTGAAGGTTCCATATGAGCTATCTGTGGCTTAAAGGACATGTGGATTTTGACCAGTGGGGTAGAACAAACAGGGAATTCTAAAAGAAAAAAAAGTTCATTTATGGATAAACAGGTTGAACAAAAAACCTATTTCTATTTCAGACTCCCATTTAGACATGGAGTGACCTCTGCCTGAACCTATCCACTCGCATCCCTTTACTTGCCCTTAGCCAGTATATAAGATCCATGGGATAAACCACTGGGTGACATCTGTTGTTCAAGCCCCAATTGTTGAGCTGGTTCCAGACAAAGAGCTCCATTCTACATAAAAAGGGCTGTTCTGACCCAGCTCAGTGGGGTTTATACTTAGATCAAAGCCCTAATGCCTGGAGCTCCCCATACTGCCAGCCCCCTTGACATGGATGTCGTAAGTGAGGGCTCACCCCTGCTGTTGGACACAGAAGCTCAACATCACATATCTTTTTTATTGCTTTAATAATAAAAATCTTTTCATTACCACACTGAAACTCTCATTATCTGGTGTTTCTCCACAATCTCCAAATTTAGACCCACTGAGATCAATATGGAGTAGGGAGGAGGAGAAGAAAATAAACATTTACATAGTGCCTACAATATACCAGGCACATGTTAAGTTATTTTTTTTTAACTAAAATTATCTCATTTGATCTTCATGTTCATCCTGGGAGGTCAGTGCTATTACTAATTTTGTTTTACAGTTGTGGAAACTGAGGCAAACAGAGATTTAAGTGCCACACAGCTAGGAAATGTCTGAAGCCACATCTAAACTCAGGTCTTCATGATTCCAGGCTCAGTGTTCTATCTACTGTTTCCCCAACTGCTTCAAGAAGATCTCCCAGAGTAGAGTGAGGTAGGAGAGAAGAGAAGGAAGGACATCTCATTTACAGAAAGCAAAGGCATAAAGGTAGGAAATTACTGGATGTGCACAGATGATAACTTGTCCACCTTGTCTGAAATGGAGACTAGATAGAGCAGAATAGCATCAGATAAGAACACAAACTTCTTGAGGGTAGAGATGGCTTCATTTCTTATATGGATAGCATAAGACCATAGAGAGTGAGTTGGAAGGAACCTTAGAAATATTGGAGCCTGCCCTGATTATAGGTAGGAAGGAAGGAAGGAAGGAAGGAAGGAAGGAAGGAAGGAAGGAAGGAAGGAAGGAAGGAAGGAAGGAAGGAAGGAGGAAGGAAACAGTTCTGGAAATGATGAAAAATTGTCCTCAAGTCAATTGTTTAAGACATTCAAATTTTATTTTTGTTTTGCAAGGGAGTGAAGATTCATGAAAATTTCTCAGACACAACACAAGATTCTATGTAGGGCAGACAACCCTGTTATGAGACAAAGACCCTAGAAAAGTAGAGTGGGCCATACTCAAAGACATCTTTAAGCCTCTGCTGGAGATATTACCAAAGTTGGGGGCGGGGGGGGGGGGGGGAAACAGAGAAGGGGCAGACTAGGAAAGGGTATCACATAGTACAATGGAGAAAAGAGCTAGATTGGCACTGGACACCCTGAGTTTGAATCCCAGCTCAACCATTTACTATTTGCATGACCTTAGACAAGAAATCTCTTATCTGTAAAACGAAGGGTTTGGTCTTGCTCTAGGAAAAAGCTGAGTACAGTGGAAAGAGCTTTGGTTCTGGAGTCAGAGGTCCTGGATTCAAATCTCACCTGTGATGATAATGACTTGTGTGACCTTGGGCAAGTCACTTCATTTCCTTTTGGGCCCCAACTTCCTCCTTTGTATGAAGAGGGTTGGATTGTATGTTCTTCCATATCTTGATTTTGTGACCCAATGGTTTCATCATGACTGTCTTCTAAGGTCCCTTTTGATATTATATCTATAATCTAAGTTTACCTGGGGTATGATCCCAGAAGCTATTTTCCTATTTTGACTAATTATTTTTACTAACTAGATTCCGTTTGCTCTACTTGGACTGTCTGCATTCCATAAATCTCCTGGGGGGAGATGGGACTGCTTTCTCCTAGTTACTGCTCTGAACCTACAACATCCCTAGGGGCTTTATGTCCCAAAGTTCTTAAATTCCAAATGAAAGGAAGCAGAAACAGCTGCCTCTCCCCTGATGCATTCCCTTCCAGGTTCAACTGATCCTCCTTACTCATCAGCCCAGCAAGGCAAGTTCTGAAGTCTAGACTGAGTGTGAGAATGGTGGGGGATGGAGGAAAGAGGAAAAGAGATACCCCATTTAATTACCAAAAGTATGGACTGCTAAATTAATAGGGAAGTGACTTTCTACCTCTCTTCGGAAGCTTCAGAACTATTTAGCTGATCGACTGCAGTAACCCAGCCCTCCCTCTCTTTCCCCCTTTTGATACTCTTTCTCTTTAATAAAGTCTGAATAAAAAGGTGATTTTTCATTTCACATGGGCAAGGTGTATTACCAGGAGATGCCAGGGTTATTAATTGTCGACCTTGCTATCTGGTCATCAGTTTCTTAAAATCATTTCATTTCAAGTCTCTGAATAGGAAGAGAGAGAAGGGGGTCAGACATAGAAAAAATGAAAGGTCTGAGAAGTGATTGATGAAAAGCCCTTCAAGGCAGTCAGGGATTTCTTTGGACAGTTTCTGATAAGGGGTAAAGAGAAAGGAAAACCATTCTTGAAGAGAACGCCTTACCCAGTTAAAATAAAATTTTTTTAAAAAATAGAAAATAATAATGTCAGGACATTGGTCTGGATTCACTGAGAGAGAGCATGAAAATATATAACTTTTTGGTCCTTAAATGTAAAGTTGCAAGAGGTTCTAAAAGTTAAAGCAATTTTTTACTTTCTCTAGGATTTCAGAGCACTTGCTCATCCCTTCTCTCCTTTCACAAATACAACTAGTTGCCAAAACTTCTTTTTTCCACATCTCCCTACCCAAGAGGCCATCACCTTAGTTCAGAGCCCCACACCTCTGGCATAGACCATTAACTGCAACAACATGCTGATGGGTCTCCATTCTTCCAGTCTTTGCTCTTTCCAATTCATCTTCCACACAGATACCAAAATGATATTCCATACCACAGCTCTGACCGTGTTATTCCTCTGCTCTAGTATCTCCATGGGCTCCCTTTTGTCTCTGTAATAAAATGCAAACTCTTTTCTTGGGTGTTCAAAGCCCTTCAACCATCTGGCTTAAGCCTACTCTTCCAATCTTATTTTGCATTATTGTCCATCTGGCAAAAATGACCTTGTTATTTCACATAGCCAACATTCCATATTCTCCCATAACCCTTTGCACCTAACCTCTAAGATTACATTCTATCTACTCTGCATATACTCTGTATGAATATAGTTATTTACATGTTGTTTCTCCCAATGGAGTATAAACTCCTTGAGGGCAGAGACCATGCTTTTGTACCTCTCCTTGTATCCCTTGCTGCTTAGCACATGGTAAAAGTTTAATAAATGCTTGCTGACTGACCGACTGATTGTTTGACTGTGCGTTTGCAGAGGCTCTCTGCCCTCCATGTCTAGCATGCTCTCTCTCTTCATCCCCTACTCGATGTTCATCCCAAATGTTCCTTCTCAGATGAGGCCATTCTAGACCCTCCCTTCAGCCCCAGAAATTCCTTTCTGTTTACTATGTATGATAGACAAGATGATTTAGTAAATAGTACCCTGGATTGGTCAGAATTCAAATACTACCTCAGACACTTATTAGCTGTGTAACTCCAGGCAAATCACTCAACCCCTCTCAGCCATACTTTCCTCGTTTGTAACATGGAGATAATAATAGCACCTATCTCAGTAGGTTGGATCAAATGAGATATTTGTAAAACTCTTTGCAATCATTAATAACTCCTTAACAAAGCTAGTTATCATCATCATCATCATCAGTCATCAATAGCACATACCTCTCAAGGATAGCATGAGAAACAATATGAAAATGTATATAAAGCATCTTAACCTTTAAGCATTCACTACTGGAAGAATAGGTAGCTAGGTAGAGCCATAGTGCTTAGAGTGTTGGGACTGGAGTCAGGAAGACTCATCTTCCTGAGTTCAAATTCAACCTCAAACTCTTACTAGCTGTGTGACTCTGAGCAAATCACTTAGCTGTTTGCCTCAGTTTCCTCATCTGTCAAATGAACTGGAAAAGAAAGTGGCAAACCACTCCAATACCTTAGCCAAGAAAATTCCAAATGGGGTCGCAAAAGAGTCAGACATAACTGAACAACAAATGGACGCACTCAGAGGTGACTTTCAGTTCTAGCACTCATTGATTCCTTCTGCATACCAGAGGGGATTCCACAGGGCAAAAGAGACTCTAGATTCCCCCAACTGACAGATTCTGCTCCTTCACTCTCTATTCCCCCATTCTCTCTCTGACTTCACTGAAACAAACATAACTGCAGCTTTCTATCTGGTTAGGATCTTACCAAGCCTTCTGCCAACCCTGGAAAGAAGTTGTCCAAGCACAGAGGAAACATGTCCTCCTCATTCCCATAGAAAGCTTACTAATTGCACCAACTCTAGACTGTTGCTCTTGGAGACAATATGATGCCATGGAAAGAATGAAGGTCTTGGAGCCAGGAGATTTGGAGAAGAAGACACAGTGGAAATACATGGGATTTGGAGTCATGGGAGCCTTGGTTCATATTCTGATTCTGCTACCCACTGCCTCTCACATCCTCATCTCCCCACTTCCCTGAATTCCTTCAAGCCCCCAGATAAATCTGACCTTGTACAAGAAATCCCCTTTAATCCTAGTGCCTTCCCTCTGAGATTGCCTCCAATTTACCCTGTTTATTGCATAGTCTCTCCCATTAGATCGTCATCTCCTCTGAGAGCAAGGACTACTTTTTGCCTTTTTCTGTATCTTCTACCACTTAGCACCATACCTGGCACATAGTTGTTATTGTTGATGAGATGTTTTTCAATCATTTTTGACTCTTCATGATCCCATTTTGGGTTTTCTTGGCAAAGACATTGGGAGTGATTTGCCATTTCCTCCTCAAGTTCATTTTATAGATGAGAAAACTGAGGCAAAGAGGGTAAACATGTCCAGGGTCACATAGCCAATAAGTATCTGAGGCCAGATTTGACCTCAAGAAAAGAATTCTTCCTCACTCCAGGTATGCCATCCTATCTACTGCTACACCTAACTGCCCTGGAACATAGTAGGCACTTAGTAAAAGCACATTGACTTGACTGGATTCTCAGTTTCCTCATCTATAAAATGAGGATGATCATAGCATCCTAGACTCGCTCTGTGATTTCTTCATCCAAGACAAATTGCTTTATTTTTTGTTCTGTATATGCAATATTTCTTTTCCTCCCTCCATGCTGATGCCTAGGCTTTCTCCAATGCCTGGCATTCCCTTCCCCCCACCTCTGCCTCTTGAAATCCCTAGCTTTATTCAAAGTGTAACGCAAATTTCAACTCATAAGTGAGACCGTTCCTCATCCCAGTTGTTCATGCTTTCCATTCCCTGAAATTACTCCGTATTCTCTTTGTAATGACTTCTCTATGCTTCCCCCACCACTGTAGGTTGTAAGCTCCTGGCAGGCAGGAATTGTTCTCATGCTTGGCTCTGTATCCCCATTGCTTAGTAGGTGCTTTAAAAATCCTGAGCTGAATCGATCACAGATTTGGGGCTGAAAGGGATCCTCAAAGTCATCATATTTATACTTCCTACATGACACATTTTATGCAGAGAACATATTTTGTAATATTTCAAATGCTTTAAAAATATGATTTATTTATCATCACGGGATCAGGTATCTAGAAGTGAAGAGACTATAAAAGCCAGCTATCCCAACCCTCTAATTTTGTAGATGAGAAGACCAAGCTTCACATAGGTTAAGGAACTTGGCCAAGATCATGCAGGTAGAAAGGGTACAAAGACAGGTTTTGAACCCAGGTTTTATGATTCCAAATTCAGCACACTTTCCATATACTGTAGCTTATCATCACCATCATGATTGCAGACTGAGTTCTTGGCTAAAAACCTGAATTCCCCATCATCTTTAACATTTACTAGCTGCGAAGCCCAGGCAAGTCTTGCCACCACAATCTAGATGCTTCAAAAGCTCCTTAGGACTCAGATCAGTATCCTTGAAAGATATATGATGGCAAACTAGAGTGTCATAAGGTCCATTAGGTGTGGTATGGAACTTTGGGTGTCAGTTCGTATAGACCAATGAAAATTTCTAAATCCTTTTCATGTAAATTCTACTTAATTCAAATACATAGCTTGGGAGGCATAATATTTGCAAAATTAACTTTCCTCTTAAATTAATTTTATTTTTTATTGTATTTATTAATATTTATGAAATATTGTTATAATATTTATAAAATTAATTTTCCTCTTACATGTATGCACTAACCTCAAAATAGATGGTGAAATAGATTTAGACCTAGAAAGGGATTCAGAGACCAATTCATGAGGAAGCTCAGACAAGGGAAGTAATTCGCATGAGATCACATAAGTGTCAAGGAATAAGAGGATTTGAACCCAAAACAGAACTTGAATTTAGGAAGAACTAAGCCAAAACAAAAGCCTACTCTTTATTGAATGTATGATTGAATCAATGAACGAATGAATGAATGAAAAAGCATTTATTAAGCATTTACTAAGTGTCAAGCACTGTGCCAAATCCTAGGGATACAAATACAAAAGCAGAGGTAGTTCCTAACCTCATGGAGATCATATTCTAATAGGGGGAAGACAGTACATACTAGTTGGAAGATGGGGATAGAGAAGGATTCTTTGGTTTAAAAAGTCATAGGGGTAAAGAGTGGATCCATAGGGTAATAGAATGGTGCATCCTTTCCAAGAATAATAACAACATTGGTTGATCTTGATTATCATCCCAAGACTGGAAAAGAGGGCAGAGAGGAGAACAAAGCAGCTGGTGAGAAATGGTCAAAAAATAAATTGAAAGTTTTTGGAGCCAATCTTGAGCATCATTTGGGGTGAAATGGTGATTTTCAATACCTATCATAAAACTATTATTTTCTTATAAAACTCCTATTTTCAAGGGGCTGATAGGATTTTTATAGTATAAAATATCTCGGTTCAGGAGGATTTTTCTATTTGAAAATTTTAAGTCTTTGATTTATGCATGCCTGATGTGGTGATTAAAAATTAGCAATAAAATCTGAGAAAATTAAAATACATTTTTTTAAAAACAGGGCTGCTAGGTGGCACAGTGAATAGAGCACAAGCCCTGGAATCAGGAGGACCTGAGTTCAAATTCTGCCTCAGATACTTGACACTTACTAGCTGTGTGACCTTGAGCAAGTCACTTAACCCCAATTACCTTGCCTCCCCCCTCCAAAACAAACAAAGGTTCTCAGTAATCAGACCAATGGGCTTCAGAGAAAGAGCTCTAGAGATGAAAGGGTAGAGCTATTGAAATAAAATGGCACCCTGAATGGACAAGTCTCCCAGTTCCCATAGTGTAGAAACCAGAAATGTTCCATTTACTACAAATTCCTTATGGCAAAGAGTATTATGCTTTGAGCAAAATAACTGCTTGCGAATCATCAATTTAACTTCTGAGTCATAGGCAGATTACAATCTGCGTAGGTGGAAGCTTTTCATGCTCAATGTTCTTGAACCTTCCCAGCCCTAGGCTCACTTCTATTGGCATCGGTTGTGGCCAGGTGGCCACCTCAGTTTCACCAAATCATAAGCAGCAACTTCTTTCATTAGAATATAAAGTCCTTGAAGATAAGGGCTGTCTTTCTTTTCACTTTTATTTGTATGTCTACTGCTTAGCACCTTTCTTGGAACATAATAGGTGCTTAATAAATGATTGTTTCCATCCTTTCTTCCTTTATTATCATCAAGTCTGAATGAGGATGGTCTAGAACCCAAATGGCTTTGGGATTTTATGCTTTACCATACATTAAAAAAGAGTCCAAATTGTGAACTGAGACCAAAGAAATACAAGTGGCTTCAAGGCAGAAGAAATTCCAACATAGCTTGACAAGAAGCCCTCAGAGTTAAGTGACTTGTCCAAGGTCACACAGCTAGGTAAGTGTCTGAGACCAGACTTGAAGTCCCAAATATGCATCTTTCTGATTCCAGGCGCAGTACTTTATCACTGTAGCATCACCTAGCTAGTTGCCCAAGAGACATCCCAGGGCTTCACGAAGAACAGCAAACCCAAGGGCACTGATTCAAATCTTCTTGGGATACCTTGAGGACTGTGATGAAAAAGGACCATTTTCTTTCGATTTCAAGAGCTGACCAGGGGTTGGGGGGACTGGCCCAGATCTCCTGAATCTCTAACCTTTCCAGAACTCATGCAACTAGGTTTTTTCCACCTGACCTGGCAGCTTTTACTCAACACAGGAACAGGTATGATTGTGCCGGGGGAAATGGATAATGAAGCTGGGATTATCAGTAAGGCACAAAGGAACCAGTGCTGGAAATGGAGGCAGAAATCTTGAGTTCAAATCCTCCTATTCCTTGACACCTATGTGATCTCATGCAAATGACTTCATTTGTCTGGGTTTCCTCATGAACTGGTCTCTGAATCCCTTTCCAGGTCTAAATCTATGATTCTGTGATCAGACTAGTCAATGCCAGACTAAGCTCTGGGGGTATGAATAAAGACAAAAACAATCCCTGCACTCAAGGAAATCACATTGGAATGAGAGAGATGGTTACTAAAAGGCAAAAGCCAGACTTGGGGAGTCGTCTTTAGACATCTGAAATCTCAAAGAATGCTATCCAGTAGAGGATGGGAACAGAAATCCTATAGCCATAGAAGACAGTAACTAGAGTGAGGAATTTGATTAAATACACCCCCCCACCCCATTCCCCACATACCTTATAATCCAATGGCACAGACCTGGAATACTCCTCCCTCTTCTTCTCTGCCTCCTGCCTTTCCTGACTTCCTTCAAGTCTCCGCTAAAATCCCTCATTCACCAAGAAACCTTTCCTGATTCCTCTCAATTCTAGATCTTCCTTTTGTTGATTCTTCTTTCCTTTCCTCCCTCCTTTCCTTCCTTCCTTCCTTTCTTCCCTCCCTCCTTCCTTACTTTCTTCCTTTCCTCTCTCGCTTCTTCCTTTCTTCCTTCCTTCCTTCTTCCCCTCCTTTCTTCCTTCCTCTTTTTGAGGCAATCAAGGTTAAGTGGTTCATCCAGTATCCGAGGCCAAATATGAACTCAGGTTCTCCTGACTCCAAAGACAATGTTCTATCCACTGCACCCCCTAGCTGCCCCCTCCATTGATTATTTCAAATATATATTGGCTAGAGATTGTTAATACATTATTGTTTTCATGTTGTTTCCCTACTGGACTGTGAGCTCTTTGAGGACAAGGACTTTTTTCCCTTTCTTTATATCTCCAGCACTTAGTACCATGCCTGACACATAGTAGGCACTTAAATGCTTGCTGACTTGATAGCATTCTATCAAGAGAAGGAAATGTGGGCTAAACAGTAGTACCATGAGGCCAATAGAATGATCCGACTCAAAGAAGAGTTGACAATGGCCACATAGCAGGAAGTCTCTTGTGGAGTTCTCCCTCCCTCACTGAAGGTCTTCAAACAAAGACCAGATGACCATTCATATGGGGAGATCATAGAAGGAATTCTTATTCAGGATGGGTAGGGTGGGTGGGACAAGATGGACACTGATGTCTCTTTTACCATTGGCACTCTGGGTAGAATGCCTCCAAAGTACTTTATTATAGAGCTCTCTTTGGCTCCCTCAGTCTGACATGGAGGTGACCCTGGATTGTCAAAGGTTCTGCCAGCTAGACTGGAGTCTAAGGAGGTCCTACCAAGCTGGACGAATGTCAAGAGTGGGTCCAGGGAAGCCTGGGTACTGGAACACTTAGTCCCTGGGTCAAATGATTTTTTTTTTTTTGGTCATTTGCCCCATGTGACCTCAAGTCATGTTACCTCAGTGGGCCTCAGCTTCCTCCTCTGTAAGAAAAAGGGATAGCATTAATCTCTAATACCTCTACCAGCTCCAACTCCTATTGCTACATAGCCCCATGATATAGCCTTTCTGTGACAGACAGGCAGCATGATATGGCACATAGAAAGCTGATCTGGAAGCAGGAAGACCTGAGTTCAAGCCTTACCTCTGACACACACTGGCTGTGTGGTCCTAGGCATTACTTAATACCTCAATATCCTGAGCACTATAAGTTGGAGAGCAAGAGTTGAGATATATTAGTAGAGGGCATTTCCTCAGTGGAGCTCCCTACATCTGGGAAATCAGAGATCTGGACAAATTATTGTTCTTAATAATAATAATAATAATATGTTTTATACCTATATTGAAAAGAAGGGAAGGAGGGATGGAAGGATGTGGAGGGGGAGAGAGAAAGGAAGGAAGGAAGGAAGGAAGGAAGGAAGGAAGGAAGGAAGGAAGGAAGGAAGGAAGGAAGGAAGGAAAGGAGTAAGATAGGAATGAAAGAATAGAGGGAAGGAAGGAAGGATAAAGAGGAAGGAAGCAAGAAAAAAGAAAAAGAAAGAAAGGGAAGCAGAGAGGGAGGGAGAAAGGAAGGAAAGGATGGAGGGAGAAAGAAAGAGGAAGAAGGAAGGAGTGAATAAAGGAAGGAAGGGAGAAAGATGAAAAAAGGAAGAAAGGGAAGGGAAGGAAAAAGGAAAAGAAAGGAAAGGAAAGGAAAGGAAAGGAAAGGAAAGGAAAGGAAAGGAAAGGAAAGGAAAGGAAAGGAAAGGAAAGGAAAGGAAAGGAAAGGAAAGGGAAGGGAAGGGAAGGGAAGGGAAGGGAAGGGAAGGGAAGGAAAGGAAAGGAAAGGAAAGGAAAGGAAAGGAAAGGAAAGGAAAGGAAAGGAAAGGAAAGGAAAGGAAAGGAAAGGAAAGGAAAGGAAAGGAAAGGAAAGGAAAGGAAAGGAAAGAAAAGGAAAGGAAAGGAAAGGAAAGGAAAGGAAAGCAAAGGAGGGAGGGAGGAAAGCAAAGGAGGAAGGGAGGAAAGGAGGAAGGAAAGAAGTGGATGGATAGATAAATAAACATATGACAAAAGCATGGTACAGTGGAAAGATCAATGGATTAGGAGTCAAAGGACCTGGTTTTGAATCCTTCCTTTGCTATGTAGTATATGTATGACTGCACAAATAACTTCCCTTCCAGAGGCCTCAGCTTCCTCCTTTGTAAAATGATGACTGTGATTGATCCTGGAAGACCTTGAGGTCATTCGAATCTCTCAGTCTCTGCCCCTCCCTGTGTCCTCCCTTAGAACGTGCTGCCTTTTGGAGTCATTTTTGCATGTGGGTAACCTGAGTCAAGGCAGTGGAAGTACTCTGACTTAAAATCCCAGGGGCCTGGTTTGGTAACAAGCCACTTCACTTTCTGGACTTTAGTTTCTTGATCTGCAAATGAGAGAGCTGGATAGTACAGCCTCTGAGATCTCATTCTATCCTAAACCCAAATCTATGCTCCTATGTCTAATTAAGGCACAAAGAGTACGCTGCTTATCAAATATCAGTTTAGGGTAAAACCCATTATTTTGGGTAGGGGAGGCAGGGATAGACAAGGACAGGTAAACAATTGAGATGGAGATTAGGTGTGACATAAGGAAAGATGTGCTGATGAAAAAGGTAATAAAACGCCACAAAAGACTAATGAAGAATCCTGCAGCATCTCCATCCCAGGAGATCTGGGAGAGCAGACTCGACAATCTATCTTAGGTGGTACAAGCTTAGTCGTGTCTGAAGATGATGGGAATGAACTATGGTCCAGAATTCTTAAGAGACTTTCTTTCCCGAATAACTTCATAAATTCTCACTCTTTATGATCGCCTTGATGAAACAAAGTACATGCTAAAGCAAGCATTACAAAGAATTGATTTTCTACTGCTTCCTTTCCAGCCTGCCCGAGTCAAACTGCCTCTGGCTCCAACAAGATCTATGTGAGGGAAGA